>NW_008351346.1:3411962-3516828 GCF_000622305.1 Nannospalax galili | reverse complement strand
GTTCTTATAAAACTCCAAGAGCATGTATCAACCAATGGCAGACTTTGTTCTGATATCTAAATGAAAATAGTTATCTCTGGAACCTGAACTCAAAAAGAAGAAAATTATCTACATTTTCCCAGCTTTGCACTAGATCTTAAGAAATGTACTGAAAGAAAACTCAAAATATATACTCCGTAGAAATAAACTGCCAACATAACAGCATAGCCTTAACCATGAAGATAATGTAGACTAAATTGTGGGAAGTGCCCAGGGCAGCTGTGGGGACACGAGGCACTTGTGGCATCTGTGGTTGATGCCAAGCATCCACAGGAGAGCCTGGAGGTCCTGTTCTCACAGTGGAACCTCTGCTTTTAACTACAGATAGCTGCTGTGTACACATCATTTTTTCCTGGCTTTTTTCAGACAAGGTTTCCCTGTAGCCCCAACTGGCCCAGAACTCACTATGTAGACAAGGCTGGCCTTGATCTCACAGAGACCCGCCTGCCTCTGCCTCCAGAGTGCTAAGATTAAAGGCATGTGCCACCATACCCAGCTTATATACATCATTTTTCAAAATGAAGAAATAGGAGTTGAAGAAAGCAAAAATCTCTCAGAAGAATAGTGGCTTATCATGGGCGAGACAATAACTAAGGATAGCTGGCATGGATTTATGACAATAAGAAAGAGACAGCAAAAGTCAGAAGAGAGAATCTTCCCCGGCAACAGTCATCTCTAAGGTACATCTTCCTTAAGTTCCTCCTCTTCCCTAACTCATATTCAAGACTAATATAGAACTTGGCCTATCAGCATGCTGTCATCAACATCCAAACTATCAAGCTTCAGATGTTGATAAAAATAAATTGCTGCTCACAAGTCAGCTTTGATAACACATTGAGAAGCTGGGAGAAAACTTTTTAGACTATTTGCATATGTCAGTGACAATAACCAGAGTAAGCTCTTTGCATGGTGCTCCAGGGTCCTGAGAAACTCAAGGAGGCCTAAGAAATGAGAACAAAACTCCAGAATCAGTGACAAACCAAACTATTTCCCTTTTAAGACCTCACCCCCAAATACAAACACACACACACACACACACACACACACACACACACACACACACTTAGATATCTTCCTCAGTTGTTGATGATGATGAGTATGCTTAATCTCAAAACAATTCAGCCTCCATCTTGATTCTGTGGCATGTGAGCTTCCAAAATTCCAAGTGAATATAGCACTCTAGTAGGATTTACATAGGGATAAATCATGTGTTTTAATGACCAAGTAGTAAAAGTGCACATAAGCACAAAATTATTGGATTTTGTTCTCTCTCTCTCTCTCTCTCTCTCTCTCTCTCTCTCTCTCTCTCTCTCTCCCTCCCTCTCTCTCTGATTGCACCCAAGGCACATGCCAGGAAAGTGTTCTGGCAACTGAACTATAGACCCAGCTCTCACTGGATTTTCATAAAATACTTGCATCTATATAACCAACATCTAGAACAAAAAAAAATTGAATGTGACCACCACTCATATGCAAATACTTTGCTGTAAAGTTGCCAGCACTTTTAATGGCATAGTTTAGTTTTTCTAGATATGTGCTTCCTAAAATTTAATTTCTGTGGCATGTATGTTACATGTCTGGCTTCTTTCTCTCATTTTCAAGCCTATGATTGTCATTGTTTCACGTAGTTTTTCATTATTCATTTTCATTAGTGTATTTATTATGCCACAGTGTATTTATCCATTATAATATTGCTGGGCATTAGACCAACTATCATTTTTGTCTCATATATAGTGCTTCTATGACTATTTTAAAACATTTTTTAGTAGAAACATGTATGCATTTCTTCTGATATATGCCTGATGGTGACACTGTTGGGAGGCACAAAGCCTAAATAGAGGCCATTGGGTTTGCCAAAATGAATACACTGCTTTACTTCAGCAGGGCACTACAGGCAGTTCCAGTTGTTCTAATTCTGCATCAGTTACTTTTCTGTTGCACTGATAAAATACTATGACCAAGGCCATTTATAGAAGGAAGAGTTTATTCGCGTTTACAGTTCCAGAAGAATAAGAGCCCATCATGGTGGGGAGGCATGGTAATAAGCAGCAGGCACGGCAGCAGTGGCTGAAGGCTGAGAGCTCCTGTCTCCATCCATGAACACAATGCAGAGTCAAGCAAACTGGAAGTGGGGCAAATCTCTGAACTCCGAAGCCCACCCACAGTGACATGTTTCTTCCTATGAGGCCACAGCTCCTAAAGATTCCATGATCACCCCATAATATACCAAGTGTTCAAATACTTGAGCTTATGAGGAATATTTTAAATATTTTATTAATTATTTTTATTGTATGTGTACAAGTGTATTGTCTGAACCTATGTCTTTACCTTATTTTTTAAGACACAACTTCTCATTGAACCTGGAGCTAGGCTGGCCAATGAGCTCCAGGGACACACTGGTCTCTGTGTCACTCCCCCCACAGACCCCCCAGTGCTGGGGTTACAGATGCCTGCCATATCTGACTTTCATTTGGATGTTAGGGATCCACACCCAAGTCCTAATGCTTGCACAGAAGGCATTCCCTCACTGAGCCTATATCTTGATATGAGGTTTCTTCCTGATTTATATGTTGTAAATATTTTCTCTCATCCTATGTATGGGCTTTTTATCATATTAATGATTTGACAAAATAAGAATTTTGAAAATATTTGCTAAGACTCACTCCTAAGAGGATAGAAACCTTAATCTGTTCTGCAGAGAAAGACTTGATCTAGCTAGAAGAAGAAAGGAAGTCTGTGCCTGGAATGATGACAGGTTAGATCATGATGAGGAGGAAGATGATAGTGATGGTGATGGTGATGATGGTGGTGGTGATGGTGATAGCGATGACGATGATAATAGTGATAGTGAGGATGATGATGGTGGTGGTGATGATGACAGTGATGATGATGAGAATGACGACAATGATGATGGTGGCAGTGGTGATGACGATGACAATAGTGATAGTGATGATGATGGTGGTGTTGGTGGTGATGGTGATGACAATGATAGTGATGATGATGATGGTGGTGGTGATGATGATACTGATGATGATGGTGGTGGGTGGTAGCAGTGGTGATGATGATAATAGTGATAGTGATGATGGTGGTGGTGGTGATGATGATGGTGATGATAATGATAGTGATGATGATGATGGTAGTGGTGGTGATAATGATACACAGATTATCTACAACATGTCTAGAGATTATACAGTGTACCTTGCCAAAGTTAAAACTTAGCACCCACCAATGACATGAAGGCATTAGTATCAACCTGATTTTTATGTGAGAAAACTGTGGCATAGGAAAGAAAAGTGACTTCAGACCTAGTACAGGCTGCTCCAGATTGTTCTTCTCTTGACTATTATGAAATAGCTTTTATTCAAACTCGCTTTGAAACCTAATGTTAATATCTTCCTAGATTTCATCTAGGTAAATGTGTCCCTCTGAGGTATTCCTATTAGAATAGAATGTAATAGGTAGCCATTTACCCAAGAGTACACAGTCACTGAATCCTTAAAAGGAGGCTCCCCTCTACAGCATAGGGCAAGGCTTCAGGAAGGACTCAGGTTGGAGATGAGGCCTTGAATATTCTATATTCCTAGCATCTGGGAAAATGAGTGCTTTGATCCTGGACAGATGAAATGGAAGGTATACCATGACATCCAGCATATTCCATTCCTCACCCTGTCTCCTCCATAGAACAGGTTCTGAGCAAAGGTTTCTTAGAATTTTTATGGACCTCTTTTCCTGGTGGTTAGTGGCATAAACTAAGCTACCATGATAGTAGTTCTCAAGGTTACAATAGGTGTTTATCATCTCCCTCTTTCACTCTCCATTCTAGAATACCTCCCCTCTATTTGCACCTCTGCCAGGTAAATGTAGCTCAGCTGATATAAAAATCCAGAACTTTATCCTACTCCTGAAGAATCAGTAGGTGTTATAGTTAGCTTTAGTTATCAGCTTGACACACAGGAAGAGGGAACCACAACTGAGGAATTGTCTCCACCAGATTGGCCTATGGACATGTCTATGGGGGTATTTTCTTGATTGTTAAGTGATGTAAGAGGGACCAGTTCACTGTGGATGTTGCTATCTCTGGGCAGGCAGGAGTGGGATATATAAGGAGGGTAGCTGAGAAAACGAGGGGATGCAAATAAGCATCATTCCTCCATGGTCTCTGCTTAAGTTCCTGCCTCCAGGTTTCTGCCTAAGCTTCTGTCTTGGCTTCCTTTACTTATGGACTGTAACCTGTATGCCAAATAAGCCCTTTCTTCCCCAAAGTTGGTTTTGGCTAGTATTTTATCATAGCAATAGGAAGTAACTAGGACATTGGGTGATGTACCAGCACATCCCCAAACCCATATTGGACAAGTGTCTTGGACAAGTCTTGCTACCAGCTGTTTAAGCTAAGTTCCTCGAGAGACAAGCATTTTGTTGGAACTATCCATGCAGGAAAATAAAAGGAAACTTGATGGGCAAAAGGAGAAGTTTAACTAGACAGAAACTGAATTAAGGATTCAGCCAGTCAACAAGCAGCTCAGGAGTAGGACAGCTTTTCACTGTTCTTCCAAATGAATAGAGGAAGGATGTGGCCTGACCCCAGGGTGGGGGTGAACTTTCTCTAAGCACTTTTGTCCAACAACACTGACAGTGCTTCAGTTTTGATCATAGTCTAAGCCAATCACCATGACACCCCCTGAAAATATGAATGCCTTCCATCCGAGTTACAGTAATTCACAAGAATAAATTTTGCACTTGGAAAAAATTGGGTGGCCTTGGAAGAGCAGATTCTTAAAAAGATTTGTAAAAGTTGAAAAAATGCTTTGTACTACCAGGCTTCATCATTTACAATCACCAACATGCCAACAAATATAAGATAAATTTAAATCTTATTATATACAACTAAGGAAATATAAAACTGCCACAAATTAAATTATGAAACATAACGTTATATGTAAAAAGGGTTTTCATTTCAGAGAGATGGAAAAATGTGAATAAAGAACCCTACATCTATAAGTCCCACGCAAGTTCAAACCACACAAAATCCCAGCATAGAAATAGGGAAGCGGGTAAGAAACCAACCCAACCTAAGGAAATCTGTGCAACCAATAGCTGCTGACTGGGGAGAGACAGCCTCATTCAAGGATGGAACTCTTCGTAGGTTGACTAGGCTCCAGGAGATGGACCCACACTGAAGGACTAATTTGGAGACACAAATTAGACTCTATAAGCCGTGTGTGTGTGTGTGTGTGTGTGTGTGTGTGTGTGTAACAGAGTGCATTAAATTGGATGGGAGCAATAAGGGGAGGAGCACACAGGGGAGGGGATCTAAATATTATCAATTTATATTGTATGAAATCACAAAAATTGTATTTTAAAGTTTTTTTCAAAAGAACCCTGCATCTTAAAATTGATGCTATATAGCAAGTTTTAACACATCCCTTCTTCAAACACACACACACACACACACACATACACACACACACACGTACAAGAAATGTTTCCCACGGTGTTAGTGAATGCTGTCAAAACGGCAGTAAAGAAGTAAGTGTAGCCTAGGCAATACCATCTTCAGTCCAGGTGCTCAGATAAAGCAATTATCACTCACTTCTCTTACCCTGCTGTGTGGTACCTTGAACTGAGGTGTATGTAGAGTAGGCAGTCCATCCTATGGGTGACTAACAGAGGCCATTTATAAGAAGGAAAGACTTAGGGACAATGTCCAGGCCAGAAGAGACCCTACCCACCTCACCTATGCAAGAGCCCTTCTCAGCTCCAAAGAAGGCCTGCCTAGGCTTGGCCATTCCGTTTCTCCCATTCTTTAATATTATGATAGCAGTAGGGTTCCTGTGCTGTCACTCTAACCCACCACGATTTTTCCTTTGAACTCAAATGCCACTGGGGACTGGCCAGGGAAGACATGAAGAGAGTATTCGGAAACGATATTTCACATCAAGGCCCTGTTCATTCTCTCAACCTACCCATGCCTTGGACTCTCACCTCCCTGCTTTCCCTCCTTATTCTGCAGTAAACAGTTATTTTCTCTTCAGCCACATCAACAACTCTTTGTTTCCTTTGTATAACCTTTTATGATGAACTGAGACACGAGCACTCTGTGTCCTCTTTCTAAACTCCCACAGAGCACTCTTCATTCATGTTTACTGCATTAAATACACTTCTTTGTTTACACTATATCTGGACTTAGTTTATTGCAGTGTTTCTCTGGAGGGTGGGATCTGACTGTCAGCATACCTGTTAAAGATTGACACGTGACCAAGGTGTTTTCCATCCACATAATCAGCCACAGAAAATATTTGATACTGGCTGGCTGCCATTGCTGCTTCTGGCCAATTCAGGGATGTCTGATATACACTGAACTTTTGTAATTGTTTCAATAGGGCTTATTCTAATCACGGATGTAGGGTTTTCTAGAAGATGTTCCATGGGAGTTGCTCAGATTTTCTGAGATGCTGGGGGAACTGGAAAGCATTAACACTTATCATGCACTAGAGGGTGCCAAAGTCCTGAGCAAATCGAGTCTAAGAATTTGTCTTCGCCTTGAAGCCCCAAGAAAGAGAATGATCAAAAAGTCAGTCTTAGGGCTGGACTGGAATGAAGCCATCAACAGTTTCATTATCAGAGAGATGATTCCAAATCCTTCAGCAGATCTGGCTTTCAAGCCAACACTAGAAATTTACAAAAGAATTTTGTGATTTTTAAAAAATGATAGTATAATCATCTGGCATGATAGTGCATGCCTTTAATCCCCTCACTCAGGAGGCAGAGTCAAGCAGAGCTCTGTGAAATAAAGACCAGTCTGGGATGGTCTACTAACAACATCTATGTATTTGCATACTGTTTTGTAATGCTCATACAGTTATAAACATTTTCTATGCATTAGCATCCTAAATCCTCCCAATATTCTTTAAAGGTTGTTTACAACTTACCAGTAAGAAACAGAAAGAGCCAGGAGCTCTTCCCAAGCCCATGTGACCCTTGAGGAACAGATCCTCAAATGACCTTAAGAGTAAAAATAATTTGGTTTATCTGGGCCAACTGTATGGACTTAAACACCCAAAAGGAAAGTATAACCAAAGAGGAAAGTCATCAGTATATTTCTTTAAGAGATCAAGGGATTAAACCTTCAAGACATTAGGCGTAAGTCCATACAAAAAGTTATTTAGCCGGGCGTGGTGGCACATGCCTTTAATCCCAGCACTCAGGAGGCAGATTGCTGCTAGATGAGGAACAGCTGACCTTCCTAAAACAAAGACCTCTAGATAGGCTGACTAGATTCACCGGATGGACAAGTACTGGGGAAAGGCTGGGGTACCGACAACACAGTGGACAGTAGCAGGGATGACAGAGTATAAGGGCTCTAGTGGGGGGGGGGCTATGGGAGGGTGCCATCTGGGAAGTGGGTATATAGATGAATGATTGTTTGCGATGTTCTGTGTGATATACACACAAAAAATTAACAAATTAAAAAATGAGTTATATTTGAGGAGGAAGCATAAAAATTTACATCATGTTATTTAGTAGAGGTGATAAACATTGCCTTTGAAATCTACCCAATGACTTTATGTCCATACATGGGTGCCAAGGATCCGAGAGCAACTGGCCATGACTAGTAATAATCAGATACATACAGATTAGAGACGCCTGTGCCAACATCTAAATGTTATTAGCAAAAACAATGAGAAACAGTATATTTTAAAATGAAATGGAGATCTTTTTTAAAGGTTAAAAACTCATTCAATTTTATGTCTTACAGGGTTTATACTGAGTTCAATATTGTATAACTGTATTCAACTGTTAACCTAAAAAATTTATAACCACTTTTGAAAGAGATGTATCTTAGCTCCGGAAATTGTTATTGAGTACGTTAAAGCTGTAATGAAATGTTTCTTCTAATAAAAAAATAAAATAAATATTTTATTTAATATTTTTATTTTATGTGTGTGAGTGTATTGCCTGCATGTAAGTATACTCGTGTCACGCAGTGCCGGTGGAGGCCAGAAGAGGGTGTCGGATCCCCTGGAACTGGAGTTACTGGTTGTTAGCTGCCATCTGGGTGTTGGGGATCGAACCTGGGTCCTCTGGAAAAGCAGCCAGTGCTCTTTAACTGCTGAGCCATCTCTTCAGCCCCCTGCCCTTCCTTCTTTAAGTTGCCTTCATCAGGTACTTTTCCCAGCAACAAGGAAGGTAACTATGCAATATACTTTTGGGAAAATTTGTAAGCAAATTAGATTATAGTAAATTAAATTGCATTTTCAGTGTATTTACAAAGAAACTTTCTATTATAAGGAGCTTTATGATTATAAAATGAGGGAGTTTTTTTATACTTATTGGAAAGTTCCAATTTATACATATGATATTTTCTTAAGATGTTTGGGTCAAGAAGACTTTTTGTAGACCTTAGCTCTAGAAACAGCCCAATTATTTCTGAGACTGAAAGAGAGCACATTGACAAAGCATGAAACTTGCTGGATCTGGTAATGTGGTGGAGTCAGAAAGCCTGTGTTCTAATCCTGGCTTCTCTTCTTATCTTCTGTAAGAATCTGGCCAAGTTGCTCAACCTCTGTGGCCTGTTTCTTTGTCCGAAGAATAGGGGTGAAATAGCATGTACCTCATGGAGTGGTTGTTCAGAACTAAGTGACTTAACATATGCAAAACACTTTTAACAATACCAACACTGAATAAGTGCTCAATATATATATATCTATGTGCTATTCGTCACCTTGCTTTTATAGCGACAGTCACAATTTTCATTCCCATTAATATCCAATTTTCCTAGAAAAAAAAAAGGGAAGACAGGCAGTACCTCAGAGTCGCTGCCCTTAAAAGATACAAACAGAATCTGAAATAAAAAGGAAGCAGCTTTCTGGAAATGCTGTGCATAACATCACACCCAGGTGTTCTGCTGTGCCTCTGAACTCAGGTGAGCAAGCACCAGGAAAAACAAAGTTGCAGAATGTTGTCTAGCCTCCACAACAGGCTGTCCTCTGAGTGGCAAGGCCGTTCCAGGAATGCTTAGAAAAGAAGCCCTGCTGGTTGTGTCTACTGGCTTGACAATCAAATCTCATCTTAAGGTTCAGTCACCAGGTATGCCCATCCATAAGCTCTCCACACTTGTGTGGTCTAATCTGGTGGTCACAACTGCTATAAAACTGTTTCATGAAAACACTCCAGGTTTCTAGGAAATGATAGAGGTCCTTGGAAAGGTCAGAATTGGAGCCTTATATTCTATTTTATCCCCCTTCTGATGCCAGGGATATTTTGAATTATTCCTTTCCTATTTGTATTCCTTTTATTTCCTTCTCTTACTGCTCTAAGACTTCAAACACTACATCAAATAGGAGTGGAGAAAGTGGACACCCTTGTTTTGCTCCTGATCTTAGCATTTTTCTCCATTTAGTATGAAATTGGCTATAGGTTTGCCATATATAGCCTTTATTAAGTTGAGATATGCTCTCTCCATATGTCATCTCTCTAGGACTAGATTTTGTCAAAGGTCATTTCTGCATCTGAGATTATCATGTAATTTCTCTCCATTTATGAAATGAATTATATTTACTGACTTACATATGTTGAATCAAGAAATGCAGGAATTTTCTGCAGGCCAAGCAGATGCTGAGAAAGAACAAGGTGTGAGACATCTTGCTTTTATCCTGACTAAGGGGGCTGAGCTACAGAGGAGGCAGCTCCAGGAGTCGCAAAGTTGCAGGAGATTTTTAAAAGAGATGAAGTCAGAGATAGTTTCCTGTGTTGGGAAGGTAAAAAGTGGGAACTCTCCATCACCCATCCCTACTCCAAGTCAGAGACCATCAAAGACTATATTTAGAGGCTACTACACAGAAGGCTCTGGGGGGCAGTCAGTGTGAACCAGAGGAGAAGTAGCCAAAACAGGGCTTACAGGTAGCTGTCAAGGAAACACTGGGTTCACAGAAAAGATTACTTTGAGTTTTGAAATTAGCATTTCATTTATTTAAAAAATGTAGCTCTTTCTGAAGCTCTTAAGTTCAGTCTAAATATCTTTTTATTCAATATATAGTACTAGTAATCATTAAGAATTGCCTTTGAAGGGATTTTTATAGCCTCATTTACAAATGTAGTTAAATTCCTTCAAATATCTTAAGTTACATTTATACATTAAATTATTAGATATATTTAATTTTCCTCTTAAGCTCCCTCAGTTGTCTGACTTAGCACAACAGCTTCTACATGCTTAGAAAAACTCATAACTCTAATAAATCAAATTTATAATTAAGGCAAAAACTTAAGATTTATTAAATACTCTCAAATAAATAAATAAACTTACTAAGATTTCTATGTAAAATCACAAGTTCAAATCAATTAGTAAATAATTTTGAATTAGAATCACAAGATTGACTTAGGAATTTCCTGGTATAGTGTCTCTCATGTATAGAATCATATCAGAGTCTTCCAACATAAACTCCAAAAATGCTAAATTTGTACAGATTCCTTATCAAAAACATATATGTTTAATGTTATTGAATATTTGTATACTAATTCTAAGTTTTGCTGAAGTTAAGAAGCATTTCCTCACTAATAACATAAAATCCAGTAGCTTTGGAAAGTACTTCCCAAATTGCTAAGGTTGAATGATGATCAGATACAGGAACCGGGACACATAGCCTACCCCTCCCACACCATGCAAGTCCCAGGCCATTCATACAAGTCTAAGTTTACCAGCCAGCTGCTTCTTTTTTTGACTGAATTTTTTTGACTGACTTATTAGAAATAACCTAATGAGGTTCAGATATTTGTATACACTCCTGCTTAGTATTTGCTATTTCTTAGGTCACAAACTCATATCAGTAAGAGCTAATAAAATGAGATAATTCAAACATTTTCAATAGAATTCTGGATATTTTTTGTGGCTTGATCATCCCAAAAACTTGTTAGCTCCAATGTCATTCTATAATCCTGCCCTCTTTCTTAACCTTGGTTCTCAATCTCTAGCCCCAACTAAGCTGCTGGAAAGGGGAGGAAAAAAAGAGAGAAAAGCTCTTCTTCTTATGGGTAACTGGAGGCACTAGTTGATCCTGAGTCAGAAAGAAGGAAAGACATAAGCTAGACACCTTAAATTTAACAGAACTGTACTTTTCAAGAACTAAAACAAATGGCACACTATGGGATTTGCCTGAGTTGTCAACAAAAAGAAGGAAAGGGAGATTCAATGAGTGAAGAGAGGGATTAGAAAACACTTGTTTGATGTTCATATGCAATGAAGTTCAAGCTGTTCAGGAAGCAGAGAAACATTTCAGCAAGGACAGTTTGCTTCTAATTAAATCCTAATAGATGCCTGGTTCTAATTGATTTTGGTGATTCTAGACTGTACAGACACATTATTCCCATATTGTGGTCTTTGAGTCTGAGTCAAAAGTAAATTCCACCCATCAAGGGCCTACCATTTTCCTTGTTATTTTCAATCATACCCAGCATTCTCGTAAAGTTCTGCACCCTACAAAACACTTTTCCTTTGTGTCTCATTTCTTCTGCTTCGTACTAAAGCAGGTTTGACGTGGCTCCTCATACCCACAAACTCAAGTAAAGAACATTCCGTTCACAGTGAGGCCCGAAGGTGCTATATGCAGGAGCTATAGTTTGGATCTCAACTATCCCCTCAAAAGGTCCATATGATGGAAGCTTGGTCCCTAGTGAGTGTTGCTGATGGAACTTTTAGGAAGTGAAGCCTAATGGAAGGAAGTTAGATCACTGGGGACATGCCCCTGAAGGAGATATTAGGAGCCCAGCCCCTCCTCCTCTTTGTGTTGCTTCCTTTGTCTCACATTGACATCATGATTTGCTGTCTCACTACAGGCTCCCAAACAAACCAACTGACCATGGACTTAAACCTCCTAAACTGTGAGTCAAAATAAACTTTTTTTGAGAAACAACAACAAAAAATATTCTGGAACAAAAGAAAATCCTCTTTAGTATCTCATTATGTTCATCTTTCAAGTAATACTTTCTCTTTACAGAAATCTACAGGTGAATCTCTGTCCAGAATTCCATATTTCTCAGATCATCCCCAGAATACTTCTACCTGTTCAGGGTGGTTTTCAAGTTTATGGTCTATGAGATGTTCAGGATAATTTTCAACCGCTGAACAAAAATTTGTAAATCGTCCTGGATATAGGTCCCTTGAGAGAGCAACCAAGTTTCTGCCTAGAAACTGAAAACTCTTCCCTTAAGAGCTTTCCTTTCAATTTTATATTTAGACCCCGACCCCCTTGGGAGAGAACAAGCACCATAATGTGAAGACGAGCTAGTCAGAATCTGGAAAAAGTATACAGAACCTGCTCTGAAGACCCATGGTCTATGTCTCAGGTCCCAGAGCTATAATAGGCCTTTTTCAGTCTCCAGGTCCTACTGGGGTCCACGACCCCTCCATAACAGTGCATCCAAAATAAGATAGAAACTCAGGCAGGAACCAAAGTGAGGAGACCAGGAGAGGAAATGAAAATCCTTTAGTTATAGTGTATGAAGTCATTGCAGCACTCAAAGGCAGCCATTCATATCATTCAGAAAGCCCTGAATAAATGTTTCAATAATGAGACATGCAGAAAGGAGCTTGTCACTCTGTGATAGTCTTTCTGCAAAGAGTTTGATTTAAGGTTGGTCTCAGAGCATGAACCACGCTAAAATACAATTACAAAAGAAACAGGAATTTCATTAGTGGATTGCAAGGAACAGCTTAGGAGGCTGGTGAGAGCTGATAGGTAATCATAGGAAGAAAGAGGAAAGAAAGAGGAAAATTGTGATGGGAGAGGCCACTTGGCCCTCTGGTGCCACACTGGGCAGGAGGATGGAGAAGGTGTTCAGAGATGAAGGGAGGAGACGACTTCCTTTTTGTGTGCTGAGATTCAGGACTTTGAAGGTGACCTGGAGCTTTTACTTCCTTTGACAGCTGGTGCCAGAATTACTTTAACCCTTTG
Organism: Nannospalax galili; assembly: GCF_000622305.1. Taxonomy (NCBI): domain Eukaryota; kingdom Metazoa; phylum Chordata; class Mammalia; order Rodentia; family Spalacidae; genus Nannospalax; species Nannospalax galili. The sequence continues at coordinate 3,503,842 of NW_008351346.1, read as the reverse complement.
CCCCTCTCTTTTCAGCATGCTCTGCTTCTCTGTTGGTGGGATCCTGATAGGATATGGGAAATGTCATTCTGGACAATTGAAACAAAAGAATTAGATCACTGGAGGTTGAAGCCCAAACTCTACTAGATATCAATGTTATCATACAGGTACCAGAATCTTCCTAAAAACTCAATTAATCAGAGAGCTAGAGAGATGACTCAGTGGCTAAGAGCACTGGTTGTTCTTGCAGAAGACCCAGGTTCAAATTCCGGCACCCATATGGCGGCTAACAACCATGCATAACTCCAGTTCCAGAGATTAATATCCTCTTCTGTCCTCCACAGGCACCACATGACATGGGTGCACTTACATGCAGGCATTACACTCATATACATTTAAAAAAATCTCTGTTTTTCAACCTCAGTTTCTGTCTGAGATACAGGGTGACTGGCAAATATCAAGTACTCAACAGATAATATAAAGATAATAATCACTTGATTGCAAATGGATTAAGTGAATGTTTTTAAAAGTAGGAAAACACAACCCAACATACACAAGATGCCTCAAAGTGATGTGTTAAGAAGGCTGGAGGGATGGCTCAGGGATTAAGAGCACTGGCTGCTCTTGCAGAGGACCCAGGTTCAATCTCCAGCCCTCCTACGATGGCTAACAACCATGCATAAATCCATAACTCCAGTTCTAGGGGCAGCAGACAACTTCTTCTGACCTTGGCAGACATTGCATGACTGGGGTGCACTTACATACACGCAGGCAATATGCTTATGCACATAAAATAATAAACAAAATGTTTTTAAAATATTATTTTAGTGATGTGATGACAGTCACAGAAATTGAACTGACATATATGTACACAAAAAGAGCAAATTAAGCGTTTTTCATATTTATTTGAATAAATTGCTTAAATACAAAATTAGCTGATGTGTCTAGAAAGGTACTTAGCATACATAGTAAACACAGTAGAAGGCTTTGTTATAATTGCTTAATTTGTTCATGTGTATGTGTGCATATGTGTCTATAAGGTAAGGGCTTGCAATTATTTTTTAGAGATATATTTAACTAAAAATTTTCAAGACCATTATCTAAGAAATTAGTGATATACGATTAAGGGAAAAGAAAAAGAAGGATTTAAGTAGAAACAATGAAAACAGACACTATCTCAGTTTGACTGAAGTAACACAGATGAACAGTGTGATGTCTAATCTTCATTGTCAACTTGACTGGATTAAGAATTGTGTACAGTGTTGATGAAGCATTCTTCTAGTGTCTGTGATGATATTTCCAGAGACAGAGGATATAGGTTCTGAAACAATCGATGGATTAATCCATTGATGGATTTATAGTATGACAGCATTACTGGTGAATGGTGGTAGGTGGCTAACGAGTCCACCCCGAGGATGTGTCCTTAGGGATGTACCTTGCCCTTGGTCCCTTCCTGTAGTCTCTCTTTCTGCTTTCCATCCACCAAAAACTAAAGAGCAGCTTTTGCCACTTGATCTCACTGTCATGATATTCTTCCCAAGTGCATGTGACCAAACAACCATGAACCGAACCTTCTAAAGCCTTGAACCAGGATACAGCCTTCCTCTCTTAAGTTGTTTCTATTGGATGTTTGGTCACAGCAATGAGAGAAGTAACTACTGCAAACAGTGTTTGCTCAGAAGCATTTCCGTTTACCCCTCTATCCTTACTAGACAGAACTTCTCCTGTCACTGTAGAATGGAGTCCGTTTTGGAATCATTCTCCTAGTCTAAAAATGACTAGAAATTTCTATTCCTTTTGCAACAGTGAGTGGTGTTACTCTCCTTAGGAAGAGGACATTTTCTGAGTCTTATTTCCCATCTCATTTAATTGGGGGGGTGATGGGTGGGAGTTACACCAGGACACCAGGAGTTCTTTCCCATTAGAAGGAATATCTTTCAATACACTAAGCATCTGATAGTCTCAAAACCAGACAGGATTCAAGTCTAACCAAAATGGAATGAGCTGTCCAATAATTATAGTGATACACTGTCGAAAATATTACAAATAACTACCTGAGAATTCTGAAAAGTAGACATTAACATTCAGATTTATCTGAGATGTCAAAATAGTCAATGATGAATTTGGAGAAAACTCATTAGATACTTTCCTCTCTTTCTCTTGGTTTTAACTAGAGGGTGGAACTAGATAGCATGGATGAACAACAAATTGGACAGGGAAAACATAAAAGTGTGTGGGGCATGAGGGAAGCAATGCTTCAAAGGAATTTAGAACAATACTTACATAGAAAGAGAAAAATCTTGAGCTAGGAGTGATGAGCAGTAGAGTGATTGCCTAGCATTTACAAGGTCCTGGGTTCGGTTCCCAGCACCAGGAGAAAGAGGAGAAGATGAGAGACACAGATACAGATAAAGATAGAAACAGATATCAATACAGATAGAGAACTAGAGAATCTGATATAAGCTTCCAGCTTAGGAAAACAAAACAAAGAATAAATGAACCAAAGCCAACAGAAGGAAGGAAATAGTAATGATAAAACATGAAATCAATGAAATTGAAATGATTTGAAAAACAATAGAATCAGTAAAACTTAATACAGTTTTTAAAAGATCAATAAAACTGGAAAAATTCCAGCCTCACTGGCCAAGAGAAAATACAAATGACCAATTTCAAGCATGAAATTTCCAATATCAGAATATCACTGTACATATCACTAACACTAAAAAGAGTCAAAACAAGAGCCTGAGAGCATCATACTCATAATTCTGAAAGCTTAGGTGAAATAGATAAATTTTTGAGAGATACAAGATACCAAAACTTATTCCACAGAAATAGACAGTGGATGATGATATCTTATGAAAGGAATTTAATTAGTAGTCTGACCCCTCCCCAACATAAACAAAGCTCCAGCTTCAAATGGCTTACTTAGTGAATTCTACCAAATATTTAGGGATGAAGTTTTTTCGATTTCATACAACCTCTTCAAGAAATTTGAAGAGGTAGAAGCACTTCCCAACTCATTTTATGAGGCTAGCATTATACTGATATCAAAACCATATACATTGTTAGAAGAAACTACAGACTAATGTACTTATGAACTTGACATTAAACTTTCTCAACAAAGTAAGTCATTTCCAGTGGAAAAGTCATTTCCATTTGGAAAAGATATCTATCATGACCAAATGGAGTTCATTCCAAAATGTAAATCTGCCTTAATGTTTATAAAAATTAAGCAATATGACCTCCACTTCCATTGGGGTTGTTTGGCATTAAAAAAATGAGAAGAGGCCAAGGGGACACGCAAGAGGCATCCAGAAATGCTATGCTTCTATCAGTGACAATTTGTACTAGACAGAGAGGATCATCTTCTAACCACTCTTAACCAGAAAAATACAGGGGGTTGGGCATGGAGGACCAGGGTATATTAACTACTTTTCTCATTACTGTGACCAAATACTTGGAAAGAAGCAGCTTAAGGAAGGAAAGGTGCATTTTGGCTCACGGTTTACGAAGGAATACAGTCTGTAATGGAGGAGAAGATATGGGAGCAGGAGCAAGAGGCATCTATAGCCAGAAAGCAGAGAGCTGACAGGAAGTAGAGCTTGGCTATAAAACCTCAAGACCCATTCCCCATGACCTCTGGTGAGGCTCCTCCTCCTAAAGGTTTCATAACCTTCTAAAACAGCACTACCAGTTGGGAACCAAGTGTTCAAACACATGAGCCTTTAGGGGACACTTCATATTGAAACCACAACCCACGGTGATCACACAGATGGTGCTAGTGGCCTTTCCTAGTTGTTTTTGGAACATATTCACTTAAGAAATACCTATCAGATATCCCCAGGGAACCATGGGGAACTGGGTTCAGTGCTATGGCTAAGGTGCTGGATAGACAAAACAGGCACAATAAGGCCTCCCACAGCCTACTGGTAAATATCTAATCTTGGAGTCTCAATGGAGACCAATAAAACTAACGCAAGCTTAGGGAAGGACAAGCAAAAAGGAATACTTTCTAAATAAAAAAATAGCCAACATATAAACTTTCCTACGAAGGTAATACACTTAGCAAACATATCACACAAAGACATAACTAGCTTGTGACCCCTTTCTTTATAAATTGACATTCAGACCTGGTGACTTGCTGTTTCTCCCTTGAAGAGACCCCTTGCTATAAAAGTTTAGGTTCTGATGGGTCTGTTACAACAATCTCCTAGTAAAGACACACAGATTAGTGCAGGCTGGCCAAGGTTGCCAACTCATGAACCAAATGGTGCTCCAAGGACATGCAAGGACATGGCAGGAGCTGCAGCCACCTGGGAAGCAAACTGTGAGCCAGGATGCTGCCCAGACCCAGGCTGGGTCTATGGATATGGGGCAGGGAAGGTCACTCCAATCTTCCCACCTCTTATGTTTTCTGTGACTAGTTCTAGCTCTTGAAGTTCACTGGCGCCCCAAATTCCTTTTTCTAAGATACAACCATAAAAGAAAGAAAACAAAACACCTGTTTTATAGGCGTGTGGGAAATTCAAGTTGAACACCAGTCAGAATTGCAAAAGCTTTAATATATATTTGAGAAGGGTTAAATTTCTCCCTCATACTCCCTCACTTTTATAGATAAAAAAGGCTCTGAGACTCTCCTCCAAGGTCAAAGAGAGAAAGTAAGTCTGGAACTTCCAAAATTTCTCTCTAATTAGACCAATTCAAATGAAAGCCTACAAACCTCATCTTAACAATTTAGAGGCCACACATACCCATTGTCAATCTAGGCTGTTCCATAGCGGCCCACCTTCCTGGGACCCCTAACCACTCCAGACAGGTATTCAGCCCAGGACACCCTGAGCAGCATGGGTGCTGTGCACACACTGAGGCTTCCTACACATCTGAGGATGGCTCCAAGCCAGGTGGTCCCCTTTCTAAAGTGCATCACCTCACATGGTTTCTGGCAAAACATTTTTCCAACTAATTCAGCTAGGGTAAAAGGAAAGCCATCTAAGCTCTTAGAAACACTATATATTTGATGCTAGATTAATCATGAGGAGTTGTCTCCATCCTGTATACTTTCCCTAATCAACTTAATTCCACCTTCTCCATGTTTCCTCAAACCTGTTTTGATATCCCACCCCCAACTCCAGCTATTTACCTATCAGTATGTGTCATCCATAGAAGAGGAGCCCTGTTGTGGCCAGGATGGTATTCTGTTTGTCCTTACATGCCCAGCTCCCAAAACAATGCATATCACTTGTACTCAGTAAATGTTGAATAAGTGGGAAACGTCCCCCTACCTGAGCAAAACGATCCTCCTATAAGTATGCCATCCAGATATTTTATCTCTGAGGACATGGGTCTGGCATTCCCCCATGGCATCATAAATGGAGGATCCTGCCTTAATAATTCCACAGGATAAACTGGCTGCCTTCTGGACTTTTCTCTTAAATGCAGACTGCTGTCAAGGCTGTTAATACTGTTTACCTGGGTGTACCACAGAGGATGCCAGACTTTATTACTCTAAGGTGTTTGCTTCATGTAGCAACTTGGTTTTTAATGAGCTTGTTTATCTCACTATCTTGGATGTTAATATTGTCAACGGGGAAGGCTGCTGATTGACTGTTACCGAGCAAAGATGAAAATCTCCAGGGAAAGCATCAAATGCATGCTATGTGCTAACAATTATTCCACAACTAAGCATTCTTTTGAAAAACAAAACAAAACAAAAAGAAAGGAAGAGAAAGATGAGCATCAGGAAAATGGGGAAAGTTGGAATGCTGCTCACATTTCCTCCTCTGGGCTACTAGAATGGTCCATGAACTAATTCAGTTTTCTCAAATTCTGTCTTGCAGATTGAACCCAGGAGCCTGCTGAGCTATAGGCTTACCCTGACCCACTCACTCTTTAGGGAAACCAAATTCTGGACATAAAAGGCAAGGGTGAAGGCTACGTAGTCCACCTTTATCAATGTTTGCTTCTATAATTAGTTTTCACTGTAGTGATCTGTTTATTGAAATTTGGTACTCTGTTTAAAGGATGGCTTTGGATGTTGTTCCACATTTGCTAATTGCCCGCCTCTCCAGGTGCATTTTCTAGTCTTCTCTACCATCCTCTGTGACCAGAAGCTGGCCCATGGACAACCTGGGACTAGACTACCTTCCCTCTGACTTTTATTTGGATTAAGCCAATGATTCAGTCCCAGAGGTCAGGAGGACAGAGAAAACACACCTTCTCTTGCTGTACACCACTCAGCACCAAGTCTCTTTGCTGCAGCTTCATGCTTTGAAGGTAACAGTTCCCTTTAGGATCCCTCCTCCAAGCTGCCTCTAGGTGAGTTCTAGTAATACTGTCTCTTTTCCTTGCCCCCTGAGTCCTTGAGAAGGTAACTGCCGCTCTCTATAGCTAAATTTGATGCCGCCATATGTCTTGTCTGTTTTAACCTTGACCACACTCCTGTAAATGTTTTATCATTCCCATTTCTAATTTTCACTATCTGTGATGAATACCTAGACAATCTACTTCAAATCAAAGGTGGCTCCAAGCTATTATTTTTCATTTCCTGCCCCTTCCATTCTTATCACATTTTTTGAATGCCAGCAACATATTTGGTGCCCACATGATTCTGAAAGGCAGGCAAGTCAGGTTGTTATCCAGACTGAATAGTTAAGACATGTGCGATTTTAAGGTTAATTTACTTACCCAAATCCACAGAGGCACTTGGTTCCTTTTTCCAAGAAAGAAAAAAACTCATGGAAAAAAATAACACGTAAATATACTCTGAAACAAGAGAACTTAAATGCTTCTTGAGAAGGTGAGAAAATATAAGAACAAAGCAAAAAAAAAAAAAAAAATGGAGGGAGGGGAATGGACCTCAGAGAGAAGCAGAGACCTTTCCTTTATGACAACTGGCTAAGAGCCACAGCACGTGCCTACTGGTATAGTAGTGTGGAGGAAATGGCTCAGAGAATGATCCAGTTTTTCCTGCTGTGTTATTGAAGCAAGAATACCAACTGAGAGATGAGCAGAGATTAGAGAGAAAGGAAGGTTTACAGCAACCATCTCAAAGAGCAGGGAGCTAGTTTCAACATTTAGCTAAACAGAGTTGGATTATGTGACCAATGTGAAGCAGTATTCTGAAGTGTCTGGTCAAATCATTAAAGATATCCAGAAAGGACAGACTCCTTTGCAAACGTACACTTCAAGTTTCCAACAGTGCTCAACTTCTCTGGTGTGGGTAAATGGACCATGTTTTTAATCACATTGCAACTCTGCTAGCTGCTTATCACGGGAAATGGGGAGAGAAGCCAGGAATTTTTTATGAAGAAGTGTCTACAATGTTAGAACGTGGAATTTAAAAAGAACTGCTGACAAGTTGAAGGCGAGAGTGGGGGAAACTGGTAAGGCAGGTGGAGCGGTGTTCTTAACAGGGCAGAAGGTCATTTTAAAGTAAGTTCGCTGAAAGAATTGAGCTTTGTGCCTGAAGTTGAAATTTGGAAGACCTTGCTACTCCCATGTCTTGTTCTTGTTTTTGTTCTCAGTGTTCAGTGCAATGTTTGACATAAAGGTAATAGCACCAGAGTGAAGTATGTGAAAGAGGATGACTGGGCAGCTCAGGAGATGCTAAGGTGCAAAGGGGAGGGCATGTTGTCTCTGCTGTCTCTCTATTTCATTAAGCACATTGTCAATCATCCTTTTGTCCTCCCTCCCCCTCTTCTCTCTTTTCTCCCCTTCAAACATCACTGATTTGCTCCCCATTTCTGAGAACATCCCTTTTCCCTTTCCTCTGTCTCCTATGATGTACCCTATCATCTTTCTGTCTTTTCAATGAAACCTTTCTGAGGTCTCTGAGTCAAACCAGAACTCATTTTCTTTCATACCCGTAGCCAGTTGCTGGTGCCACTGTTTTAAGCACGTTCTTAATTTTACTTTAATGATATTGCCTGTCTTTGTTTAACCATAAATTCTTTGAGGGAATTTTCCAGTCTGATTCAGTTTCGTGGACTCCACACTGCCTAACACATAGCAGAAACTCCATAAACCTTCGCTGAATAAAGAAATGACTAAATGAAGTTCCACAAATGAAAGGCACTCTCTAATCAAGTGATAAATCAACCAGGTTCAAACTCAGGGTAAAGAAAACAATAGCACTAATGAATAGTTAGCTTTTCTTGAACTCATAGAATCAGTCAGTTCTTATATTTAGCAATAGAGATGGAAATTGAAATTAATGTCTCAAAGAATCAGTCTATTAGGTTAGCATTTACATAATGACGAGGAGAGGCAGCCCTGGCACTGTGCTTCTGCATATTTCTTGAGCTGCTTTTAAACCTTCTGCCAAAACAAATCCTAGTAATGTTTGTTTGATATATTAAAATTAATAATGACAACAATAACTAACACTTATGTGTTAGTTATTTTTCATATTTATTGACATAATTTAGTTTCACAATGCTGTAACATTTTATATGTAATATATATTTTTATTAAATTTTTATACATTTAATATAATGCATCTTAATCATATTTAGATCCCCTCCCCCTACCTACAACCACCTATACCCCTGCCATATTTCATACATTCTGTTGTATATGTTAAGGCCTGTGCAGTCAAGTTTGTGTCCCCAAATGTCCCTTGGTATCAGTTCGTCCACCGGAGCTTCATCAGCCTAATATCACTCTCTTAAGGAAGACCACCTCTCTCTCACCCAAGACTGATCAGTTTCAATAGTTCCTCAGCTAAGGTTGGGGCTTCTTACCCATGTTCCCTCGTCTATGCTGAGTTTTTGTCTGGTTTGAGTTTGCATGAACTTGCGCATGCTCTCACCATTGCTGTAAGTTCATATGAGCAAGTTCCCTGAAGTCTGGAAAACTCTGTTTCCTATAATCATCTACCACCCTGGCTCTTACCGTTTTTCTGTCCCCCTCTTCCACAACGGCCCCTGAACCATGGGTAACAAAGGTTTAGTATAGGAGTCCTATCTAGGGACACACACTCTGTGGTCTCTTACATTTTGGTCAGTTGTGACTTTGTGTTACTCACCATCTGTTGTATGAGGAAGTTTTGCTGGTGAGAGTTGAGAGATACATTGATATTCTCTCTGCTCCCTGTTCTGCTATGTTTCCTGAGCTTTAAGTGTAGAGGTTGCATTGTAGATGTGTCACTTAGGGCTGAGCATCTCATAGACACTTATTCTCTTCGTTTGACCAGTTACTCTGTAATAGTCTCCACATGTTGCATAAAGAAGCTCCTTTGCTGAGTAATGAGAGGTGTATTTGTCTGTAAATATAACGATATATATTTAGCATACAGTAAGAAATTAGTTTGGTCTGCAGATACGACAAAGTAGATTTTTCTCTAGGATTTAGGACCTCTCTAGCAATTTGTGTTTGGCTATATTTAGATATGTTCAGAATACCACACATGAGTTCCTTCCCATTGAGTGGGCCTTAAGTCCAACTAGATAACTGTTGATCACCCCAAAGATGAAAGTGCCTCTACTGCACTAATAGAGACAGTTTGCTGCACTGGTCACTGATGTGATTATTAGGTTCTACAGATGGATTAGACCACTGACTGGTTTTCTTCCTTAGTAACTTGCATAGTATCCTCTGACACTATGAGAGCTGGTCTTCAGGAGGAGGCTTCCAGGTCAGTTCCAGCTGAATTTCTCCAAGCCTCTGTCCAAAATATGTCCAGTCTTCAGCAATAGGGTTTTACCTTCAAGTTCTGGGAGGCAGTCAAGGGCTGTGGCAATAATCTGCCTTAATTTGGGAGTCTCTTGGACTGCCCTGACAACAATTCGAAGGGAGATTTCTCCTGTCTAGCACTGTATTTTTTGTTATATAGCCTTCAGCTATGTTTGCATTGTTTGAAAAACCAGAGGGAAATGTATTAGTTCAAAAGCCTATTGAAAAATACACTATATATATATATATGCCTGTGATATACATTTTTAATAACAATTCCAGAGCAAAGATACATCTATTTCAAAAGTGGCTATAAAATTTTTAGGCTCACTGTTGAATTAATACAGTTATACAATATTGAACTCAGTATAAGCCCTGTAAGACATAAAATTGAATGAGTTTTTAACCTTTAAAAAAGATCTCCATTTCATTTTAGAATATATTGTTCCTTGCAGACAGATTTATTGTTTTTGCTACTGAGATGTTGGCTCTTGCATCGCTAATCTGTATGTATCTGATTATTACTAGTCATAATGGGTTGCACTTGAATCCTTGGCACCTGTGTATGTCTATAAAGTCATCAGGTATATTTCAATGGTAATGTTTATCACCTCTACTAATTAACATGACGTAAGTTTTTATGCTTCCTCCTCAAACAAAACTCATTTTTAAAATTTGTTAATTCATTTTTTAATTTGTTGATTTTTGTGTGTGTATATCACACAGAACATCCCAAACCATCTTATTCATCTATACACCCTCTTCCCAGATGGCACCTTCCCATAGCCCCCCCCCACTAGAGCCCTTACACTCTGTCATCCCTGCTACTGTCTGCTGTGTTGTCAGTATCCCAAGCCATTCCCCACTCCCATGTGACCTCTGAGGAACAGATCCTCAAACAACCTTAAGAGTAAAAATAAATTGGTTTATCTGGGCCAACTGTATGGCCTTAAACACACACAAGGAATGTATAATCAAAGATTAAATGGGCCAATATAATTTCTTAAGAGTCTATTTGCATAGCTAAAGGCTACATAACAAGCAACAGTGTCAGACAGGCAGAGAGATACTTTCTTTTGAGTTGTTGGCCATGGTGGCCAAAGGCACTGCCAGATAGTAACCCAGCATAGAACTGGGAAAAAGAACAACAGACCCCAATCAGTTGTCAATATTCCTTTACATAAGATTAGGTTCTGATGTTCATTTTCCTTTTGAGTTGTTGGCCAGGGTGGCCCAAGGGACTCCTAGATAGTAACCCAACATAGAACTGAGAAAATGAACATCAGAACCTAATCTTATGTAAAGGAATATTGACAACTGATTGCTGCTAGATGAGGAACAGCTTACCTTCCTAAAACAAATACCTCTAGATAGGCTGACGTGATACACATTTTTATAGGCCAAACAAAACCAAAGCACAAAAAGATTTTATGTCCTCTATCTAAAGTTATATAAGTAATAAACAGTCAAACTGAAACTTCAGTTCCAAATTATTTAAATCCAAATAATCACAATTAGAAGTCTTTGATGCTTTCTTTAAGAATTTCTGAGGTCCCACAAAAGCAGAAAATTTCTGAATTTCATGTCGGAGAACTGAGAAGAACTTGATCCTTGAAGAACTTAGCCAACACAAGACTAGGGAATTCAGTCTTCTTGTCTCACAACGTAAAGTACTCTCAGTCAGGACTTGTAAGAATGTGGAGAATTCCTCCTACTCTTCATTCTGACAATTTCATTTTTTATTAGTAATAGGACCTTATCTGTGCTAGATGACCAAGTCAAAATGGACTCAGTTGGGGATCTGTATCTTAGCAAAGAAAGTAGAACTCATTCAAAGAAAGTGAATCTAATCAAAGAGGTCTGTAAGAATATATCATTCCAAGGACAGAGGTAATGGGGATACCTCAGCCTTCTGAGTTTGGAAAGCCATTGGAATTAGAACTCTACTGACAGAACTTACATAGGGAAGAGACAAACATAAAACGTAGGATACAAAAATAAGGTTGCTTTGCTAGCTCCTCCTTTTCTAACTCTCAAAGTAAGAGTGTTGCCCATTCCTATTGATGCCTCTGACTTTCTGTCCTTTGGTCTGCTCTTCATTTATACTCACTCATTCATCCAATTTAAAATCCTAGGATAATAGAGCAATTCCCAAGTTCATAACTTTGATCCAGATTCCTCTCTTGAATGCCAGGCAAACCGCCTTCTCCCCATCTCTACATGGATGATAATGGAGTGGCCATATATCTTGGATGGACTGGGGCATTCCTAGATGATTCCTGTTGTTCCAGTATGGTTTTAATAGTGCCTCTTTCCCGCTTCATACCCAAAAGTTTTCTGGTCTGGCTAGTGCATTGTATTGTCAGCCTGCCAACAGGCTTTCTAAATCAAACATGTTCAAAACTGAACGCTTGAGCTTCAAGAACTGCCCTGCTTACTTGCCTTCCCTACTACAGTGCATGGCAGTTTTTTCATCCAAATGCTCAAGCCAAATGCTTAGTTCCATTATCTCATATTTCCCGTTCAACCCAATGAGAAATGCTTTGGTTCTACATTCATAACACACGTGCAGATTGAACACTAGTTCTGTTTCTGCTGCTGTCATCCTGATATGACCCATCATCATAATTCCTCAACATTGCGGCAAAAAATGTTTTATCCAAGCCTTATCACCTTATCACTCCACAGTCTAACCTCAGCATAACAGCCAGGGTGCTGCTATCAAAATGTCAATCACATCACGTGATTCCAATTCCGCTAAGGAGATACCATTTCTTTCCAAATAAAAATCAGTCTTTCTGAGGTCTGGCTCTCCATTATGTTTGATCATACTTTCTTAACACCCACTCCCAGCTAGCACCCCTACCCTGTTCTTTGGATAATTATGGTCTTTGTTACTGGCTTTTCCCTCTGTCATTCATCCTCACCTCCCTCTAGCTTTTGCTCAACTGTAACATTCTCAGTGAGACCCAATGTCACACTGCTAAAAATTGCAAAACCCATTCACTTCTCCACTATGTCTAAAATTTACTTGTCTATTTTCTTTCTTCACAGTACACATTAACTTCTAAACACTATACACTCATATATTCTTAAGTTTTGCTGATCATTTTTAGAATATCTTCTCCATAAAAATTTTATTTTTTGACTACTTTGTTTCACAATGTGGCCAGTGCATCTAGAAGCACTTTCTGGAACATAGTAAGTTTGCAGTAAAAAACTTTTGAATGAATGAATTTTGGTGCCAATGATACTATTTATTTGTCCTAAGCTAAGAAGACAATAACTGAGGACAATGTACTAGGCAATGATGTCTTCTTAGTAAGTGAGAAGCAAGTGGTGTCATTGGGTAAATGTTTCATACTGATAGGAATTGCTAAAAGTGGTAATAGAAATGAGTCATCACAGGACAACTGATGAGTATAACCATGTTAAACTCAAAAGAGTATTCCCCTAATATCTCACTATGAATTGTTGGCAAGGGCGCCTTCAGAGGCTCCCAAAGCAATGCAGCTTATTGCCAATGCTTTTGATGGCCCACCAGATCTAGACGGTAAGACCCCTGTTGCTGAAGACACCACACACTTTGGATAGAGATCATAGAGGAATATGAGCTGCAAGCTTTCTCCCTGATTGTGTTCATAGTACCAGAAGGGGCTATGTAGGCTGTTAGGGGAGAAAAGTGATCATCTGTCTTATCCAGATGTGAATTCTGCATGCTACAATAACAACCTTCCAGGCAAGATATGCACACTGGTACAATAGTGGCACAACAGTTATAGGGGTAACCAACCACTTTCTGATTGTATTTAAGACCTGTTCTGCAGGGAATACATCCCTGTACTATATATAAACTTGGCTAAAAATCTGTGGTAAGGGAGGCTACAGGTCCTGGAGGGGGACTTGATATTGTTGTTTTGTTAAGTGCACTACACTTGGTACAACTGCCTTCCAAATATTCATGTTTATACTCATAGACTAGTGGTACTCCCAGCCTTGGTCAGAGAAACCTCTTTGGGCAGTGGGTTCTGGTTAAAATAGACTCATATCTAGTCAAAGTGATGAGAATAAGTGACTGTTGCATGTTCAGCCCTAAACAAGACATCTCTATCATGTCTTCCAAGGCCCAGGGAGCATCCATCACAGAAGACGATGTGAGAAGACTGTAAGAGCTAGAAGGTGGGAAGGGGCACTATGAGACACTGTCTTATGGATATGACATGCATTGCAAACATGAGCGCTCAGCAGCTGTGACCACATGCACAAATCCTTCACATGCACACACACACACACACACACACACACACACACACACACACACACCATGAAAGTAGGAGAAAAGTTACTTGGGAAGGAAGGAGTCAGCAAGGGTGAAAAGGTTTAAGGGAAGGTAACAAGTGTGAATACAATCATAGTACATTATACATAAGTATAAAATTGTCCAAAATCAGTTAGGAAAAAATAAAATGAAAGCAAAATTTTAAAAAATTTCTGTAGCGCTCAGTACCTCATCTAGAAGGTCAATTACATTTCATAAAACAACATCATCTATCAGATTAAGTTAACGCCCACTTGAACTTTAATTTCTCTTAGATTTAATTTATAAATTTATTTTAAAATTGTAACTGTTAAGGAATTAATGACCACATAAGTTTTACAGATGGTTTCATGCTTATTAATCATTTAAAACACACACACACACACACACACACACACACACAACTCCAGTGAGTCCTATGAATCCACAGCAAAGGTTCTTTCATTACAGAAGACTCATGCAGGTTAATTTAGGAATGGGGCATACTTTGATTGTTTAGAGCTACAAGTATGAAAACGACCTCAACCTCTCACCTGTGCAGATGTGAGGCAAATTGGACTCATTGGTAATTCTGTCTTCCAGGTCAGCCAAACTCATTACCACCCTCATCTCCTGCAGCTCAATGATTTGTATCATTAGTCCTCAACATAATTAAGTTCTCACCCTATGCTAAGCGGTGACCTAAGTGCTGGGCGTGCAAACAGCAATGTCTCAAAGTGTCGGATACCAGTTTAATCCTGTAGCCTACAAAGTGCTTTGATTTACACTCATGCTCTGTGGCAGGAACATCAGATGTGGAAGCTAATACTCAGGAATTAACTGACCTGCTCAAGGTCATGAGCCTTGTAAAGTCAGAATCCAGAAGTAAAAGTCCCAGTTTTAGCCCTTTGGTCTTTAAAGAATGGCATTTGCCCTCTACAGCCATGGCACATGTGTCTTCAATCTACTTATTCTGACCTCCTTGCTTCTTGCCAGGATTTTAGATGCTTTTCTGCTTTTGAGTGGGAGGATCACAAACTAAGAACAACGCTCCTTATACTTGGCAATCTTCTTCCTTTTCATTAAGGTGTGAACGCACAGAAGCAAAGTCTGTAGTATAGTACGCAGCCAGGGGCCACTGTCAGTGTGATCTCAAGCCCAAAGGGATCTGTGCTCACAAGTCATACAAATATAGACATGTTCATATGTTTGGGGAAAGTCAGATTATGGATCAGAAAGGATGAATATTATGTCTTCTTGGCTTTTAATAGCATCACCTGGCAGATGGGACCAAGACTGCATTCTTGCTGCATTATCCAATCCACAGTACATGCTACGTTACAAATGCCATCTGCCATCTGGTCACAGGGTGTCACGCAGCACCCTCAGGGCATCCCACCAGATTAGATTCTTCCTAGCTTTGGCTAGTGCCAATTCTAGACTCCAAGAGAGATTCATAAAGACCAGTAAACCCTATTTCACTTGGACTTAATTAGTTACAACAAGCTCACTTTCAAGCAGAGAGCTAAGGTTTTGTCCTGTTTCTACAGCGTAGTGTTCAAAATGTCTGTGTGAATTGTTCATCCCTTGCTATTTCTGCGCATCTGTTAAAAACAGCTAAAAATTGACACTTCTCACACATCAGCCTTGGATGGATTTTTTCCCTGAATAATGTTTTGTTCTCAAATTGTTCTTTTCTTTCAGAATTTTCACAGATGAGTTGTTATCTTCATCCCTATTTGCTAGATGAGAAAATGATTGAGGAGAAAAGTGATAGTGTTACTGATAAGACCCTGAATGACAGGCAGAATTTCTCAGGAATGATGGTATGAGCAAAACACTTCTATCAGGAGTCCAACCTTGAGGACAGAGAGCACAGGACTTGGGAATAGGTAACCTGTACCATTAGGTTTACAGGTGTTAATGAAATAATATCCATATCTGAGCATTGTTGGCTAGCACAGAGTAAATACCTAATTAAAAACAATACCATCACGTTTACTATGTGCTATAGTTGGGGATGGTTTGAGCGTATCCTCCACAGCTTCAATTGCTGGAAGCTGGGTCCCTACTGTGAGGGGAAGAGGTAGTAGGATCTAGGGAGGTCATTAGATTATTAGAGAAACTGCCTTCAGAAAGGATGAACATAGTTCTCATGGGACCCCAAGTAGTTCCTGAGACACTAGTTGCTATTAGAAGAGAAAGGGTGACTCTTCCCTGGGTTCTGGCTTAATGTCTTGTTAAGTAATCACTCTCCTGCATGCACTTTTGTCATTGTGAAGTTATCCACCACGATGTCCTCAGCCAAACCAAGTCAATATAATCACCATGTTCTTGAACTTCCAGAACTGTGAGCTAATAGACTATTTCTAAGACATTACCGAGTGTCAGGAATGCTATTATAGCAATATAATATAGACTAATAAACTACTTATTTCATTTACCCTTGTAATTATTCTGTATGGTAAAGTGGAACAGGTGTAATCTCCAATTTATAAAGAAAACATTGAGACACCAGTGACAGGGTCATTTTTATATAATGTGGTTCTAACTACAACAGCAAAGCCTTTGGTGTGCAGAATTTGTTTAGAATCTGGACTCCATCGTTTACCAGCCATGTCCCTGGATCAGGACTTCCTCTGCAGCAAATGATACAATAATGCTGCCTTTGGAGTTTTGGTGAAAACTAGAGATAATTTATGTGAAAGATCCAGCTTAGTGCCTGGCTCAGAATAGGAGGCTAATGGATAGTTATTATTACTCATATTTTGTGGTAAACCATTTACAGATATGATCTTATATATTTTCAAGCAGGGAAAATGAAGGGTGCAGAAAATAATAAATGAATCCCACCAAATAGAATTCCCAGAGCATATCAGCACCCTTTAGTAAGGAAGGGTAGGAGCAAAGGGAAAGTGGGCAGGGGGATGTAGGCACTGCCAGGCTAGGACAATGGGACATCCTTGGGCAACCCCCTTTGACTGCTTCCAGCAGAAATTTACCCAAAGGCAATTCTTGCTGTGGTACAGAGAGCCTTTCTGTGTTCACATTGCATCTGGGCTTACTGTAGTCCTTCAAACCGCTTCGCACATCTTTCTCACCTCTCCACAGGTCCTTTTTCTCTACCACAGGCTGAGGTCCCAGGGATTTGATGAAATTGGTGAACCCCCAGCTTCCTGGTAGTGGAAAGAAATGCTGGGGTCATTGATCCCTCAGCAAGAGCTGTTGTCAGGGTGATAAGGTTGGCAGAGATGTTGTGGATGGCCTTGAAGTACTCACCTTCCAGATGGGAGACAGACAAGTAAATCATTATTCAAGGATAACCTCTTACTGTAGTTAACTGGGACTGATAAACCTTTATGAAAGAGACTATTTGGAGACACTTTGCTGCTGTGAATGAGTTTAGAGTCTGTCCTTTAAATTTTATAAATGATATCTGATTTGACCCTGATGATTACCCTGTAATTACTTCCTATTTTATAGTCGAGGACACTGTGGCTTGGGGAAGCTAAGGGGCTAATCCAAAGCCAGGCAACTTGTTATCAGCACAACAGTCTTCAGTCCAGCTCTACTCTATCTCTATTATGCTATTCCTGGAAGCATGAAAAATGACATCAGGGAAAGATAGGTGTTTCTAAGCCCAAGGGCACAGCTCAGATGGACAGTCGCTTAAATATTTTAATAATAAACTCAGGGGTTTTCCTGTATATTTCACTCACGTGTTTTGCTGAGGTGCCTCCCCTGCTCCTTCTTGACCTGGCACACAGATCCTCAGTTACATGACCCTTTCCCACCACACTCCCAAGAGCAGAGGCTCTGGAGTCAAATGCTTGGGCACAAGTCTCAGCAAGTATATTAATCCTCCTTGTGCCTCAGTTTCCATGTCTGAGAAATGAAAATAAAAGTGGTACATTCTTCTCATTGTTACTATCATAATTCAGTGATTTCCTATTGCAAAATATTTAGTACAATGCCTGATAAGTGGTAAATACTCAGCAAATGGCATACATCATATTGAAATAATTGTTATTACTTCCCATTGAAACATCTACTTCCAGCTACAGTTTTTATCTCAGCATGCTCTGGGCATACCATGTGCTTTCTATCTTCATGCTTTTGCTCAGTGTTCCTTTCACCTGAACTGCCCTTTACTCTGCCTAATCTTGTTTCATTTGTCCCAACTTTTCCTATCATGTATGCTGCAAGTACACTATAATTGTGCTAATAATACTACTAAATATATGAAAAGCTGTAACTTGTCCAAAATTCAATTAACCGCACAAAACATAATTTCATATAGCTTAATGTTCAGAAAAAACTTAAATTATGTCCCACATAGTAAAAAGATGATACATCTTATACTGTAATTCTTTAAATATTAGTCACCAATTTACAAATACATAACTTTAATCTTTCATCTTTTTTACTAAAGAGAAGGTTACCTATGATGCATAAAGGTTATATCACTTTGAGTTTGAACTTATAATTAGGAATGATAATATTCACACTTGAATTTGAGCTTTTCCACTATCACACCTGAAATCAAATTTCATTCGTTCAAATTTTTCCACATTTATCAGGAGCATGGCTCAAATTATTTCAGGGCATAATCAGTTAAAGGCCAGGGACAGCTGCTTGTAGCATCACCACAGCAAGCACTAAAGCATGAGAAGAGCAAAACAAGGCTGGAGATTGTACAATTTAAAAAAGGACATCGATGGGTCTGGAGAGATGGTCAGTGGTGGAGAGCACTGGCTGCTCCTGCTGACAACCCAGCTTCAGTTCCCAGCACCCATATGGCAGCTAACAACTGTCCTTATCTCCAGTTCCAGGAAATCCAACACCCTCTTCTGTCCTCCATGAGCACTGTACACACAGTGTACACAGGTACACTTACTTATATGCAGGCAAAACACTCATACACATCAAATAAAAATAAATTAATCTATTTCGGGGCTGGAGAGATGGCTCAGCAGTTAAGAACACTGGTTGTTCTTGCAGAAGACTCAGGTTCAAATCCCAGCATTCACATGGCAGCACCCACATGGCAGCTAACAGTTGTCCAAAACTCCAGTCCCAGGGGATCTGACAGCCTCTCTGACCTCCACAGACATTGCATGACACAGGTGCACTTACCTACATGCAGGCAATACATGCATACACATAAAATTAAAATAAATAAATAAAATTAAAAAAAATATTTTAAAGGCATAGATGAGATTTGAACTTAAGCAGTCTGACTCTTGGGTCCATGACACACTCCTCCTTATGCTCTAGACCCCACTGTTATGTGGTGAATAGACACATAAATTTGATTGCTTTGAAACAGCATCAAAGTATTAACCATCTGCCTGGGTCAGTTGTTACCTAAAGCAGCCTTTCCCTATGAGTAATACAGAGGAGAGATGAACAGAAAAAGAAATGGGGAAACATAGGTTATGACTTAGTGAGGCACTAATGTTCAGATGTGAAGAGAATGACTTTAAAAAAGAGATCATGCCCTCTCAGCCTAAGTCAGTAAGTCACTATTGTTCTATCCTGTTTGAGAGTAGGTTCTAGGCAGAGGGAAGGAACTGGGAGTTGCAGAGGAGCCTCAGGTGGAGATGATCCCTGTCTTTTCTGAGCTACAGAGGGGCACTTTGGAGTAGCACCAAAATCTATTGCAGACAAATTTCACTTTTGCTTCAAGGGCAAACGTCCTTCTGACAGCTGGAGGTTAGAGGGAAAGCTAATGGTGTGTTTTCTGTCCTCACTTCTGCACTTAGGGAGAGGGCACTGGAAAGGGAACACATTGGTAGAGTTGCTTCCCTTCTAAAATACCAAAAAAGACTGGGCTTTCAGAAAACACTGATCCACAGTCCAACCCATAGGGTCTGTGCTTCTTAAGGCCCATGCTTTGCTCATCCTGCAAGTGAAGTCTCTCTATGTCCCTCCTACATCAGGGTGAATGCCCACCAGATGTGTCTCAGAAGGCAAGACAACTAGAAAATGGGTCCAACAGGAGAAAGCAGAGACAAGGAGGGTCATGTGCTGCTAGACCGAGAAAACAGCAAGGAAGACATCCTGCACCAGACAGTTCTGTACTTCCCCAGTACAAGGAATTCTCTGGCAGCTTCCTGTTGATCAAAGGCATCCCTGGAGATTCTAGTTATAGATGAGCTTGCTGAACTGAAAGGAGTTTAGAATGCTCAGTGCAGTCACTGTGTGCCAGGCACCCTGACTTCTGCTTGATGCAAGTCTCTTAGAAAAGCACTGAAGTATATCATCTGGCCAAACATGGGGCGTGATTACAAGTGACACCCAGGTAATAGAGCAATACACACTAGCTCCACGGGGCTGTTGTTGCTGCTGTTAGCTGTGTGGTTACTGCTCTGAAGTGGATTTTGTATGTAAGGGACATAGTATTCCCATTAGCAATTCCAGGAGTCAGTTAAGAGGTTACTTGCAACTGTTATGAAGTGTTAGTGATTTTGAGCCCAGGTGGCAACCATCCCTTTATAAATGCTTAGCAATTCCTTGACCCCATTTGAGGAAGTCTGGATCAATCACAGGGTTGGATCTGGAGAAAGGAGAGCGGAAGCATGTTTTGTTTTGTTTTCCCTGTTTATATCTTCTATTTTTTTCCATTTAGCCAGCAGACACTGAGTGCCGTATGCATTAGAGACAATTCTACACATGGAGAATGCAGAGGCAAATAAGACTTGTCTCTTTTTGTAACAGATAGCCACACTGTTTTAGGGGGAAGATGGAGAGGTACATAAAAATCACAAATTTAGAAACCTGCATTTGCACAGAGGCCTCTACTGTTTTCATTAGACATTTATAACAAGTTCATAAGGTAAGTAGGTGGAAAGCATGATATGTCTGGGCCCAGCTGGCCAGACTGTGGGAATACACATGTAGTGAATAAAGGTGGGTTAGGAGTCGCTACAGCAAGAGAGCTGAGAGGTGTCTTGCAGTGAGGAGAAAAGAGGTCCTGAAGTGTTGTGCATTGGAACTAGCCATAGCTGGGCTGGGCAGGGATGACCTGGGGACTTGCTGGAAAAGTCCTACAACACATGAGTCTGTGGTCACTGTAAGATGGGTTTGTCTGTAGCCTCATCTTAGAACTCAGGGATCCAAAGAGGCTGATGTGAAAAGAGTCGAAGTTTAATTCGTGAAGAACGTTCTGGTTTTGATTTGATAGAGTTTATGTTGCCAAATAATAGTCTTGTCTATTCGGGAAGATTTTAGCTTCTATTTTCAATTCTCACTTCCCCCTTTCCAGTTTAGCTGCCAGCAAAACTCCTTTTTCTCTTGATCGTTACTATTATTTCAATGTTTTAAGTGAGGAAGCTGAGAAGCAGGAATCACTTCAGCCTGTACCATCTGAAGCTGCTGCAGAGGCTCATCAAACCCAGGTCTGCTGCTTTCAAGTGGGACACACAAAGTAGTTCTCTTGACCTTGGCAGCCTGCCTCTACTGCCTCTCTCTTGTTTTACACTCATTTGATTGCCTTTCCTTCCCTCTCCCCAAGTCTGAGTGAGCACCAGGGCTTGCAACCTTGTAGCCTCATAAATGCCAGTGTAGTGTTTGAGAGTGGCCTTTCCAGCCTCAACCCCTGGATCTATCCTGAACAGAGCTTCTTGTGGCAGGTCCCCAGTGTTTTTGGATCCTGGTATTTCTTCAACTTTAAAATGAGGGTAATATTAATATCTCCCATGTAAGATTATTGGGAGAATAAAGTAAATCCCTAAAGTGTTCAGGGGGATTCCTGCCATATAGAAAGTGTCTGATAAAGTTAGTAAGACCATTCTCTCCTGTCTCTCTATAGGACCCAATACAGTACTCTGTGCTGTAGAGGAACCTCCTCAATTTTTAATTTGCATACAAATCATCTGGAGATCTTGTTGAAATGCAGATTCTAATTTGGCAGGCCTAGGATGCTGCAATTCTATGAGCTCCTAGGTGATGCCTGCTGGTACCACACTTAGAATAGTGAGCAGTTTTCTCAGCATGTGGTCTTCAGACCAGCAGCATCAGAGTTACCAGAAAACTTGTTGAAATGCAAATTCTTGCATGCACCTCCTTACCCTCTCTCCCCAACTCTGGAATATGGACAGCACTTTAATGAACCTCCAGGGGATGCCCACTTGTTCACTGTTTGATGCCCCATGGCTTGGAGGAAAGAACGGAAAAGAATCTGGAATATGGGGTGGCATTCTAGGTACATTGTATTGGCTTGGAAAAGTCGTGTAATCTCTTTTAGCCTAGCATGGAAGTCCCCCTAAGTACTTTTCTAAATCTGAACTGTGGCTTCTAAAGGCCCCAGGCTAAACTGGGACCATATTTCACATCCTTGGGTTCTGGCTGCTTCTGTAAAATGGGACAGAGTATGTGCCCATACCTTCTCAGAAGACTTGCATAGCTGTGATGGGATAATTAAAAAAACATTTGGAAAATGTATGAGATAAGACATAATTGTGAAGCACTCAAAATATACTTGATGAATGTTCAAACAAAGAGGGAAAGTTTCACATATGTAACTAACACAGCTTTGGAAAGCCTAGACATAGGACTATGCAAAAGCCATTTATGACAAGGAGCACATCCAGGATTCCATGCTGACTATAGGCTTTTTCCATCAGAGTAGATATCTGATCACAACTGCTTGATAAGGAGCTAAGGTATTTTATTTTGTCACTATTAATAAGTCAATGGATAAAATAACTACACAGGTAAAACTAACCATGATTTCAAGGCACAAGTACTATCATGTGAATAATTCCACCATAATAAAACTCTGTTACAAGTTGGGAATTTGCTAAGACATCCAAGGTTGACTGTAGCAGTTATTCCTTCCTCGATCCATGCTGCACATTTATGAAAGAAACTTTTTACATGCAGCAGCCAGAACTTTCTAGAATTGGGTAAATCTACTTAGGAATATGACTCTACTTCTGGCTCCAGCAAGAAGTATTAATTGAGAAAGATGATGGGGGTTTTATTTTTGTGGGTGTATTTGATAAATCCAAAACATTTAAAATAACTACTGCTGAATGACTACTGAGTTCAAGATATAGTTATAGTAACATAGACTATTTGGACATTTTTCTGTTACCATGAAACTACCTATACAAATTCAAAATTTATGCTCTAAGATATAATATAATTCTCCCATCTCTGGTAACCTTAACTAACTAACCAAAACTAATAACCTCAGCAGATAGAGAATACTGTTGCAAAAAAAGGCCTTGAGGAACAAATGGAAAACTAGGGTTCTCGTCTCCAGTTTGCTCCTGGCCAGCTGCATGACATTTTCCCAGTCACTGACTCTCTAAGCCAGTTCTCTTATCTGTACAGTGTAAGACGTGTCACTTCCAAGATGACCTTATCAAATCTTCTTCACTTCTAACACCACACCTAGTGTTCATGTGCACGCCCCAGATGAGTGTAGGTACACATTGCCACTCTGTTATGTTTCTGGTATTGCTTACCTTTTCCCCCTTCAGGTCAGTTACACTGTAGCTTGGGCTGCTTCTGAAACTTCTACCATAAGACATTGTCCCGTAGAGTGCTCGCTCGATATTGCCTGTGCCTGTCAAGCTGTCCTTCTGTTCCCAGCACAACCAGGAAACTGAATTTACTCCTGCTAAGCATATTCTCTCTTACCTTCCAGCTGATCCCTCTCATGGGTCTGTGTCGTAGACTGATCTTGAGATGAGAAAGATTTGGAAGATCATCCTTCCGCCCTTTTCAGAAGAAAGTTACAATTCCGGAGACACACTGAGAATGGAAGTGATCTGTCCAGGGTCATCTATCTGCCAAGGCTCAGTACCTCCCTCTTATCATTTCCAGGACACTAGGAGTATGAATTCAAGTACAGAGAGAAAGTGTGGAGCTATCAGATACTATAAGCAAGGATAGCCATTTGGAGAGCTTTATTCTTAGCTCTCCCTGTTAGTCAGCTGGCACATTGTGTTAAAAGGTTAACAGTATAGGAAAATGATCAGACAAAGGCAGAGTGAGCTTTGATAAGGACAAGTATCATGGAGGATGTTCAGGGAAAACTTCCCAAATATATAAAATATTATATATAATAGAGGATTCTGACTCATGTATATATACAGTGAGAAATATTATAGTTGTATAAGTCCAGAGGCTGAACATGAGTCAGCAGGCTGACAATATTGCTTAATAAAGCAAGAATGGAATTCAGAAGCAGACAGAGCCTAGAACCTCACACTCAGCACATCTGAGCGTTCTTGTTCTTTTATTACTCTCTAATTGTGTCTTCTGTCTAAGTCTTGTCTTTCCAATGAAATTCAAAGCTCCCGAAGGACAGAGTTGAGGTTTGACTCTTCCCTTACATCTTTTTAACCACTGTCAAGGAAATATATGTTGGAGTGAGAGAGAGAGATAATTTGGAATCTTAGGAGAGCACAGGTGATATTGTGGGATTGAGCCTGTATTTCAAGAAAGAATTCTCTTAAAAACCAAATGGAATAGAAAACAAAATTAAAAGTTGACTTGACATAAGCTTGAAAAATTGATAACTTAAAGAACAACGATGGTTTTATCTGCTGTCTATTGAAGGCCGGTTAGTCTGCAGACAATGAAAACCACCATCTCTAACCTTTACAATGGCCCTGTGGGCTAGGCTTTAGTAGTCAACTTACCATTAAGAAAACTAAGACTCACAGAACTTAAGTAACATTCCTTTTCATAAAACTCCTAAGTGACTGAGTTAAAGTTAGAGCTCAGGGATGCCTGGTTCTGAATTTCAAATTCTTTCCATGTGCCCATATAATAGAAGGGATACTGTGTATTGTGCGTACACCAGGACAAGAAAACAGAGCCTGTGGGAGCATTGTCTTTCTGGTGGAGAGGATGGTCGTAGCATACTTCCAGCCCAGCCTTGCAGCTGTGTGGGCTGAGTTATAGGCACCAGAGATCAGTGCAGAAAGTCTCTGGGACCCTCTGGGCTTGAGGACATTCTTCGTTCTCAGAGTTAGGGGAGGAGATGGCCCAAGACTGTCTCTATTTGTGTCCTTTCTGCGCGGCTTTAGTTGACTCCTCCCTTGCAGTATGGCCACTGTCCTTCTGGTCATGATGAAATAAGACAACTTCAAACAAGTCTCCCTACTAAAATTGTACAGAGAAGTAAGCAAGAAAACTTCCAAGAAAGAAAAAATAGAAAAAGACAGAGCAAAATGTTAAGCGTTAGGCTTAGATTTTGTTATCCTTTACTTCTCTTTAAACTTCTCTGAATTTCCCACATTTTCAAACATCAAAATGTTCTTCTTTTTTTAAGATTTATTTGTTTTTATTTGTGTGTGTGTGTGTGTGTGTGTGTGTGTGTGTGTGTGTGTGTGTGTGTATGCATATGCCACATGTGTGCAGGTGTTTGTGGAGGCCAGAAGAGGTTGTTGGGTCTGCTCAAGCTGGAGTTATAGGCAGTTGTGAGCTATTTGACATGGGTTCTGGGAACTGAACTCGGGTCCCTCTGTAAGAGCAGCAAGTGCTCTTAACTGCTGAGCCATCTCTCTAGCTCCCCACCCCAAACACTCTCCTTTCATAAATAGAAAAATTACACACATACTTCAAATAATGTAAAAATTTAGGAATGAAGAAAATACCCACAAAAGTATTGGGAAAATATAGACAATTATTGTGCTCATTTATAACCTTTTCTATGGTACCTCATCAGTGGATAAACTCTGTTTGTCATCTGAAACATTTCCCATGTTCTAAATTTATAAAAGCAAACAGAGGAGTAATTTTTAAACAAAGTACATAAGCTGTAAAGTTGACTAACACCATAACAGCTTTTGGAATTCACAAACAGGCAAGAACCAAACTGATGGTCACAGAGATGACATGCTAGGCAAAGGTAACCACCCCCTCCCAAGGAATTTGAGCCAGTCTGACTAGAAACCAGTACACTCTGGAAAGCAACCTGAGATTCCATATTGCTGCAATACCAGGAATTTACAGAGCAGAAGAGCCCACTTCTGTCAACACAAAGCAGAGAATAAATCTTCTGGAGAGGAAAGATGTATTGACAGTCCAACAAGACACTGTAGACAGTCTTCAGCTTTCTTAATTTGTAGCTACTCATACCTCATCTCTAAAGGATCTTTACAAATAGAACCGGAATCTCATTCCATGTACCCAAATCATCCTGAAACATGTTTTAGAGAAATTTAATAGGTGTTCCAGATGATCTGAAGGAGGAGGAGGAAGAAAGTCCATAGTTGCTTCTCTGTGATAGAGAGATGAAGGTCATAAAATCATAGACAGGAACCACTGACCAGATGTTTAAAATAGAACTAATCACCTAAAGATCTGATGCAAAATCTGACTCTGTTGGTCTGAGTTGAGCCTACAATTCTGCATTGCTATCAAGCCTCCAGGTGACATTAATGCTGGTAGGTTAGCATCCCATTTTGAGTATGCTCAGCTTTACTCATAGAGTTGCAATTAAAATGACCTAGATGTCATTTTTCACCACGTTCTCATCATATACATTACACCAATGTGTAAGACAATGGCAACTATTAACTGGAGCCCTCACTCACTGCTGGCAGGAATGTCAGATGTTACAGTCACTGTGTAAAATACTTCTGCAGTTTCCTAAAATGAAACATAAATTATTTCCATGTCCTCATTCCTAGAATAATCAACTCAGACATTTTCTTGGAATGCATGTGGTTCAGCCTAGTATTTTCTGGTAGGCTAACTAGAAATAGCTATGTTGTAATGGAAAGAAACCTTATCCGAACATTGGAGGTTCTAGTTAGGACACATAGCTAGTCTTTCTGAGCATCTCTGGACTTCTTTTTTCTGCTATAAAATGAGGATAACAAAAGCTGTCTGACAGTGTTAGGGAGATTCAATTTAATTAGAGGCTGTGTGACTCCATGGTCCTCCACATAAAAATTATTTTACACCCTGTGATTAATAACCTGGTACTTCTGTGTGCCTGACAGTTCTGGAGATAACGAAGTAAATGTGGAAAACATGGGTATGCAGTATATGGTTCTTACAGTCTAGTCAGAGAGATGGGCAAGCACAGGCCAAAGACATGAAGGGTGTTTCTTTTTA
Organism: Nannospalax galili; assembly: GCF_000622305.1. NCBI lineage: Eukaryota > Metazoa > Chordata > Mammalia > Rodentia > Spalacidae > Nannospalax > Nannospalax galili. The sequence continues at coordinate 3,476,808 of NW_008351346.1, read as the reverse complement.
AAAAATGCTGTGGACTAAGTATTTAATTGCTAAAGAGAGTCAAAGAAATAGCTAGCTAGGGTTAGATAGAAACAACTCCTGCAGACTGATGAGAAGGTAGAATTGATCAGAGGCCTGAAAAAAATAAGCATGGATTGATAGAGGAGATGAACTAATAACTTAAGCAAGCTAAATAACTCTTTTTCTCATCCATAAAATGGAGATTAAAATGAAATTGCACAGGGCTCTTGTGGGGATTAAATGAGATGATGTATTTACAAGCTTAGCACAGTTCTTAGATAAAATACTTACTCAAGTTTTTAACCCTTACTGCTTCATTTGGGTGAGTAATAAAACCCATGGTTTTAAAAAGAAGACACTAAACTGATATTTGAAAAGCATGCATCAATATATTTTGCTCTTACCTCTCTTCTCCTTAACAGATTTCCCCTTATCGCATAGGTAACCACTGCTCATAACTCTGCAGTGTTTCTTTGTACAGATAACAGCAAATATGACCTTGTGTTTGTATTCTTCCCCTTTTTACATAAAGTGATGTGCCATATTTGAAGTTTTCACCCTCCAAAAGTTCATTCATTTTGTTTTGTTTCTGAGACAAGATCTCATGTTGCCCAGCTGATGTTGTGGCTTTGATCCGCCTTGCCTTTGACTTCCAAGTGGTGGGATTACAGGATTACAGGCATGCATCACCATACCTGATTCACCTTGTGCATGTGTGCGCGCGTGCACGCGTGTGTGTGTCTGTTCATGTAGGTGCATGTACGTGTGTGTGTGTGTGCGCGCATGTAGAGGCTAGAGGAAAACCTTGAGGGTATCATTCCTTAAGAGGTCCTACCTACCCTGTTTTCTCTTTCTCCTTTCCTTCCTTTCTTTTTCTTTCTTTCTTTCTCTCTCTTTCTTTCCTTCCTTCTTTTCTTTTTGAAAAAGTGGCTCTCATTGACCTAGAAGTCACCAAATTAGCTAGACTGACTGCCATTCAAAGCTCAGGGATTCTTCTGTCCCTGCCTCCCCAGTGATGCCACTACAAGCAAGTGGCAGTTGGTTTTTCTTACATGGGTTCTGGAGATTGGACTGAAGTCCTCATGCTTGGGCTGTAAGCACTTTACCAACTGAGCTATCTCCCCAGTCCCTGGGTCACCTATCAAAATATAACTAATTAGAATGACTTTTCTCTCTTTGCTTTTGTTTAAACTGAATAGCATTGTTATGTGCAGTTAGACCATAGTTTACTCAATCCCTTATTGATGGACATGTGGATTTCTTGTTATAAACTGGCTTCAATAACTAACTTTAGTATACCTAACATTTTTCATATGTCCATTTATATTTACAAGTTAAATTCCAGAATAAGGAAGGGTGTATTTAGTTTTAATCAGTACTAACAGTTCTCCCTTTACAGCATTGTGGTTTGTACTGTGTGGTACTTCTCCAAGTTCTACCTTAGAGCCTTGCCAACAGTGTGCTGTCAAAATTTGGATTGTGATAACTCCTTCATCACTTAATGTACAAAGTAATTTTATTACCTGGCTCTTTTTCTAGACCTTCTATCTGTTTCATGGTCTGTTTGTCCGTTCAGATGCCAGTATCCCTGTTTTAATTACTGAGGTTGCATAATGGTGTTGACATCTACAGGGGCTAATCCTCTCCACTGCTTTTTGTGCTCGGAAATTTTCTAGCTGTTCTAGCTCATCTATTTTTCCATATACACTTTCAATTTGGAGAAGGGATGGAGGGCATCTTATTGTTATCTTTATAAGAACTGAATAAAATTTACAAATTCATGACTTTTAGTTTGTGTCATTCTTGATTGTGTCTCACACTAGTTAACACGTACAAAGCAAGGAGATAAAGGATAACAAATTAGAATGACAAACAGAAAACAGATTAACCTGTCTAAAAGGCTATGACTTTGTATACTTGCCAAGTGGCAAGAGGCAAGATTATGTCAGAAAGAAAAAATAGACAGAAAAATTGTTATTTGAGTTTGATGTTTTTTTGGGTTATTTTCCTGAATTCTCATTTTACAGAGCATAGCAATGTTACAAGAAGATTTTCACCTTTAGGGTTGATTTACCCATAAGTGTGAAACACATGCTATTGTGTACCTCACAGAAAGAACTCAACAAATGTTAGAGATTATAAAGTTAACGATGATGTAAAAGAAGAAACCATCAAGACTATGAATATGAAATAATTTGTCAGATGTCTTAATAATTCATAATTCAAGCCCATGTCAGATGATTTCTAACACCCGTACTCTACACTGTATTATTCTCTGGGGAAGTTCATTTAATTCAGTTTAACAGTATTTGTTAACCATTTGCTCTAAACAACTGGAATATTATCTCTTATTCCAGAAGTTACACTAGGGAAGGCTCAATAACTTATAGAAAATATCAGTAAAGTGAAGTTATACAAGCATGAGTAAGCAAGTGTAAAGAATGATGTAATAAATTATGAAAGGGGCCAGGGCAAGGCTGGCTTCAGGGAGCCCTACATTCAGGGGTCTGAAGACTGCCTGACTTGCTCTTTTCATCTCCGTCCCCTCCATCTAGTTATTGGCTCCCTGGCTTCTCTCATCCCTGCTTCCCTGTGCTTGAAGCTTTCAGGTTGACTGTCCCATGAGTCCGGGCTCACATCCCACCTCTTCACTTCAGTTCTGTTTAGAAAACTCTGCTGGAAGGCTCTCTGATGGGCCAGGCTTAAGTCTTTCTCAGTACAGTGGCCAAAGGGCAGGGGCATAGTGAGCAGCAGCCTCTGTCCCTCAGTCCCATGGGTGAAGCAGAGGAAGAGCAGCTGTCCATTTGAGAGTTGGTTGTTTTTTTGGTATTTTTATGGGGGTTATTTTTAAGAATGGTTTTAGGCAGAAAAAAAATAAATCACAATGGCAAATGTAAATTACAACACAGCCCCTCCATTGGTTAGCATGTAAACCCTTAAAAGTAGTCTTCAATTTTAATATAACATAATAACATGTGAAATGTTATTCCACAGTAATAGATTAAGGAATAGACAGTGGTCATTTATATGAATCCATCTATGTAAAAGCTAGGTGTACAAAAATCTGTGGTCAGAGAAAATACTAAATTTTAAAACCTGTATTAGGCAAGTGTAGTGGCACATGCCTTTAATGCCAGCATGTAGCAGGCAGAGCCAGATGAATCTCTGTGAGACTGAGGTCAGCCTGGTCTACATAGTGAGTTCCAGGCCAGCTGGGGCTACAGAGAGACCCTGACTCAGAAAACCACAAAACCTATAGTAATGTGAATAGTGTTCTTCTTCAGGTGGTATGACAATTTCTGGTTTCTCTCTGGCTTTTGTTCGTTTTTAGTTATTATTGTTTTTGTTGTTGTATTTGTTGGTACCTGGTCTTCTGCTGTCTCCTCTAAAAGCCTTCTTTTTTCTTAAAGCATTTATTTTTATCAAAATAATGCATGTGTCTAAAACAGCATTCCCTAACCCCAAACAGCAACACAAATTCAAGTCCAGACTACTATACCCAGCAAGATGATCAGTTGTAATTGAAGAAAAAAAGAAAAACTTTCCATGATAAAAACATATTGAAGGAATTTATGTCCATAAAACAAGCTCTACAGAGAATACTCAGTGGACTTCTTCAATCAGAAGAGATTAAACACTCAAGAGGGCACAAAAAATAAATAAATTATTCCAGTCAAGTCAACTAAGAGAGGTCTAAGAAAACAGCACTACAAACACTAACATAACAGGAATGAACAAGTATTGGTCAATAGTAACCCTCAATATTAATAGCCTCAACTCTCCAGTAAAAAACACAGACTAACGCATTGGATTTAAAAAAAAAAAAGGATACATCAATTTGCTGCTTCCAAGAAATGCACCTCACCAACAATGATCAATTCTACCTTAGGGTAAAATGATGGAAAAAGATATTCCAAGAAAATGGAACCCAAACCAAGCAGGCATAGCTATCCTAATATCCAACAAAATGGACCTCAAATTAAAACTAGACAGAAGAGACAGGGGAGGTCACTTCATACTCGTTAAAGGAAAAATTCACCAAGAAGAAATTATAATCCTTCACATAGAGGATTTTTATTTAAATAAAATTTATTTTAAAATACTTTATTAGCTCTAAAATCCCACTTTGAATCCCACAATGATAGTAGAAGTCTTCAGTACCCAGCTGTCACTAATAGACAGGTCAATCAGACAAAAACTAAACAGAGAAACCCTGAGTTAAATGGCACCATAAATCAATGGATTTTATGGTTATCTACAAAACATTCCATCAAAACACCAAAGAATACACCTTCTTGTCGGCAGCCCATGGAACTTTCTCCAAAATTGACCACACATTACGATACAAAGCCAGTCTCCACAAATTTACAAAAATTGAAATATCATCTTGTATCCTATTCACCCACAAAGGAATAAAGCTATATTAACAACAATAAAAAATGGGAAAAGTACACAAATTCACGGAAGCTAAGCAACACATTACTGAAAGAAAATTGGATTATGGGAGAAATCAAGAAGAAAATACAAAATTTCTTAAAATTGAATGAAAATGAAAATATAACATACCAAAACCTTTGGGGCACAATGAAGTTATTCCTAAGAGGAAAATTTATAGCATTAAATGCCTGCATCAGAAAATTAGAAACAGCTTATATAAATAAATTAATGATGTACCTGAAAGCCTTGGAAAATCAGGGACAAACAACACCTTAAAATAGAAGCAGGGAAGAGATCAATAAACTTAAGACTGAAATTAATCAGATAGAAACAAAGAAAATTATACAGAGAATCAATGAAATGAAGAGTTGGTTCTTTGAAAAGATTGGCAACCTTTTGCCAAATTAACAAAAAGAAAGAGAGAGAGGACCCTAATTAACAAACTCAGAGATGAAAAGGGAAACATTGCAACAGATCCAGAGGCAATCATAAGGACATACTTTAAAAAATCTATATTCCACTAAATAAAAAAATCTAAAAGAAATGAATAACTTTCTAGATATTTACAGTTTTCCAAAATTAAGTGAAAATGACATAAATAATCTAAACAGACCCATAACAACCAATGAGATAGAGTGATGAAAAACCTCCAGGACTAGATGGATACAGTGTGAAATTCTACCAAACCCTCAAAGAAGAACTAATACCAATATTCCTCAAGTTATTCCATAAAATAGAAAATGAAGGAACACCCCCAAATTCCTTCTATGATGCCAATGTTACTCTAATACCCAAACCAGGCAAACAAACAGTCAACAACAAAAAAACAAGAAAATTATAGACAATCTGTGTGATGAACACAGTACATTTCTTGTTTATATGACTATGCTGTGATTTTACTTGTTTAAATGTCCCTGTTCTCTGGGGGAACTGTTTGTTTTCTCCAGATTTTCTTCTTCTTGTTTGTTTCTTTGTTGTTTTTCAGCTCCATCTTTTATGCTTTTTGAATGTTCCTCAAAGAAAAGATGATACTTTATCTTACGTTCATCTTTAACTTCATGGTGAAAATGATTCTCAACTGTTGAACTTCACAATAAATAGGTGGTGAGGTAGACTTTTCATTGAGGAGCCCCTAAATGTCAGCCTGTTTCCAGAGAATTCTTCATTTTCCTGTTTTGGAATAATTGGCAGAGAAAGATAATTAGGCAGGGTGTGCATATTCAGAAAAGAGAGAAATGGTGATGAGGGTCCCATGCTTTCATATGTAGATTTATTTCTTCCTCTTTAAGCCCTTTCTATACCTTTCCACCTCTAACTTTAGGAACATCCACTTTCTGGTAGGCTAGGAGAAACATGTAGTCACTTGGCTGTGCAGGGTAAATAGGGAAATTTGAAAGAAGATTTCACATCTCTGGGAAAGATCTTTCAACCATTCCCCTCTTTGGCACCCTGATAGAATGGCCCTTTATTACATTGAGATACCATGGAATATCTGTTGGGTAGATTTGTCTCCTTTCCTCAGAGTCCCTCTGCCCTCCTCTTGGTAAGTGCATTCTCCCACAACTGCTTTCCATTTCTGAAATCTTGTTAATTTCTGCATATTTTGTGCTTTCAGATTAATGCCTTTAAAAATCTTAATCAGGGGCTGGTGAGATGGCTCACCAGGTAAAGGTACTTGCTGCCAATCCTGACAACCCACGTTTAATCCCCAGGAACCCTCAGAGTGGAAGGAGAGAGCCAGCACCTCTGACTTCTACTTGTGCTATGGCACACATGCACCCATACACACAGAGAGACGATATAAATGAATAAATAATAAGTGAAAAATCAAAATCTCAATCATTTTGGTGGGCTTTCCGAAGAGAATGTAAACAAATGTAGTTGCCTCGCCATGCTCAGTGTGATGAATTATTTTGGACCTTTGTTTTTAGCTTCGTAGAGTAAAAAGCCCTAAAATTAAATTGCAAGCAAGGAGAAAAAAATTAACATGTGATATTCATACATAAAGGTTTACAAGTGGCCCTTAGTCATGGAGAAACTCAAATTTACAGAAAATAAAATTGCACCTAAAAGTACACCTGGATACTATCCTTTACCTTCTTATCATCATCCATATTTTACTAATCTGTAACAGAAGGAAAGAAGAAAGGAAGTGAGGGAGAAGAGGAAACACCCTTGGATTTAGTATTGTGAGAAATAAAATATTCAACGAGAAAAATCACTGTGGATATTAGATTTCTGATTTTGGAAGGAAAAAATTAAATAGAAAACAAAAAGTGAGAAATATGAAAATTATAAAGCTTCAAAGATGAGAGAGAGTCTTGACTAATTCTTTGTTTGCAACCCTGGGAAGTATTTAAAATAAAGTATAGGATAAAACAGTGTTTCGTTAAATTATAAGGACTTGCTAGATTATTCAGATTAAGTCAGTCCCAGTGTGAGTAAAATAGTAAACCACAGGAATCGCTGTGATGGCAAATAAAAAAGATGGATAGTGTAAGAGGCATCCTTTCCATTCATCATGAAGGAGATCACACGGCAACTCCTAGGAAACTAAATGAAATTTTAGAGCTGATTATTGTGATCTACATATGTTGAAAGTGTCATGTCATCAAAGCTGATTAAACTTTCTACCTCCACCTAGAGGGGGAGAGGTTTTAAGAAAAATGGTAACCCTACTTTGTCTTGAAATATTAGAGCTAAAGAAATACAGGAAATAACTTAGAAAAGTAGTACAAAAATTTAAGATGCTGCAGAGAACCAGATAGATTATTTAGAGCACATCAGAAGAAATTATCCTCCTAACAAGTTTCCACCAATGTCACGAGTGGCCCACATAATGTTGGATGTTCTCTAGGAGTCTGCTTAGGGATATTTTATCATCCAATTTCCCTGTTCTGTCAAAATGCAAACATTCTTTTCCTTAACTTCTCAAATACACCTAACAGCATCAATAGTTAATGGTATGTGCTCTAGGCTCTGCTGATGAGGTTCACATGCAGGTGTACCCCTCACTAGTTGCACAGTGCCAAGGAAACTACTCACCACCCTGTTCTTCATCTATCGTAATAGGTCATTTTTATAGGGGTGAGTGTGAGGGTGAAAAGAGATAATACAGGTAAAATATGGAGACAAATTTGCACACTGTAGAAATTCAATAATATAAATGATGATTTCTTCCAAAATAAAAATGTTAATAACGGTCATTGCATATTATTTATAACTATATGACAGGTATTTTGGTAAGCAGTGGTCATTTTATCTTTATAATAATTCATGAAGGTAAGTTTAATCCCCACTTTTAGACAAGAAAAATGAGGACCAAAGAGGTTAAGTCATTCATCATAGACTATAAAGTATGAAGACAGGTTTTCCACCTAGGGCTGTCTTATGCCAAGTTACAGCACACCTCTTAGAGATAAAATTACCTCTGCAACTGATCACAGCTGACTTTGCAGAAGCTTAGTATGTAAATCTAATTCAGCAATGTGTGATATTTTGTGGAGGTCATTTTATGAGCAAAGCAGGGGAAGATAAAACAGTGAACTGCCCCGAACCCATGACCTTGATTTTGGAGCCTCCAAGTGGGGGTTGCAGGAAACAGAAACGTAAGCAAATCGCGTGTGGATGAAGCAGCACAGAAAACGTGCTAAACAGAAGAACAGGTCGAGCCGTGCAAATGCGGAGGAGGAAGCAATTAATTCTGGGAGAATGATAAGGGAAGGCACCAGGGAAGGGCTGCAAATGAGCTAGGCCTTGAAGGTTGCTTAGATTTTGATTAGTGGAAGAAGTAATGGTCATTCTGGGCCCAGCAGAGGTGAGAAGGAGTGCACATACTGCGTGCCTGGGAATCAAAAAGGTGATCAGTGAAGGAGACTGCAGCATACGCTAATGGATGTCATGGAAAATGAAACTAGAAAAGTGGTAGAGGGTAAGCGCACATCATGAGGCCCCTGAACACTTGTTTAAAAGATTGAACTGTATTAAGAGGTCAACAGGGAGTCGTTCAAAGTTTTATGAAGACAACTCCAGCAGCTGCCTCAAAGACAGGTTGGGAAGTAGACTGATAAAGACTAAAGGCAGGAGACAGACAGCAGAAGAGAACACCAAGGGGAGAGCCCATCTTGTGCTTCCTGGCAGCTCTGTTCTAAATGATTCCCCAAATACAAACGTTTGTATGCATTAACAAAATAAATGATATTTGCATGAATTACTCAAGGGAAAGGTGATAGGAATGAAGATTAAAGAAAATATCTTTGGTTCTTATCTCCTCTAAAACCTTAAAGCAGTCATTCTCATTGTACTCTGCAGGATGTTGATATTGCAGAGATGATTAGGGACAGGGATACCAAAAGGAAACACTGTGGAACATCCCTGAGATTCTTACTCCTGCAACCCATGCAGCTCCTACCATAGAGTCTGAGGGCTATAGCATCAAAGTTGTGCCCCTAAATGTCCCTCAGTGTGGATCCATGCACTGCAGCCTGGTTAACCTACCAAAAGTCTCACCCTTAAATGAGACTGACTCTCCACTTCTCAGCAGACATTGGTTTCCAATAGTTCTTCAGGTAGGGTTAGGATTTCTTACCCACCTTCCCGTGTCTATACTGGGATTGTGTCTGTCTTGAGTTTGTATGGTACTTGTGGATGCCATCATCGTTGTTGGGAGTTCATGTGAGTAACTGCCAAGTGTCTGAAAAACTCTGTTTCCTTGTGGTCATCTACCACCTCTGGCTCTTACAATCTTTCTACCAGTTCTTCTGCAATGATCCCTGAGCTTTTGGAAACAGAAATTTGATGTAGGTGTTATATTCAGGGATAAATACTCTGCAGCCTCTTGTTCTCTAGACATTGGACAGTTGTGGATTTCTGTGTTAATCACCATCTGCTACATAAGGAAGCTTCTCTACTGAGAGTTGAGAGATGTATTCATCTATGGATATAACAGTAAGTCCTTAGGAGTTGCTTTAATGCTGTATCTATTTAGCAGAATAATAGTATTAGGCTCTATCTTATGGCCTGTGGTCTAAGTCATAGGTTCCTAGGCTTGATATCAATGTCAGGTATGGACTCTGTCTTATGAAGTAGACCTTGAGTCCAAGCAGAAAGTGGTTGGTTACTCCCATAATATTCATGCACCAGAGAGCATATCTTCCCAAATCAGTTGTTGTTGAAGCACACACAGGATTCACAGCTGAGTAAGGTTAATGATTAATTTTTTTCTTTCAGTAGCACACATAACAACTTCCAGCGCTATGAAGCTAGCCAGTAGAGATGAGACTTTGAAGTCAGCACCAGCTTAATTGCTCTACAGCTCACGTATGCAGTGTCTTCAGCAACAGGGATTTACTGACAAGTTCTGGTGGGTAGCCAAAAGCAGGGGCAAAAGCCAGTATTGTTTGAGGGTCTATTGGACCCGGGGTCAGCAGGTTCAAAATAGGGAGTCATCCCTGGCATTGGGCTTTTATTTCACTAGTCTATGATGTCTAGTAGGGGAAATGTCCCCCTGTTATAAAGTAACTCCTATAAGTCTTTCGTAATACATATGTATGTACTCTAAGAGGCTTCCATAGTTTTAGGTTTGTATATGAACACCAGCATTTGAGTAAAAAGGCAACATACAGACTAGGTAAAAAAATCTTTATCAGTTATACATCTAACAGAGGGTTAACATGTAGAATATACAAAGAACTAAGAAAAGTAAAAAAAAATACTCAAAAACTTAACAAAGAGCTGAACAAGAAGTTCTCAAAAGATGAAATTTAAATGGCTGAGAAATACTTTCAAAATGTTCAGTATCTTTAGTCATCAGGAAACTCAAATTAAAAACCTCCTGAGATTTCATCTTACCCAACTCAGAATGGCTAAGATCCAAAAAATATAAACAAGGGTCAATGTTGGCAAGGATGTGGGGAAAAAGGAACTCTCATCCACTGCTGGTGGGAGTGAAAACTGGTGCGGTCACTATGGAAATCAGTATGGAGATTCCTCAAAAGAGGGGCATATGCCCCCCAAACTCTATATCCTGCTACAGAGGTACCTGCTCATCTGTATTCACTACTGCCTTTTCACAGCAGCCAGGAAATGAAAACAACCTGGATGTCTATCAACCAATGAACAGCTAATGAAAGTATGATATGTTACACAATGGACTATTAGTCTGCTGTCAAAAAATGAAATTTGCAGGTAAATGAATGGAACTGGAAACAATCATCCTGAGTTAGATAACCCAGACCCAGACAGACAGACATCACATGTTCTCTCTCATAGCTGGATGATAGCTTTGAATTCCTAGATATATGTTCCAGTTGGTTGTGTTTTTTGAGACAGGATCTCACTATGTAGGCCTGGCTGGACTGGAACTCTCTATATAGATCAGGCTGGCTTCAAACTCAGAAAGGCTTACCTGCCTTTGTCTCTAAAGTGCTGGGATTAAAGGTGTGCACTAGCACACACCCACATAGCATAATAACCACCTGTAATCCAGTTCCAGGGGATCTGACACTTTCATCCATAGACATTGCATGTACCCACAGGATATACTTATATGTATGCAAGTAAAACAGCATTCATATGTATTATAAAAAAACACGATTACCTTCTGAGAGAGAGAGAGTTGTAATGAAATTTAAAAGAAATCCACGTTGTATTAGAGTACTTGAAAACAAATCAAATAAAAAAAAAGAAGCTATGGAACAGAGTTCTCAAAAAAAAAAAAAAGAAATGGCCAGTAAACATTTTAAAAAGTGTTCAGCATCCTTAGCCATCTGGGAAGTAAAAATTAAAACTAAGATTCCACCCCATCATAGTCAGAATGGCCATCAAGAATATTGGTGTAGGTGTAGGGAAAGGGAAACTCCTATACAATAGTGTAAACTAGTGCAGCCACTTTGGAAATCAGTCTTGAAGTTTTCAAAAATCTAGAAATAAAACTACAGACGACTCACCTATACCACTCAGAGCACACAGCTAGGACCCTATATCCTACTATAACATACTTTCATGTCCATGTTTATTGCTGTTTTATTCACAATAGCTAGAAAACAGAATCAGTTTTGATGTCCATCAACCAATGTATGGATAATAAGATGTGATACATATACATAATGGAATTTTATTCAACTATAAAGACAAAGGAAATTATGAAATTTGCAGGTAAATGGATGGAACTGGAAAAAATTATACTGAGTGACATAACCCAGGCCCAAAAAGACAAAAGACTGCATGCTCTTTCTCATATATGGATCCTGGCTTTTAATCTTAGAGTATCTGTGGAAGCCAGGGAATTAGAAAACGACCATGTGGGAGTATGGAGGCCTAAGGGAGGGAGGGTAGTACAACAAAAGTAAAATGAAAATAGAAAGGGGGAATAATGTGGGCAGAAAGTTTTAGGTAGAGAGGAAGGTGAGAGCGTGGGGGAGAACAGGGAGCGAGAAGGAGATTATAACTGAAACAAAGAGTATATGAAAAAGCCATATAGAAATCTACTGCCAATCTTGTAATCCAACTGAAAAATAAAATTTAAATGGGACTGGAGAGATGGCTCAGTGATTGAGAGCACTGACTGCTCTTGCAGAAAACCTGTATTTGGTTCCCAGAACAAACATGGCAAACTGGCAAAACACTCATACACCTAAAATAAAAATAAATAAGTCATATCCCAAATATGGTTCCTTATATTTACAGACAAGTATACACTATACTATTCATCAAAGAAGCTTCTTTTTGCAATAGATGGAGGCTTATGCCAGAGCTCCACAACTGGTCACATACAGAGAATATATGTCTGAGAGATGCCCACCCCTAGGTGGCATATCTACAATGGAACCTCTGCAGAGTGTGTGCCCTTGGATAGGACTCCTATATAAAACCTCATCCACCCATAGCTCAGGGACCATTGTGGAGGACGGGAGCAGAAATATTGTAAGAGCCTTGGTTGGTCCATGAATATAGGGAAACAGAGACCTTCAGACCACTGGAAGCTTACTCATATGAACTTGTATCAATGGTAGTATCAGCCACAAGACCCATGACAACTCAATCAGACAAGGGTCCAGAGTGGTGTGAGGGAAATGGGAGGCAGGCTGGCCCTAGCCTGAGAATTGTTAGAGACCGATTTCTGCTGGGTGAGGGAGAGTAGACCTTCCTTAAGATCTCTAGATAGGCTGACTAGACTCCAGTGGATGAACTTGCACTGAAGAATATTCAGGTAAAATGCTTGACTGGATGGGACTTAACATGCACAGCAAAATATGTGAGGGCCAGTGGGGGTGGGGGTGTGGAGGCATGGAAAGAGGAGTGGTTCTATGAAATGCACAAAAGCCCAAGAAAAAAATACTTTTAAAAAAGTCCAAAAATATAATTTAAGTAGGGGCTGGAGAGATAGCTCAGTGGTTAAGAACACTGGTTGTTCTTGCAGAAGACCTAGGTTTGAATCCCAGCATCCACATGGCAGCTAACAACTGTCCGTAACTCCAGTCCCAGGGGATCCAACAGCCTCTTCTGACCTCCATGGGCATTGCATGACACAGGTGCATTTACCTACACACATACACATAAAATAAAAATAATAAATATTTAAAATGTATAATTTAAGTAAAAAGTTTGAAAGGAGATATACTCTGCTTGGGTAGATAATATTACTTCTAGAAGCAGTGGGCTATTAAACAATTCCACTGCTGGCTGTGGGATATCTCTGTAGTAAAGCCACCCAAAATTGTATAAGATCTTGTTTGCCCACCATAACTAGATTATAAGGCCCTATAGCTGAAGACAACACATATATTGTTTGCATGACATAAAGTTGGAACTGAGCTGGAAACTTCCTCTCTGATGACTAGCTTTCATAGTACCAGAAGGCACTATATAGGCTAGTGGAGAAGAAAAGGCATCAATGCCCTTGCCCAACTGCCCAAACTATAATACCAACCTGTCAGGCAAGATATGCCTACCTGCGCAATAGCGGCACAACTAATATTCAAGTAACCAACTGCTTTTTGGCTTTACAGGAGGGAATCTGTGTCTGGTACTCTAAACCCAGTCAAAAACTCATGTTTGAGAAGGTCATAATCCCTGGGGGGAATGTACTGCTGTTTGACCAAATTGACATGTAGTCAAACTGCCTTTTAAATACCTATGTTTATACCCATAGACAAATTCTAAATACTTATGTTTATACCCATAGACAAATGTTACTCTCATCCTTAATGAAAGAAGTCTCTCTTTTCAGTGAATGTCATAAATGCAAAGGTTTATGGCTGTCCAAGCTGCCAAGGATAAGCAACAGTTGAGTCCTTATCCCTGAACAAAGCAGCACCCCTCTAAGTGTTGGGGAACACTGGGAAAAAGGAGGCAGAAGCATAGAGAGAAGGGCTGTGAAATGCCATCTCCTAGGTATAACACAGCCATTGAAACCATAAACTCACAGCATCTGTGGTTACCTGTACTGGGTCTACACAAAACTGATCCTGTCAATATTCAGTCATAGATAGGGAAGGGGCAGATGGGATCTTGCTAAACTATTGGCTATTGAGAGATTCTGGGGGAGGAAGAAACATTGCCTTCAGTTGTGTATCTACTGGTGAGCCCACCAGGCTCCAATGCATAGCTCCAAGCCCATAATCACACAGACAACCTTAGTTAAATTCCATGGGTCACAAAACAAAAAGACATGAATGTGGGAAAGGGATTAAGGAAGAGGGGGTGTGTTGATGACAGTGGGTGGAAGATAAGAGGGGGTGAGGTATGGGAGTCCTTGGAATGTATTATATATATGTATTAAGTTGCTAAAGAACAAATCTAATTACTAAAAGACTCATTGTTTGATGATGCATAAGATATTTATATACTAGGGATTTAAAATGAAGATGGAGGTCCTGGGACAGGGGTTCTAATGTTAACCTATTAGAGTACATTGAATAACAGACTCAGTATTCCTAAGAGGGGTCCAAGAGGGCTGATATCATCCTATTACCTATTCACTAGTTTGAATTCTTCCACTATATCAATATGATGATTGAAGCTGTCCTTAAAGAGATAGAGTGTATCAGGAAGAAGGCCTAAGAACCAAGGGGGAAGGAGGGTGCCAACTCCAAAGGAGAAAAACATAGAAGACTCAGAACTGCCTGAACCAGTCTGTGTTCTTGATACAATTATTAAACTCTGGGAGCATGCTTTCCTAGTCCTGTTCCTTATGTGGCACTCCGTGACAGACTAAATGAGTGGTTCCAAGTTTTTCCCTTCCCTGTATTTACTATCACATTTCAGAATCACTCACTACCCCTATCCCCAATCAGACATAAGACTATTAGAAATGTGAAGGGCTTTCTGTCTTCTGTGTCAGGAGAAGAGCCTGTTCAGCTTGGTCCAAGATCAACTTGCTGGTCCAAGGAAGGTGGAATTTGACAAAGTTGTTGAGAGCTGATTCTCAAACACATGAACGAGACCAATCAAAAATCAGTGTCATTTCCCAGTCCAGTACAGCCCAGAGCAGCCAACATGCAGGTCTATGAGAATACTCTAGTCTTGTTCTAAGCTAAATTTAGGGGCAACTAATTACTCATTGTGTCTATGGCTATAGTCAAAATCTGTGTGGTTCACTGCCATAATTCTTTTACTTAGAAATTCTACCATGCAGAAAACAAATCTAAAAACCATTCAAGTTAAAGTTTATGTCTGCTAAAGCTGAAAAGATGAAACCACATGATGTAAGTACATTGAGTTTAAATTGATGACAAAGGCTTTAGATGAAGTAACATTTTCTTTTTTCATGTGTAAGGAGGGTTTGGGGATGGTGGGAAGGGATATAGAGCATAAAATCCCCTTCTCAAAGGGAGTCAAGCCAGACACCTGCTTGAAAACGAGATGTCCTCTCCAGGCACCTAAGCCAACCTCCACCTAAATCTAGAACTGTGAAAGCTATACAAATATAATCCAAAGTAAGAAATATACTTTAAAATGTAATGCTGTATTATTATCCCTAACTGCACTGTGCAGAATGAGGCTTAAGGTAATTGTCAGATCTGAATCTGTTGGCCATATGGGCAGAGGTGTCTGGTGTGGAGGGGCAGAGCCCATAAAGAGTAAGGAGGGCACCTATGCTTGGGAACAGTCTAGCACTGGGAGTGAGCAAAAGCAAGAGAAGTTTAGTATCCTCGAAGAAAGGGGGTGGAGCATTAAGAGTCACAGTCCCAAAGAGTAAGAAAGGAGAGGGGCTGGCCAGAATAAACGGTCAGAACATAAACAATATGAGGATGAGGGGCAAGCCAGTGTGAGCAATCAGATTCCTATCAGAGTGCAGAAATCTTGGAGAGAGAGAGAGTTTTTTTTAGAGAGAGAGAGAGAGAGAGAGAGAGAGAGAGAGAGAGAGAGGAGTCAGATCTCAATAGGTTAGGAATGACATCTGCAAGCAGGGTGTCCCAGGACATGCATCAGCAGAGTAAAGAAAAATCCAAATAGGAGTAGCTTAGCACAGAGTGGATCGAAGCCAGAATGCTTCTAGGAAAGGAAATGGCAACTGAGATGGAAAATGATACAAGGAGGAAAGCTGATCAACTACCTAGTTACATAAAAACAATGGGAGATGAGCTCGCATTGTGGAAAAGGATAAGAAGAAATACTGAGAGGAAAACTACAATAAATTCTGCAGTGTCAAATTAGAATTAGAGATATTCTTGTGAATGCAACAATTTTACTGATGGAAATAGTCATATACATAAACATAAGGCTAAATGTATTATAACTATGTAAAATTATGGCCATATTTGTCCTCTGAAAAGGTCTGGGAGCAGTGAGAACTCCATGGCCACAAACACACACACACACACGCCACTCAGATCTAAGCTTCTAGATCATCCTTACAATTGAAAGGAACCTTGGCTTCTGAAGAAGTGGCTGGTTCCAGATCTGAGAAGAGGAAAGCAAAATGTGGTCAGAATACAAAAGAATATTCAAGAGTATAGAAGCATGTCAAAGCACAGAATCTGTCACTTCAAAGATTGAGAACAATGAGAACAGTTTAAGCATCAAAGTACCGGCTGATAATTCTGAATTATCCCTGATGCCATAGGTTACCATGAACCCACACAGGTATAAACAAATGATTAGGTAAATTAGTCATTTCCTGAGAAACAGTACATTCATGTAGTTGCTTAGGACTGTCTACAAAATACTTATTAAGTAAAAAGGGAGAAACTTTGGACAATTTTGGCTGACACTACTTTGATGCAGCAATCCAAATAACTCATTACAATTATGTGCTCCCTGACTATAAGATGCAATAAGTCCAGCATCATGCTTCTGTGAGATTCCTGCCAAAAATGTAAAACCCAAATCAAAGCACGGAGAACCATCAGCAAGGCCCAAATTGAGGCTCATAACTCCAAATAACTGGCCTATATCCTTCAATAATTTAAGGAGATGAAAGTCAAGAGAAAGCTAAAGGACTGTTCTAGACAGAAAACACCAAAGCTATGACAATCAAAAACAGTGTAAGATTCTGAATGGGATCCTTTCATTATACGTCACATCAATGAGCAACCGGGGATCTGAAGTTAGGTAGTAATGTAACAATGTTTATTTTGGTGACTGAGGTGTGGCTTTTAAAAGGCAATGTTCATTTCTGAGAAATATCCATGAGAGTAATTTGTAGGTAAGGGAATACCAGACTAGTATCTCCTTTCAGATGGTTTGGGAAATGCTCCTTACACTTGTTACAATTTGTGATTGTTTCGAAATAAGAAATACTAAAACAGAACATCATAATTAAATACCACGTCGACCCTCCTATTCCATATCAACAGAAGGTAAGAAGAGCAGTCGTAATTGTGGTAACGCAGTTAAAGTTTAGTGAGCCCTTTGGCCCACTGACTTCTGGTAAGAGCTCTGTGCTTTTGGTTCTCTGTGATCCTGCGCTCACTGAAGTGTAAATATTCTCCAACCTGCCCCTCTCTGCGCTGTGGAAGGAGATATTAATGAACACCGCAGTTTCATTTCTTTTTTCTTTTTTCTTTTTTTTTTTCTTTAAGCAGGGTCTTCCTGTAGCCCCAGCTGCCCTGGAACTCACTATGTAGACCAGGCTGGCCTTGAACTCAGAGCGATCCGCCTGCCTCTGCCTCCCAAGTGCTGGGACTACAGGCGTGTGCCACCACGCCCGGCTTCATTTCTTAAGTACGTATTTCAACACGATTTTTTTTCTCAGTCTTCCCAGTAACTACAAGTGTAAAATGCAGTTTCGTTTTTACTTGATTCAAGGTTGAATCGAATTTCTCGAGGCTTCTAATTCTGTTGCTTGGGATGTTTCTCGTAAAGGGATGCGTAATAGAAAGTCCTGGGTCTAGATTCCAGACTCAGGGATAGCCTATGAGATTATTTATAGGGGCTAAAGATTTGGAAAGGCAGAGTTGCTCCTGAGAAGACAAAAGAGTCTTGACCAGTGAAAACTGGTGAGGAGTGTGACTGTCACCCTGGAGACCGGAAAAAAGCAGCATGATAATCAATGCAAGAGCAAGGTCAGGAGACTGGTTCAAGCTCTCTGTCCTCTATTATGGCAGTTTTGACTGGCCTTCCCTTAGCACAGTCCAGCCTGAGATACAGACTGAGTTGAGCTACCTGAAGGAGCCAAATGCGGCTAGTATACCTCTGAGTTGAAAACATTTCTTTCTTTTGGACAGAAATATCACATAATTTGCGCTAGTCTAATTTGATCATAACATCCAGGGAGTCTGAAGTCAAAATTATAGCCACCAGTTAGCTACCCCCATTCCCTTCTTTATAGAGAAGGTCCAGAAAACAGCAACCAAGACATCCCCCAGATCTCTCTTTGCTTCTCTCACCATTGGTTTTTTGGCTTACCCTCACCCTCTCTTTCTATCACACTGTCATGTCTGCTTCAACCTTCCCTTCCTTTTCTGCATCTTCTCTCTTCTACATTTAAAACTGTTCAAAAAGACAAAAAACTAAAATAAAATAAAACCGTGTTACACTGAGTAGATTTTTAAAGATCTTTATCCTGCTTGTCTTTTCTACAGGTTTCATGGTATTGCCATCCTCTCGATTTTTTTTAAACCTCAGCTTATTTTCATACTGCCTGATGGGTAGTTTCTTTCCTCCCAAGCCAACCTTCTAGGCATCTTTTTCAGACTTTTTTTTCTTCCGTTGTTACTCTTCATAAGTTTTTATTCTTATCTCCTTTTCTTATTCCACCAAGACTCCAGTCACACACCTTGATCCCCAAAGTAACTCCAAATGACCTGTGTATTTCCTTATGAGTGACATATGTAAATAACTTTCCTTCTTATATTCTTTAAGGAGTCTGTGAAAACACTAAGCTATGAATTCTGGCACTAGTTTTGATGCTTTACTATATATATATTTTTAAGTAATATTTCTCCCTGTATTCCAGATTTGTATATTCAGCACTGTCCAACAGACATCTCAAAGCAATATGTTCCAAATGAAACTCATCCTCTTCCTCTCTAAACCTTTTTCCCACATCTCAGTGAATACTATTACCATCTATTCAGAGATCTCAATAGGATATCCCACAGTTACCATGGGCTCCTCTTTCTCATGCACACCTCCACACAACCCCACACTTCTCCCTCCCCGAGCCTCTCCCACCAGTCTCCTCCTGTCCAGCTTCTAGGCATAATTAATTTTTAACTGTTGAGCCATGGTTACAGCTTCCTGTTGTCCCTGACACTAGGGCTGCCTCTTCCTAACCATTCTCACACTTGCAACTCTCTCACGTGTTAATGTGTTTTCTTTTCTTCCTCTTGATTAAAACTATTCAACAGTAGTGTCTGTCTCATAATATAAAGTCTAAGCTTCATATTTAAGATGCAAAATAATGTGGGCTTGACCGACACCCCATCTTTCATCCCTTCTTTCTTCTAATCAACGTTTCTCTTTTGTTCTGCATGGCTCCATGATGCCAATCTCTACAGATCCCCAAAGTTGCCATTGTGTTATTTTATTCTGGGGCATTTCATATTTTATTGCCCCAGACTTTTCTGGATCTTCATATTCAGTGAATAACACAGTGTCTAGCACAATAGATTACAATGGTTTCACACTTTATCAAATTAATTGAGCTGAAATTATTTTTCCTAGAATTCTGTGTGTTTCCAGGTTAGAATTGGCTAAAGATAAATCTGTACAAGATTCTCGAGTCAAAAATGAACTGATACCATTATGCTGGAAAAGTCATTGAGGAAGGAGTGATGAGAAATAGATGCATAGATGTCGGTGGATCTCAGTTTAATCTTGCTTTTTTAATATTTGTTTTGCATGTGTGTGAGTGTACATGTGCACACCTGTGGAGGTCAGAGGACAACTTGTGAGTGTTGGGTTTTCTCCTTCCAAATTCTTCTTTCAGGCCTTTATTTCCTCATACTTTTTCATATTTATGTAAGGAGTGGTTCTTCTGATGATTCCCCAATTCCCTAATAACTGGTACTCTGCTTCTCTGACTGAACCCCTCAGTGGTGGTATTTAGTGGCACACATTCTTTAGGAACTTTTCTCTGAAGAAAATCTCTTTTACCCCAGAGCTGCAGTGGGATCTGTTGGGAAAACAGCACAAAGATTCCTAACAGTTCCTTCTTGTTGCTCTAACCCATGTTCATCCTGATGTGCACACGCAGTTCCACTCTGATTCTCAAAGAGCTGTTCCCAAGGATGGAAGGTCTGGGCACCCATGCTGACCCCTTACACTCTCCTCTTACTGCTTTGTAGGAATTGGTCATTTGTTGGGGAGTTTCCCCATACCTCACATGTACAAGCTAGAGAAAGAAGAGACACAGGCAATTCTGGGTACCCTTTACTGATTGAAAAATGACTCTAGACAGATGTTCAGGTCAAGTTGGCCAGACATTCATCTCTGTCTGACACATGAGTTGGGAATGAGTCCTTTCCCTAGTCCAAATGAGCTGTTCCAACAAAGAGGAAAACTATATTCAAATGTGCTGTACACAGAGCTGGGGAGGCATTGATGGCATCTTCAGGTCCTATCTTCTTTTGCCTCAGAGGACCAGCTCTTTGCTACTTTAGTGGCCTAATGCTGTGGGAGTAGAATCTAGGAAACCATCTCCCCTTCTAGAAGCATCATTGCCTTTCTCATGAGCCCTTCATGGTGGCTCAGACAGATGATGTCCATTATACCACCATGATCTTTAATGAGGCCATTAGAAACTGTGAGTGCCTCAATGACATGGTCCTGCCTGAAGCCTCTTTGTTTTCTTCTCTGTTCTGGGGAATGCCAGAGATTTAGGAGGCAGAAAAGAAGAGAAGAGCATCCAAGGATAAGGAAAAACATCCTACATAGCATCTAGGTGCCAACTGAGATGCTTGAATGGGAATATAATAGGGAAAGCAATGGGGAACTCTCAAGCCATTGAGTGACATCTGGAGTCCTATGTGCCATTACCTACAGTGAAGCAGATGGCCTAGATGTCCAATACGTATTTGTGAAAACAAATAATCAACTTTTGAAGGAAGGGATATATAGGCAGAAGAGAGGAAAAAAGAAGAGTGAGGCAAAATAATTCAGGTTAATGAAAATGAACAGTCATCTCTGTATCTTACATTCCCACTTCATGCTACACATATATGCATCAATTTCCACAAAATCCTTATAGAGTTGATGCCCTGTCAGAGGAATGACACCAACACTGGAACTTCAGGGTGGACAGAGCCAGAACGGAGCACTGCTGGGGCCTTCCTGAGCCTATGAATCATCAGACTTTTAGTGCACCTGACACTGAACTAGGCACTGTTGGGACAGGAAGATGAAAAATACACTATTTTTATGACTCTTCCAGGCTTTATTTTATCCCTTCAGCTCTATTCAAAAGGAGAGACATTTTCTTACCCATTATACAGAAGTGTTAATCAAAGCCTAGAAAGGCTTGTGATTGGACTAAAGTAAGCAAGAAATTAGTGGTATTAGACTTAGTCTCCATAGTCAAACAAGTTGGCACTTGTCTTAGTCAATTTTCTGCTACTGTGATAAAATATCCTGACAGAAGCAACTTAAGGAAGAAAGAAAGGATTGATTCTGGCTTACAGTTCCAGAGAGATGCAGTCCATTGTGGCAGTGAGGATATGTTGGCAGGACAAAGAGGCTGGCTGATCACCCTGTATTCATATTCAGGAAGGAGAGAATGAACAGGAAGTGAGGCCAGGTTATAAAGCCTCAAAGCCCAACCCCTATGACTCACTTCCTCCAGAAAGGTTCTCCCTCCTAAAGGCTCCACAGACTTCCCAAACATCACCACCAACTAGAGACCGAATGTTCAAACACGAGCCTATGAGGGACATTTCACATTCAAACCACAACGCCACCAGTTTAAAACATACATATTGTATGTATTTACTTATTCATTTGAACAAAGTAGTGCCTTGGGGAATATTGAAGCATTCTTGTAGGGGTGTCTTCTGAGTTTCAGTGGATCCTTTTAGGATGAGCAGAGATGGCTGCACATCCCTCTGTCACTTTGTCTCTTCTAGACATTGGCTTTGTCACCACAAGTCTTGTACTACACTGCCTGTATTTTTCATACTTTATACTGAACCGTGCTGTATGATGCCAACCAGACTCATACCAGATCACGTGTCCTGGGGACCTAGTTTCAGAATTATTCAAAGTCAACATCTTTGGCCGCACGTATCTTGCTGCTTAGTGATTTAAGGCCCCTAGGCCTGTGCCCAGTGAACCTGAGCTCCTTAGACCACACCTACTCACCACTAGTGTTCAGTGTGGACCTGTCAGTTGTTGAACTTCAGATGATATGAAAACACTAATGAATATATTGGGTGTATGTGGGCTGCTAAAGACTCAGAACCTGTTCATCTAGCACTGACCCTCCTTATGTCAGATTTCCTAGTGTTGACCAACTACCTCACAGAACCTTTTGACCCAGTGATCCGTGAAATAACTTTGCCATCGTTTTTCTGGATGAAATCTCACTTATGAAATAGTCTTTTGCCAGGAAGTCTTTACTTCCTGAGAAATACCTTTGCTTGACTTGTTAACTGACTACCTACTACTATTTTTTGTATAATAATCCTGAGATTATCATTCTGTTGGAAGAAAAGCAATACTTCTCAGTAAGAAACAATCTCATGGAATCTTTGGTATCAAGTAAGACTATACCAGGTAAAGTGACTGTAAAATCTCTCCTGACTCATTTTTCTCATCTTTAAAATGGGCTATTACCTATCCCCAATCAGTGTACTAAGAATGTTATTAAGCAATTTTAGAAGAGTTTTCCCTCATACTAATTGATGTTAGTTGCTATACTCAAGCCTTACGAGTTTCCCATTTACAACCCCGACCCAAGTACTATATTACCTTTATGGCCTACATGGTAGTCTCTTCCCACCACTGAAAACAAGCCATTTACAGCTCAAGAATTTTAAAATAAGAGACAGCTTGTTCTAAAGTATCAACTTTGAAATCAGAGCTCAAATCTTTGCCACCTGGATGCAATGACTCTGGGGGAGTCCTTTAGACATTCGGTTTTCTTATCTGTAAGACGAGCCTAGCTACATAACTTGAAGACAAATATGAGTGAGAAGTTGCATGTAACTGGCTCCTGGTCTATAGTATATCCGGATATGATAACTATTATTATTCATTAATAAATGCATTCTTTAAACTTTTTCAAAAGAAAAGTTGTATGCAAAAGCTATCATTATAGCTTTTTCAGTTAAACGGTTAAAAAAAAAAAAAAAAAAAAAACCTCAAACTTAGATGTCCCAAAATAAAAGAATGGTTAATTATAACACTGAATCCTTTAACCTAGAAATTGCACTTCTTGGGATAGTCTACAAAAATAATCTCATAAAAATAGTCTATGGATGTGTGCAGAAGAACACTCACTGCAAGATCAGCTGCAATGGAAAAATCCGGAGACATCATAGAACTGTGTCTAAAAACCAGTAGTTAACAACATGAAAATGTATTTATTGTATTTGTTAGCTGAGGAAAAGCAAACAAAAACCAACATATGCTACAAGCACATCTAGAAAGACAGTATCACATATTGCACAAATGTATCATGTGAAACCTTATAAAGAATGGCAGGGTGGTAACTTTCAGCTTCATATAATTTCACATGCTTTGAAGTTCCTAAAAATGCATTTAATTTCATATTTATATGCTGAATTAAAAATGAAAACAATATTGCTTGAAACAGGCATGTGGACAAGTGAGGATCATAATATTTTGCAAGTAGGCAAGCTCAGAAAAGATCAAGTGCTGTTGTCATATGTGAAATCCAAAAAGCTTCCATCAGAGACAATGGCTATGGCTGATGAGCCCCACAGAGAGCAACCACAGACCAAGACCTGACCCCTGGCTTCACGAATCCTGTAATGCAAATCAGAAATGTGCTTGGAGTTGCTGGCACACGTTGGGACCTGTGCTAAGTACATTTCATTCAATCATCTTGGCAAGCCTCTAAAATGTGAACCACAGTTCTATTACAGACGAGAAAGCTGAGGGTCAGATGCGGCTAATAAGCAATGGACTCAAGATTAAAACCTGGATCACTTCAAATATTGAGTGAAAGCTCTTACCCACTGAGTTATAATGCTTCTATTTTTATTCTTTCAGTTTACCCAGACACATGAGGAGCATCTCAGGGTTTGAAAGGTGGCTCAGTGGTTAAAGACACTTGTTGATCTTTCAGCGAACCCAAGTTCAGTTCCCAGAACCCATTTGGGTGGTTCCTAACTGTGAGTAATTCCAGCTCCAGGAGATCTGATGTCCTCTTTTGGTCTCCATGGGCATCAGCACACACATGGCACGGACAATACATACACAGAAATAAAAATAGAAACAAGAAGTGTTGCATGCTAACAAGGCTAATAGGAGATGAAAACTGCAAGCCAAGTGCAATGTAACATTTGTGATAGTCACACCACAGTCAGAATACCTCCCTCCCCTACACTGTTCCTGGGGAAGATAATGCTCACAAAATCAATGACCAGGAGTTAGATAGTGGGGAACATATTTCACTTGCACTAAGGAAAAACAGGAAAGTAGAATCAAGGCTCTGGGGAGCAGAGTAGCTAAGACCAAGGCCCTGGAGGAAGATAGGCCTTCCTTTGTACTGTGCACCTCCAACTGACCAGCTAGGTAGGTTACTGACTTAGAAAGTCCAGTAGTGGCTGATTTCCTCATCAATAAGAAGTATAGATGACAATGGCCCTATGTCATAAGATCTTTATAAATATTAAACTTAATGACACTTCTATTACACTCATGAAGTCATACCAGCTGTGATTACCTACCAAAATCAGACCAAATGACATCCTGTCTCATGCAGGTAGGGCAGTTCAGAAGATCCTGAGAATTTATATGCAATTAATAGTTAAGGCAAGAGACAGAGAGACATTTTCTCAGTGGTGTAAGCACTAGTGAGGTACCCATGCTCCTGGAAACAACCTCACACCCATGCTTCTGTAAGCAACCTTAATGAAACTCATTGGAGCATTAAAAAAACATGAAAGTAGGAGAGGACTAATTGGGAAGAGGAAGGGGATCAGTGAAAGTTGGAGGAGGATAAGAGAGAGTAGTGGGTGAATATTGACCAAAACACATTATACTATACGTATTAAAATGTCAAAATGAAATGCATTGTAATGTATAATATATACTAACGAAATATTTCTTAAAGATTATATTTAAAAATCTGTTAAAGCACAGCAGTCACTTTAGAGTAGGTATTCAGCAAGCACAGTTATTGGTAGGTAATTTATACTGCAACATAACAGGGTTTCACTGTCACTGCTCCTGCTGCAGGACTCACTGTGACACATCATCCAAGACTGTCTGACAGGCCTTCCATCTCACTAAAGAAGTGAATGAACCCTTTCTGCCTGACTCTCAATATCACGCATCATGTAGTCTAGCCCCTTCACTCAGGCAGGTCGCTGCACTGGTGATTTGATTAGAACTCTCACTGGAAACTGGCTGGCTCCTGAAAATCCCTGGTCACTTCAACTGGATATTTGCCAAATCTCCATCAGCAACACACTCTCAGCCTATCGGCAGGGTTCCTTTCTGCCAAAGCAAGATTTTCTTTGATCTGAACTAGGTCTCACTTTCTAAGGGTGCCCCGGCTAGTATTGTTAGCTTTGGGAATGGAACAGATCAGACTGCGGCAGTGATCCAGATTTTATCAACTCAAGGGGAGATTTTCTGTTTGATCATTTTTTTCTTTATCCTTTCCACCTTTCAAGGAGACTGTGAAGAGGACATCAGCTGCCTGGTCTTCCTCACTTGGCATGAATCTTATTCTCCTGGATAGTTGGGTGAGTGCTGTGCTCAACATGAAATGCTAGAATGCATGATTCACAGACACAAAGATGCTTCCAAACCCTAGTTTGATTTTTACCCTAGTCTCTCCAGCTCCATACCTTCCTGAGCTTTGTCCCCTAGTAGATTTCCATCTACACAGCAAGACACATTCTAGTCCCATATAGAAGAATGTGCAAGTACCAGAAAAGTGGATGCAAATTCTATACAAAGACAATATGTTATTCTGTAACAAGTCACCATTCCTCAGCAACCCATCAGTGGTGTTGATGAACAACCTACAAAATGTTCACTTACTATTTATATCTGCCAGTGCCAAAGAAGTCACCAAAGAAGAGGCTAACAGGTGGGCAGGGCAGGGGGCTGAGAGGAAGTTGGGTATAGCCTGGACACCGAATCTTGTGTCTATAGAAGCCAAGGCCAGGAGGACTTTTCAGAACATCTGGACCAGTAGTTCCCAATGCCAGAGAGTGGCCAACCTGCCTTGAAACCACCAGAATAGTTTCCTATGACCCTCAGTAGAACTGGATGGGCATCTGGAATCTCCATTTCCGGCCTGCTCCTTGAGCTTCTGATGTTCAACCCAGTTTGTAAAATACCAATCTATCTAAATCCCTCATATTGCAAGGAGGCTGAAGATGCACAAGTGATGGATGTGACTTAGAGTCACCCAGAGCAGAAGTTGCAGGGGCTTTTTTTTTTACCAGAATAATGCTCATAGCCAAGGCATTAGCATAAATACTCACATCAACAGAAAAGAATGCTCATCTAAAGTACAAGTGGAGAAAAGATGACTCAGAAAAGGCAGCCACCCAGAACCCGGTTCCTGCCACGCTGGAAGGCTCACAGTACCAGAGACAGATAGAAAGCAATTCTGTCAATTTTCAGGGGCAGAAATTACTCCTGTCAATTTCTCTAAATGTCTCCTCACACCAAACTGCAGACTGTTTCTATTTGCTCTTCAAACATCTCTCACTCCTATTTGCTACAAATGGAGGAAAGCCTCTTTTTGTTACCATGGCACCACCACAATAAGCTGCTTTGAAGTGTTGGATATTCTGAAATGACAAGCTCTGTTTCAAGAAATGAAAACGCTGAAGGGGTCAGTGAAAATTGCTAACCTCCTCTACATCATGGGTTATCACGAATCAGTAGTGTCACTATACGAGGAATTTACTCCTAAAACCACAGAGCATGTGTTATAGCAACCTACACCAAATAGCTCTGAATGGATGTGAGGACAGCTCACTTCTGGCCATGCACCTAGTTAAAAGGCTTCAGCCAGCCCATGGCCATTTCCAGTTGCCTGCTGTACACGCCACACTGGTCAAGGCCTGTATATATTTACCCTTGGATGGCAGGCCCAAGTACATAGAGCTGAGTTGTAGAAGGAGTGATGGTCTTACGGATAATAACCAAGTATCATTTTCTTTCTCTGTTTTTGTTTAGATGAGTCTTCCCCAACACCAAATTTGAAGACAAATGAATGCCAAGCTTCTCTACAAGGGGAATTTAAACTATCATCTATGTTCCAAGAACAACCTTGTGGTAGGCATAGTCTGTTCAAGGCCTTGCCCTCTATTCATGTGATGTGTATGTGTGTCTTCTAGTCAGCATTGTTAATGCCTCTAGGATGGGTTATGGTTTATCCATGTGTAGCTTCCAGCATCTGGCATGTATTAAGCGCTAATTAATGCCTGTCAGATGTTCAAAACTAAAATTTAAAAAAAGAATGTACATGTATATACAGTATACTACAAGTGTGTTTGGGTGACATGGCTATGGGTCTAACAGCAAGACGATGGGAAGATCAGGAAGGGAAGGAAATCTCAGCCCTAACTTACAGGTATCTCTTGAAGCAATTGTTAGCAATTTTTGGCTGACAACATTCACTTAAACACAAGATTCCAAGTCCCTAAGATCTGAAATTTGTGATTCAGCTAGATGGGAAACAACCCAGGAATCTTTGCAGTGCTGGCCCTAAGGCATTCTGATATGTGCTGAGAATCTACTAAGTAGAGTAAAATGAAAGGGTGAGGCCTGCTCAAATATTAACAGCTTTACATTTAAGTATTTATAGCACTTATTAAGAGTTGTAAGTTACATATATTAGACAATTGAGCATGAAAACAAGCATAGTAAAAAAGATGACCTGAAGAGATGGCTCAGCAGTTAAAAGTGAGCAGTGCTCTTACAGAGGACTCATGTCTGGCCCCCAGTGCCCACATTAGTACCTTACAAACAACCTGTAACTCTAGCTCCAGGGGATCCTGATGTCCTCTGACCTATGTAGATACCTATATTCATATGTACATTGTGATGGCTAATCCTGGGTGTCAACTTGACTGGATCTGGCATTAACTGACATGAGAGAGATTTTCTTGATTGGATCATCTGAAGCTGGAAGACATACCCTAAATGTGGGTGTTACCTTCTGATGGCAGCCCATATAAAAGGCCACGACAGAGAACACCTGGCTTCTTGCTGCTTGCCTTGTCTCTCACTGGTGAGTTCGTCTTGCTGCTGTAGACTGAAGACTAGCCGATCTTTTGGAATTCGTCAGACTTTCCACTCCAGATTGGGACTACTGAGACATCCAGCTTTGTGGACTGAGAGACTCCGGATTCTCAGCCTCTCCAGTGTAGTGCAGACATTGTTGGACTACTCGGACTCTATCCTGTGAGCTAAGCTGATAAATCTCTATACATATATATTCATTCTATCGGTTCAGTTTCTTTGGAGAACCCTGACTAATGCACACATACACACACAGAGACATATACACCCATACATATAATTAAAAAATAAAAATAAAACTTTTTTAAAAAGAAAAGAACACACAGTAAGATACAAAATAATCTGATGTAATGCCAAAATTTGTGAGGCAAAAACTAAGTGCCTTCGTGATTCTCAGATACCATCAGAAAGACTCCATGGAGAGGTGAGACTTAAAATAAAATGATCCTTTAAGGATGAATAAAACATTTTTTGGCAGGGGTGGAAGAGATATTTCAGAACAACGTAGGTCCAAACTCTATCATGTATTGAAATCCTAGAAGTTTATGAGCCATATGATTGATAACTGAGAACCAGAGGAGTAATAAGCAACTGACATTTCAGCCACCAAGTGCTCAGGATTCTGCTGTAGTTCCTGAATTTAAGTCCTTTCATACCAATTTTCTGAATACTCACCTGTCCCACAGTCTTCTCCCAGGCTGCTGCTTTCCACATCAACTGAAGTTTTACATGGATATTGGTAGAAATGTAGATATAGACAGCTGTAAATGACAAAGCTCTTAATATCATAGGATATTAAGTGTCAAATACCAAGGGAAGTAGCCTCTATGCACTCTCATTGCTTTCCTCATTATCCTTCAGGGATGAAGAAAGGAATTCTTTTAAAATGAATGTCAGATAAAGAGAAGCAATAGCCTGAAAAGAATAGGGAAAGACCAGAACAGCTTCATAAATAAAGCATCTGACACCAAAGGGTTAAGCAACCATCTGTACTTTTGGGGGAAAGAAATCAAAGGAAGCAAGTTAAGAATCTGCTGTGTCAGTAAAAGCTTACAGAGGAAAGTAAGGGTAGAGAAGGGGAAAGCCACAAGGGGTATTAGGAGAATAATAAGGACTTTTAATCTATCTGCCCAACATAAAAGGAAAAATGGTGCAGACATAAGCCCACTGACAAATGGAAGGCACATGAGCTAAACAATTAGCAGAAAATGATCCACATGCTGAGCTTCACTCACGGAGAAGTAGAAGGACAAGAAGGCATAGATAGTTAGGAGCTACTGGGATATGATCAGAAAGCCATGGGGGAGGGACTGGCAGAAACAGGGAGTGCCAGGCAGTGCAATGCAAGCAAATTAGCAGGGCCCTGACTTTCTGAGAGCCTAGGGGCCCTGGAAACCAACCTGGGCTTGACAGGGCTGACTTGTCAGCTAGAGCAGCAGAGTGGGGTCCCAGGGTATTGCAAAGAGCAAAAGTGCAGCTCCAAATTTCTCAAGAGGCCCAGGAAATTGGTGGCCAGTGCTAAGAAATGTTAACACCCAACTGCATCTGGGTGAATGCACGGTGCACAGAAATGTGTGTAAAACACTATCTTCAAGGAAGACAAGCTTGACCTATTGATAGGACAAAGTATACCATCTGTAAAGTTGGTGCATTCATTATATTGGACCACTATAATGACAAATTAGTCTTTCACCAGAACTTACAAAGCATACATTCTATTTCATGCTATTACTACTATTGTTCAAAAGATTTACCTGTAATTTACCAAGAACCACACATCATTAGTGCCACATTAGTGCTGAGAAGACTACATATAATTTCATTTAACCCTCAGAAAATCTTTTTGATGTAAGTTTATCCTCATTTGGACGCTCAAATAGATTTTTTAATTACCTAAACTCATACTGCTAATGAATGGCAAAAGAAGGTCCACCCAGGTTTGTCTGCCACTGAACAGCTTCAGTCTTATTACCAGTTCACAATGGAAGCCTAGAGGTGTCCCTTTACCTAGCATACATATGTGACATGTCAGGTGGAATGTTACTAAGAGTCCATAATGGCTTAGGGGCACCAGCCCTCATAGAAAGAACAAAGGCTTAGAATATTCAGGCTGAGTTTAAATCCCTCTAATGTAAGACACTGGACAACCCACCTGAACTTCAATTTCCTCCTTACAATTCAGAAAATCATACCTCGTATAGAAAGCTATTGTAGAATTCAATGAGCCAGCTCAGTGAGTACCTAGTAGCTTTACAACTCTAGAATTTTATTCTAGTTGTAAACTGACCTCACTGTAACTACCTGAAATGAAAAGATAATATGATAATTCATGGATTAGGGAGGTGGCTTGGTGGGTAAAGTGGCTGGTGTACAACCATGAGAATGGGAATTCAGGTCTCCAGAACCCACATAAAATCTGGACGTGGTGATATGCATTTGTAACTCCAGCACTGAGTGACACAGACAGGCAAATCCCAGGGGCTTCAGCTAGTCCAGCTGAAGCAGTTAGTTCTAGGTTCACTAAGAGAACTTGCCTCAAAAAATAAGACAGAGAACAATAGAGGAAGATGCCCAGTATTGACCTATTGCATTCATATGCACATACATGGGTACCCGCACACACATACACATACAACACACACATTTTTAAAAAATGATAGTATATGAAATAAAAAACCTTTTGAACATTAATGTATCTAGTTAAACTTATTGAAAATTTATTAATTTCCAAATATGTACTGTGACATGGTAGGGTAATAAATCATGTTTAATCTTAGAATATCCCATATTTTAGAGAGAAAAGTTACAAAGGCTTTATCCCCCAAGTCACTCAGTATTGAATTCCAGCTCTAGTAGCAGATTCCAGAGACTTTAAGGCTAATAAGGAAATTATCTTCTAAGAGGAAGCTGTCTCAATGAAGTAAAATATCACACGCTAATCAATTACTTCCAATAAAGGGGATGCATTCATGTACTAGAAATATTTGGAGAAATTTACTCCACTTTGTTCTAAGACAATGTATATTTCTATTTTTAGATGCAGCAAACATTTATCTTGGCAGTTTCTTCTCTTTACCAAATTTAAATCCTTTATGAGCTTTCTTGTTTACTTCAAGGGAGCAGACTAAATTGAATTTAAGTAGCTTCTTGATATCTATTTTTGTATTTCATTGGGTCAAAATCAGTGCTTCCCTTAATTAGTTATTGCAGAATTCTCACAAACAAGAAAAATGGGAAATGCTGAATAGCTGAACTGGAAAAGAGGTGGCTACCAAAAATGTAAGAATGAAGGAAATGCGATAGTTATGGAGATCAGCATCTTCTGCAGCTGGGAGAGTAGTAATCTCAGCCACTGTCTACTGAGCACTTACCGAGTGCTTTCCCAAATTTGAAAATTTATAGTGTTCGAATACTAATCACATTTGATGCCTAAAACAACCCTATGAATCCAGTGGCAAATATGAACCTTGATTTACAGCTGAAAAGATTGGGGCATAAACAGGGAAACAACTTCCCCAGGCCTCGTGGTCAGTGGGTAGAAGGGTCAACTCAATCTAAGATGCTTTGTTCTGAGCCCCGGCTTTCAATCCTGCCTGGCCTTACATGTGCCACCACATAAGTAGTCAAGGCTATTTCCAGTCTTCAGTGGGCCGTAGATGCTGTGGATAGTCATTATAAAGACCCCCTATGAGATTTTAATTACCTTCCGACAATGAAGTAACTTTTCACTAATAATAGTAATGCTTATATTTGCGTAGTCTATTGCTGCTCACAAGTCATTTGATACACATCTCTTCTCTGGAACTTTAGAACACAGGCTGGGACAAATTTTAATTTCTGTTGAGGAAATAGCATTAGAGATAAGAGTATCTTGTCTCTCATCTCATCAGTAGTACAAAGCAGATTTAAACCCAGGATTTAGGATTCTAAGCCTGGAATCTGCTGAGGATTCTACAGGCCCCTACTAGACTGACACTCACTGAAAATTTATTTTCTGCCAAGTGCTATGTAATATATTTTATTAATCTTACTTAAACCATTGCTAAGCTCAGAATGTGTGACTTCAGTTACATGCATTCCAGATATGAAGGTTGGATAGGTCAAGAAGCTCACCCTAAACCATACAGCTCCTAACTGACCTGAGAACCATCAAGTCCAAATTGAGCCCGATATGCAGACATCCACTAACTCAATTATAAAATCAATGCCCTACAAGTATATTGCTTAGTGTTGAAGAACATCGATTTTGTAGGCTATATATCTATATACAGATAGATAGAAGATAGATGATAGATAGATAGATAGATAGATAGATAGATAGATAGATAGATATCCATGTACCACTATATAAACATTTTACAAATTATAGAAAGATCTCACAAGAATGCCAACAACCAAGAAAAGATATTTATGGCTTTAGAACTGACACAAAGCTGAAGTTCTTCAGACATGGGTACACCTTAAGGGGCAAAACCACAGTCTGGAAGAAGGGCTTTTCACAGCTACTTTTTGATACAAAGTCTTGAGAAATTGGGAAGCAATAATTGAATGAAGAATCACACAAACAAGTAGTTTGTAAGAAACAATCTGTCAGAATGGCGGGAGGAAAGAGAGACTGTGTATTGGGAATATCCTGCTGCTCCAATCTAGTTTGGCTGAGGAGAACTGAAGGCTGAGGGAACACATTCAAAGAGTCCTGTCATAAGGAAAATTCCTGCAAGCCTGATACCAATATCGATCACTGGCCCATGGCAGACAACGATTTCTGACATACAGTTTACCCAAAAAGGATGTAGTAATTCAAAGATAAGCATCAATTTTAAGGACTAAGTACAAAATCTATATGAGAATGGTATGAAAAATAAAATCAACAAGAAAAAATAAAGTACTTGAAAGCACTTACATAAGAAAACCATTGAAACTGAGCAGATAAGAGCTTTGACCAACTATCACATTTTAAAAATGACACTAATTCTGAAACCATCACTTCCTCACCAAGCCCTTAGAGAAGAGTTTAGACAGTTCAAGGAAGCTAAAACAATGCTGAATGAGAACGGACATTCAAGTGTAAGTTGGGGGGAAAAGCTATCGCAAGTTTAAAAAATAATTAAAAGCAGTAGAGTATCTGCTCCCAATAGCTACTGATTAAATCCTATAAATCCACACAGGAGGCTCAGCTTACCCTCTCACAGTCCCAGAAAATGCCCAAGCAGATCATACTGAGTTTCCTGCAAAGACCTTAACAATTGGATAGTTCGCCCCATCCTCCCACCACCCTGGAAGCAGCCACACAATCCTACTGCTGCTAGGTAGAGGTCAGGTGTCCCTGCACATGTATTCTCAGTCTTAGGAAGCAGCCAGGCAACCAGCCTTGACAGACACCAGCCACAGAAGCCCCCAGAGACAGAGAAGAAGCCGTGACCATACACATATAAACTTGTGAAGCTTCACAGTGGTGTCATCCACTCAGGCCTCCGGGAAGCAACCAGATGGCCACATCTACCCTTCTGTGGCCCGATGAACCAGTTTAGTAGCCTATCTTAAAAGCCTGGCACACTGAGGCCCTGAGAGACAGAGGGTTAGCCCTACCTTCTTAGTCCTTCCTCAGCCCTGAGAAGAAGCTGGTGAGACCACTCTGATCAGGTTGGCACCTGAAGTATCTGAAAAGTCACCCATACAGCCCTTAGACACTGACAGATATCCCATCTCTTCACACTGGCACATCCCACAGACACTGACAGACAGATAACTCCACTACTGAGAACGTGGTGCCACAATCACATGGCTCCACTGGAACAGCCTCAGCCTCACTGGACCTATGAAAACTGATGGGCATTCCATGCCCACAAATGCATTGTACTCAGAACAGTTAATTCACCCCACCTTAGGGCACCCCATCCCAGAAGGTGGTATAATCCTATGATCCCTGAATCCTAGGACACGGAGACACCCACAGACTTAACATGGATTGTAGCTTAAAAAACTGCACAGACACCATACTAAAGTGCCTGTCTTGAGCCCAATCCAAACAGCATATCAAACAGCACCCTAGGACACATTGCAAAAAGAAGGTCTTTTACTATGAAGGTCACCAGGAAATTGGCATGGGCAACTGCTATACCAGATGTACAAATGCCAGTGTAGGGACACAGAAACATGAATAAAACCAAGGTAACATGATACTTCCAAATGAATCTACCAGCAACAGACTCCAAAAATGAAATCAATAGAATGCCTAACAATGAATTCAAAACAGAAAGATTTCAAAGAAACCATGATTTTCAGAGCATACAGGCAATTCAACAAAACTAGTTAGAAAATGCATAATGTGAATGAGAAATTCAGCAAAGAGAAATAACAGTTATCAAAAAAAAAAAAAAACCAGTTAGAAATCTTGGAGTTGAAGAACTCAGTAAATTAAATAAAATTATATCTGAGAGCCCCAGGAGCAGAACTTAACTGTAAAAAAAATGAAAATATACTAATAAAGCATAAGAAACTGTTAAAACAGTCAAGGTCTCTATATTGTGATAAAACAATATAATAAAAAAAGGGATCGATTCAACAAGAAGTAACAGTTGTAAATACTCTGCATCAAATGCTGCAGTATCCAAATACATAAAATAAACATTAGGAAAGCCGGGCGTGGTGGCACGTGCCTTTAATCCCAGCACTCAGGAGGCAGAGGCAGGCGGATCTCTGGGATTTCAAGGCCAGCCTGGTTTACATAGTGAGTTCCAGGATAGCTGGAGCTACAGGGAGACCCTGTCTCAAAAAGACCAAATAAATAAATAATAAACAAACAAATAAATAAACAAACAAACATTAGGGACTGGAGAGATGGCTCAGCGGTTAAGAGCACTAGTTGTTTTGCAGAAGACCAGGGTTTGAATCCCATCACCCACATGACA
This sequence comes from Nannospalax galili, assembly GCF_000622305.1. Taxonomy (NCBI): domain Eukaryota; kingdom Metazoa; phylum Chordata; class Mammalia; order Rodentia; family Spalacidae; genus Nannospalax; species Nannospalax galili. The sequence goes on along the minus strand of NW_008351346.1, from coordinate 3,441,619 downwards.
GCTAACAATTGCCTGTAACTCCAGTTCCAGGGGATCCGACAATCTCTTCTGTCCTCCACGGGCATTGTACAACACAGTGCACTTACCTACATGCAGGCAATACACACATACACATAAAAAATAAAAAGTAAATGATAAATAAAAAATATTTTAAAAGTAAACATTAGATATAAAGGGAGAGATAATTAAAAAACAACGGTTGGGAACTTCAACACCTACTTTTATCACTAGATGAATCATTAAGATTTTTTTTTTAAAGTCGGTACTGGGAAGTTCTTCTCACCTCAATTAATTAACTGTACAGAGTGCCCATAGATCAATCTAATCCAGATAACTGAGGCTCATTGAGACTCCCCTCCCATGTGGTTCTAGACTGTGTCAAGTTGACAATTGCAACTAACCATCATATAAGCTGTCTTCTTCTTTAACCAAATGCATAATATAAGGTTAGAATATTGGTAACACATTCTGTAGGTAACAATATAGAGAAACAGACGTTCCTCTCATACCACTGGTAGTAGCATAAATTGGTAAAGTCACTGTTTGAATGAATTTGGCACTATCAAAATTGTGTGTGCGTGTGCATCCTTAGAATCAGCAAATCTATTTTCAGAACTTTACATAAATGAGAAGCATATGTGTGAAAAGCATACCTATTGCTATTCACTGAAGCTTTGTTTATAGAAGTTATCTGTTGGAAAGTAAATTTCAATAGAAAATCTTTTTTTAAAAAATGATATATCCATATAGTTGAATAATATGTAGCTTTTAAAAATAATGAGCCAGCTTAATATGAATTGATATGGACTAATTCCAAGATACTATATATTGTCAAGTGAAAAAGACAGGACTACAAGTGAAAAAATTAATATTTTTAAAGAATAAAAAACATATACATGGGATTGGAGAGATGACTCAGTGGCTAAGAGCACTGGTTGTTCTTGCAGAAGACCTGGGTTCAGTTCTCAGCACTCATATGGTGACTAACAACCATTTGTAACTCCAGTTCTAGGGAATTTGACACACTCTTCTGACTTCTTGGGGCACTGCACGACACAGGTGTACTTACACACATGCAGGCAATACACTCATACACATAAAATAATAAAAAATAATAAAAAAATATTTTTGAAACATACACGTGTTTTTGCATTGGCATAGAGCATTACTGGCAGAATGCATAAGAATTTGATAATAGCAACTGCTTTGGAGAATGGAAGCTCAATGGTGGAACAATCCTACCACTTACCATCAGCTTTCCTGGGCATTTTTATTTTACACTGCACTCACTTATTATTTACTCAAAATAAATGAGTACATGCGTAAAAGAGGAAAAAATCATACAAGCACATTATATGGATTTGAGTTATAAGTTGACTCAGAGTTTTTTGTTCCATATCCCTTCCCCACTACCACAATTAAAGATCCACTCCTTTGATTCTTGAAGATTTAACAATCGGTTCTGTGCAACCTTGGGCTCTACCAGCAGATCACAACTATGACTCTTTAACTTATATTCCTCCAGTTCCAAGTCTGCTACAATGTCACTTCTTATTTACATAAATCCTTGATATCAGTCTAAAGAATAATAATAACAAAGACTAATAACTGTGGAAATAAGAAGACACAATCTAGATGCTTAAGCAGGAATGCAGAAAATAGGAAATTCTGAAAGCCCCTGGCAGACCAGCCACAAGCCCTGTGTTCTTGAGACAGTACTTACCACACTTTCCTTTTGTAAGGGAAGCAGTAAAGGGGAGCTGTTATAATGGGAAATACGTGAACCACAGTTGGTTCTGCAGAAACTTTAGGAGATAAGGCCTTGCTGCAGGTAGGTAGGTCACTGAGGGCATGCCCTAGTGGGTATTTTATCTCTGACCCTACTTGCCTGTCTGTCTGCTTCTTCTCCACTGTGGCATGAACAGCTTTCTTCAACCATATACTCCTTCTGTCATAATTTCCTAACTAAGCACATGAGGCCAGCAGTGTGATTGAATCTGCTCATTTGGCTCTTAAACATTTAGAACTAGTTTATGGGAAGAATTTGAAAGAGTTTGGAGATGGGGGATAGGAAAGTACTAAATGTAAACAGAGCATAATTTGATTTTGGCATTCAGAAGACTAAAATGCTAATGGATATGTGAACCATAAAGACTGCACTCATGACATTTCAAATAGGAAGAAGGTCATATTCTGGCCAATTATTTATCTATATTTTTGTCCTGATTCCTTGTGGGAGGCTAAGTCTAAAAGTGATATTGTGGCATGGTTTTTGCTGGTTGCCTTTATCCAGATTACAGTAATAGTCTGACATAAAAAGCAGAGTGGAAGGTTTGAAAACATTCAGTCTAGTCAGAAAAGGAGCACCTTAAAAGTTGTAGACAAGAAATATACGGCTGTTAAAAGAGTTGAACGCAGCCTGGAGAGATGGCTCAATGGCTAAGAGCACTGACTGCTCTACCAGAGGACCCAGGTCTAATGCCCAGCATTCACATGACGACTAACAACCGTCCTTAACTTCAGTTCTAGGGAACCTGACACCTTCTTCTGACTTCTGTGGGCTTTGCATGACATGGGTGGACTTACATGCACGCAGACAAAACACTTATGCACATTAGAAAGTAAAAACAAATAAAAAAGAGATTGATGCCATTTTTTAAAAGCCAGGAGGTATGCACTAGGACAATCAGAAAGATGCCTTCAAGGGATCTCTACATTGGCTGGACCCCACCCACAACAGGGAAACTCATTTCAAAGACTTTCATTTGAGAAGAGAGCTACTGGGGTACCCTGCTTCCACAAGGCTACCTAAGGAAGTGTATTCTTGGATTTATTTGCTGAAGTACTTGGAGGCATAGCAACCATGGTATAAGGGATCACAGCCACTGCCTGAGGTGTCAGGAGCCCTTGGCGCTGTTCACACAATGTTGGTTTTGTGGGCATGCAGAATACAAGAGTTATGGAATAATGAAGTTCCCACAAAACTTTAAGGAAGACCATATGATGGGAGAACATACAATATGTAACACAGTCACATTCTCTATAAGAATCTTCTGAGAGGGCAATTCATTGGACTGTAAGAGTGAAGCATAAGCTGCAACAGAAATTCCAGAATATCGTTGCTATCAGGAGCATGAAACATCTGCTAAGGAAAGTCACAGGAACTGACTAGAGCCAGTCTCAAAGACTTAGAAGACATCTAAGGGAGCAAACATCAAGGCCATACAGGTAGGGTTGTTCAGTCCCTTTGGAACTCACATAACACTATGACATGCCCTATGTATGAGACATGGAGCTACAGGGCTTAATGTAATCCTGTGGAGTTTTGGTATAGCATTGAATGGATCCTTCCTTGCAATTCTTCAGTTCCTTCTTTTGAGGGTGGCAATGTTTATTCTGTGCTACTTTATATTAGAATAATATATTTCCCTATTTATTTTACAAGGATTCAAAGATAAGTATCTTGAATCATAGTAGAGACTCTAGGCTTAAGGTTTTGAAAAATGTTTGAACTGTTAATACTTAGGGAACTATTAGAGGTGGATTAAATAAATATATTTTGCATTATGAGATGCCCATAAGCCTTTGAGGGTCAGATACTGAACACTATAGTTTTAATATGGCATGTCCTCCATTCACGTATTTTACTTGGTCCCTAACTATAATAGTATTTTGGGAAGTTGTGGCACTTGTATGAGGTGTGGCATTGCTGTAGGAACTGCATCACTGGGAGCCTATTGTCAGGTGAAACTTGCCCCTGGATCCTGCCTATATTTGCTTCCTGCCCACAGTGATGTGACAGACTGTCTTTTTCCATGTGTTCTCTGCACTATGATGTTCTGCCCAAGCACATGGGGCCAACCAACCATGGACTGAACCCTCTGAACCCATGAGTCAAAACCAATCTTTAGTCCTATAACTCTATATTTGCTCACAATAACCAGAAAAACAAATAACACAGAGTTTTATCACACTTCCACCCCTTCTCCTGCTATAAGCCACCCTTAAGTAGGTTGGAAGGGAAAAAGCCCACACAGAATGACTAAAGCAGTATCCTTTTGCTAGAGCAATAAACACAATTTATTTGGATTTTTTTTTATTCCAAGATCCACTGTCTCCTGAAATCTAATTTGTTATGTGGCCTCAGCTTATTTGGGGCTCTATGGAACAAAAATTAATGTAAGGTAGCAGAGTCTCCATGCAGGCCCCAACAAGAGGAGACCAGTCAGTCTTAATGATCTCATTAATGACCAGAAGAAGGAAGTTAAAAATGATGAAAACAAACAGCCTACTTGGAAATGGTTTGGAACATTTCTTAAAATGTTCTGTTTTTCTTTTGTCTTTATTAGCACCCAAAACGTTTTTTAATATGTAAAATGTAATTCCCAGGAATACTAACCATGTTTTTGTTTCTTTAAGAACTGACATCAGCTCCAATACAAAACTTGCTACAGAACAGAGACTAGACTGGAGGAGAGGGCTGATTTGGGGGGGGTACTGGAGAATGTGGATGGGCCATCCTCCTTAGCCTTCACTTCTTTCTAGTCTAGGACTAGAACAATGAGATCAACTAGGAGTAGGTTATCTTAGATCAACTGCTTTTTCTACGTTCATTAGTTGCAAAAGAATACATACTACTGAGTTTATGTTGCAGAAAATATAGAAGTAAGTTCATCCTTCCACCCACTGAATAACAAACTGAGCATATCCTGAGCACTGACATATAAAAGAGAAAAAATTCATGTCACCAAACCAATGTCATTCCCATGATGAATTTACAGTCTAGTCATAAGGTGTAGTAACATGCCAGGAAAGAAACAGAAGATATGAGTTTAAAAGCATGCCTTGATTCTAAACTAACTTCCCATGTGTGCATTCAATGGCTAACAGGTATTCCTACATTCAGCCTCTACTGAAAGAGTCTCTAGAATTTCAGGGCACCAACAGGCCAGTACTAAAGGCGAACCTTCCTCCATAGGCTACATCCTAGTTCTCAAAAGGGGCTCTTGAGTTTCCTTGAAACCTAGAAGAAAAGAGGAAGGTTGGTCTCTAGCAGCCCTTGCACTGTGTCTGAGTGCATCAGCTGACAGATATCCATAGTCCCCTTTGAGATAGAAAGCTGACCAGTGTCAAAAATGGGAGAATGATAGTGAAGAAGAGTTTAGACTGCTCTCCACTGCTTTGCCTCTTAAGTCTGAGAACTGAAAGTGCAGAGGGCAGAATACAAAGCATAAAGCACTCTGCTCCAGAGTGTGGCAGAGATATGGAGAAGGGAAAAGCTAGGTTAAGCTGGGGGCCTCATGGGAGACTGTCTGGGAATCGTGGAGCCTAAGCTGAACCCAGGAACTAAAGAGACACCTGGGAAAGGATTTTTAAAGTAAGCAATTCATGTGACCCAACCCTTGACAGTTGGGATGAACGTGGCCTATGGACAGCTGTATAGAATCTATGGCACAGATTTGTGGCAAAGACTTTGAAAGGCCCTCTCATTGAAGGGCCAAAATGAAAGTCACCTATCCAGAACTAAGTCTCCTCTACCTAGGAAATCCATTGACATTCTAAATTCAGAATATTCCAGTAATTTTCAGTGACTATCCAATATTCAAAACCCAGGCCCTGTAGTCAGTCTGAATAGAAAATTTTCTTCAAGACATCTAGTCTAAGTCACTGACAAGCAAACTAACTCTTCTAGTCTATAAAATAAAAAGTTAATATTTTCTTTGCAGGAGTTTTATAATGTTCAGATAGTATGATATACTATAGGAACCCCCAAATAGCACTTATCAGGACAGGTGAAAGGAACTCTACAAAAAGATAAGGTAAAACAAGATGATTCTGACAGTATCTGGCATTGCATTCACAGTGGAAGAAAACTAGTACCTATTGGTTCCGGGGACTGGAGCTTTTGTGCTACTGAAGTAATAAGGATTCAAATATCAGAAAAATACTTGCTTGTTTTACAGGATAGGCTGAGGTATTTTCACATTTTATTATTGTCATGAAGACCATTAATTAATTATATGACTAAATAATTTCCTATGTTTGTATACATTTTTTCTATTTAAATTCATGGAACTGGAGGAAGAAATACTATTTCAGAGTGTCTGGATTTTTTTCTTGGAAAAAATAGATTAGTCAGAACTGTGTTCTCCCCATAATATAACAAGTGGTTCCACAGTCACTGGAAAGTTGTGATTTAGAAAAGTCTTGGAGTGAGACAGAGGGTGCCAAGAGCCCCTAGATGGAGCCAGGAAGCTAGGGCCTACCATGCTGTTCTCCAAAGCAGTGTCCCCAGGCTGGTGGCCTGAGAAAAAGGCATCAGAACTTGCTGCTTTAACTGTAGAATAAGCCAATAAGATAAAATCCTTTGTTTCTGCATCTCTAAGAATTTAATAGTAGTCTCATCTAAGATTTCACTTTCTATAGTTTGTTAATCACAGTCAATTATGGTCTGAAAACATTATATGGAAAATTTCAGCAATAAATCATTCATAAGTATATTAGTTACTTTTCTTAATGCTATGACCAAATTTTAAAAATCAAGTTAAAGAAATGTTTATTTTGGCTTACAGTTCAAGGGGATACAGTTCCCCTGGCAGGAAAAGCATGGTGGTAGAAGGCAGCTGGTTACATTGCATCCACACTTAGCCAACAAAGAGTGAATAGAAAGCTGGGCCAGGCTGTGACACCTCAATAATCATCTCCAGTGAACCATCTCCTCCAGTGAAACTCCACCTTTTAAAGGTTCCACCTTTCCAAATTGGGAACCAAGTGTTCAAGCAGGAGCTTATGGGTGATAGTGCTCATTCAAACTACAAGTTTTAAATCACTTGCCATTCTGAGTAGCATGATGAAATAATCTCTTGAACTCCCATTCTAACATCCATGGGAAATGAATTATTCCTTTGTCCAGGGAATCTTTACTGTATATGCTGCCTGCCCCCTTAGTCATTCAGAAGGAATGTCAGTTATCAGTTATCAAATCTGCTGTTGTGAACTGTGGTGTTTGCTCTCAAGTAACCTGTATTTGACTTAATAATGGCCCCCAAGCACAAGAGTGGCGATGCCGACAACTCAGGCACACCAAAGACAATGTGGAAAGGATTTCCTGGAAGTTGGTAAGATGAGAATGTAATAAGATACATAGAAAGAGAGGGAGAGAGGCCATATTCACAAAACTTTTTTTAAAGTATTTTGTTCTATTTTGTTATCACCTATTCTTTTAAAATCCTACTATACCTACTTTATAAACTAACTTGTAAATAGAGATGTATATACAGGAAAAAAGCAGAATGTACAATATGGGCACTATCTGAAGTTTCAGGCACCTGCTAGGGGTCTTGGCACATAGCCTCTGATAAAAGAGCAGGACTATACTCACGAACAAGCACAGCTGCTCAGAACCAAAGCACATGTGCTTTCATTAACTCCTACCTCCACAAAAATATTTAAAATTGTATTTTATGTATTGATATGAAAATTAATAGTTAATATTGTATATTTAATCACTATCTTTGACTTAAATTTTTATTATGATTGGAGAAAAATTAAAGCAGTTCTCTAAAAGACTCATGGGACCTAGACACTGTGCCTACTTTCTTATTGGCTCAGATAAGGGTAAAAAAAACCTAGTGTCACTGAGGAGAATAGAATAGTGTGTTAGAGAGACCAACAAACAGGTTAGCAAAATTTTGTTAAGGTTGCTGAACAGACTTACTTTCTCAAAAGTTGCAATCTGAAGGTTTAGAGAATTTGTTCATTTTACATTCAGGCTGATTAAGGTTTAATGCAAAGCACCATGGGTGATCAGTTTCCAGGAGCAAATGTTTTTCTGATTACTTTGCATTTGTAGATCTACAACTGGTATTCTCTAAATGATAACTGCAGCAATTTGAGTTTCCAATTGAATTATCAAGTAGTGACTTTGTTCTTTTACATGTAAATGATGATGTAATATGTGGTTTCTTCAGCTGGGTTTTTTTTTTTTTTTTCAGTAATCTTGGTGTGTTTACCAGCTGACAGTCCTTGCCAGCTGACTTGGCAAGGTTCCACAAAGAGCTGGGAGGATTATAGACACCCTCAACAAAGCACTATTAGAGAGTATATTCAACCTGTGACAATAACCAACCTGGTTCTTTCACTTGCCAGACACTACAGTTGTGAGGACTTCCTTGGAACTATAAGGCAAATCTAAAATGTAAAGCACTCGCCCACCCAGCCATGCCAAGGTGGGAGGGTAATTCCCAGCATGGTGACACACACTTTTAATGCCAGCACCCGGAAGGCAGAGATAGGTGGGATCTCTATGAGATCAATGTCAGCCTGGTCTACATAGTGAGTTCCAGGCTAGCTGGGATTACAGGAAGACCCTGTCTCAAAATAAATAAATAAATATCTACCACTTGAGATGTTCCTTGCCTTCGTGTTGTAAAAATAGATTAGTTTTGGGCTGAGAGATGGCTCAGCAGTTAAGAGCACTGACTGTTCTTGCAGAAGACCCGGGTTCAATTCCCAGTGCCCACATGGCGGCTATGAACCATCCTTAACTCCAGTTTCAGGGGAATCCAAAGCCCTCTTCTGATCTCCTCAGCATTGCACGACACAGGTGCACTCACATACATGCAGGCAATACACTCATACATGTAAAATAAAAATAATAAAATATTTTTTAAAAAATAGATTAGTTTTCATCTCTGTTAATATGGAAAAGAGTTCCCTCTTGCAAATCCAAATGAGCATGGTGTCTGCTTCCTGGGAGGGAGGAAGGGAGGAAGAAAGGGAGAGAGGAAGGGAAGGAGGGAGAGAGGGAGGGAAGGATGTCATTTCTAACATACATTAGTGACACAGTTTATTCCACATAGGAACTGACACTTCCTGCCTGTGTCATCCACTCTAGCAGCAGCAAACCTTCACTAACCATCTTTCCCATTGTGTGTGAGGCGCAGAATTACATTGATGTACCCCCTGTTTTAAAAAGTTCTCACTCTTACCTCCTATTACATTAGGAAGTTTTCATGTAGGAGGGATATCTAATGCCAGTGCAGCACTCAGTAGTGGTCTTTTAGTTCTTCCTCATCTTTGTTTAATATAATCCTCACACTACTCAGAAGTGGAAGTGATAGTCCTTAGATGATAAGGAAACTAAGGCTCTGAGCAGAAGAAAAAAAGAGAAAGGATTCAGCCACAGAAGGAGAGGAAAGAACAGTACAGAACACAAAACCTGAAAAATAAGGATACCGTTTTCTTTGGGCTACTGCGAGAAGAATAGTCATTAATGAGGAATATCTCAAAGAAAAGGAAAGACAGCTGGGGTTTCACACAAACAAGTAAATAAGGAACTATCAGTGAGTCTACTGGGAGGCAAAGGTATAACAGAGATGGGTGTGCCTTGGGCTATGAAAGGACAAGATTGCCCTGTGCTCAGAAGATCCTAAGTAACAAAGTGATACAAAGGACTTCTTAATAACTGCAGCTTCCAGGGAACACATGACTGAGGAAAAAATGTGAAATTGTCAGCCATTCCCTTTTTTGTTCAAGACAAATATCATTCTTTACTGGATGACTTAGAAATGTTCATAGCCCTCCTGAGATGGTGAAGCAGAAATACTCTACTAATGAGTCTTTTTAGTGTTGTTCCTGTAAGGCTAGTTGAAACATCTGTTGAGAGTTGGAAGCAAAGATCATCGGGCCTAGGATTCTAGAGGTCAGATATCTTCAAGGAAAGATGACTAAAAATGATTAAGACAAACATCAAGACAAAAGATCATGTTAGAGCAACAAGCTAGGAGTTGGATCATAGAGGTGACCAGTACAAAAGATTCCAAGTGCTTGGTGGTGACTTGCTAGTACTAAGCCCCATTCTGCTTTTCATCTGAAGGTTTTCAGCTCAGATGGTGTTCTTGGAATGCTATCCACTGCCTTGGTTACCTGAAGTATGACCTCAGCATCTTTCTAGATTCCCTGAGGTGCAGACATAACTTTGGAAGTTTAAATCAACTTATCTGGCTTCAGCTTGCAAAGCTTTTTCAGAGCCCAGGGGAAAGGGTCAACTGCAAGGTAGCCTAGAGTTGGGATTTGGATTTGACAGTCAGCTTTTAGCTCTTAGTAAGAGTAGGCTATGAGATAGAAAAGTTAGAAAAACCTAGTCTTGAAGATACTAGTCAGATATTGGAGAAGGACTAAAATTTTATTAATGCCAACAAGTTGGTCAAAGTCCAGTTTTGACCATGGGATTTAGGAAAAGTCATGGAAGTCTCTAGCAGACAAGAAAGAATTTTCTATCTATCATTTACCTATAATTTTCAAAAATGGAAAATTTGATGAAATTTGACATAAGAAAAATAGATCTAAATAGTCTGGGGGAAGTATTTGCTGTGTAAGCATAAGAATCTAAATCTGGATCTCCAGCACTCATGTAAAATGCTGACCTCCACATGTGCACACACTGGGTACATACCCAAACATAGGTACACACATATACTGCAAACACATACACCACACATACATATACTAAGCACATGCACAACATTTTTAAAAATGTAACAAGAGGCTGGGTGTGGTGGCGCATGTCTGTAGTCCCAGCAATTGGGAGGCAGAGGCAGGTGATCTCTGTGAGTTCAAGGCCAGCCTGGTCTACATAGTGAGTTCCAGGCCAGTTGGGGCTACAGGGAGACCCTGTTTCAAAAAGACCAAAAAAATGTAATTAAGAAGGGAATTTGTTTTGTGCAAACAAAAAAACCTGCAAAAAGACAAAATATCTATAAATATAATAGCTAACTAGAGTTTGAAAAAAATGGACATTCTACTTCATTTATAAAAATAGATGAACATGGGGCTAGGGAGATGGCTCAGTGGTTAAGAGCATTGACTGCTCTTTTAGAGGACCCAGGCTCGATTCCCAGCACCCACATGGCGGCTAAGAACCATCCTTAACTCCAGTTCCAGGGGAATCCACTGCCCTCTTCTGACATCTGTAGCATTGCATGACACAGGTGCACTTATATACATGCAAGAAATATACTCATACACATAAAATAAAAAAATAAAATATTTTTAAAAATAGATGAACATAATCTTTACCTAGAAAAATATCTTCAAATTTAATCGATTATAATCCAGATTATTATTTAATCTAGTATAATCCTGTGATATACCACAAAAATGCCAAATATATAATTACAAAATACCAAGAATGTATCAGAAATACTAAATAAAGAGATTCAGTGAGCCAGACATAGGTTCCAAATGTCCATATATTAAATAAAATTCCATAATGATATTAATAAAATTCCAAGGTTAATAAAAATCCCACTTAAAAGTCACTGGCCTAGAAGATGCTAGATTTGAACTAAAGTTATAAACTGCAGCAAATAACTTTTTTAAAATAACTGAATTTATTAATTATGGTGTACCATTATTTCTGTTTTACTATCATTTGAATCTAGATTGTCCTACAAAAGCCTATGTGTTAAAGGCCTGGTCCCCAGCTATACCCTTATTGGGAGGTTGTGGAACCTTTAAGAGGTAAGACCTAATGGGAAGAAGTTGGGATTTTAGGGGTCATGCCTCTAAAGGGAGTATTGAGACCCGCCCCCAAACCCCAGGTGCTTCTCTCTCCTTGTGCACCCTGGCCACTACAAAGTAAACCAGCCTCCTTTACTATATGCTCCTACTGTAATATATTGTGTAGCCATGATAAGCCCAAAGCAATAGCACCAAGCTACCATTAACAGAAACCTCTGACACCATGAGCCAGTTAAAACTTTTCTACTTCTCAGTGGCTTATCTCAGGTGTTGTATCAGAATAACAGAAAGTCTACTAGTACATATCTAATAACAAGTAAGACACCACCAAGACTCTGATAAATAAAATCATGTTATAGACAGTGAGGGCATTGAAAAGTGTCTAGGAATTCCAATCAGAATATGTCTAATCAGAATGTGATTGTCAAACATTTGTATTGTTAATGTTAGCTATGAAAACTCAGCCTAGGAAGACTAAGTATCTGCTCTATTTGACAACTCTGCAATTCATCAATCCTAACATGTCTAATGACTGTATTTTTTTTATTCTAGCAGCTCTTTTCACAAAGTGAAAGAACACATCTTTTGTGAGTTGCCAGGGTCCTCCTAAGGAATATCAAATACAATTTTAGGTGCAAAATATGTCATTCAGAATTTGATTTTAGAAAAGCAAAAATCAAAAGTTATTAGGAGATTTGAATGCCTAAGAGAAGAATTAGATTATGGCTGCCTGAGGGACAGTATTAATTTCTCATTTCAATAACACTTTATAAAAATAAGCATAGAAGATGACATTATAGTAAAGATTTTTACCTCTTTCCTAAGTATGAAAACTTTTTTTAAAATCATGGAGGATATAATGAAATCAACACAAACCACAGTTATTCTATTGAAACTTAGAACCTTTTCTATCTAAGCATATTACACAGAAGATAAAGAATATCACTTTATACCCTTGTATTAAGAAGAAACCAATAATCTAAGAAAACTTTGTCATTTTAATAAAAGTAGGAACAAGGTTTTGTTTTTCACTAGCTTAATGTTTGATATTAAAGCTCTTTCTGAAATCTTACAAACAAACCCATCAAATCTTAGCTAGTTTTGCCCATAGTAAATAAAATTTCCCTTCCATAAATATTCTTTAAGTTTTTTGCATCCATTTTGGTTGGTCCTACTCTTTTGTCATTTTCTTTCTGCAACAACCAGTCATTTTAGTTTAGAATAAGATTGCTCTCTGTTTCCATTAAAGAAAAACACATTCTGCCTGCTTTGCATAAAAAGTTGTTCCTCTGCCAATACTGCTGCTAGTGGGAACTCATTCACATATATTGATTGTAACTTTTAACCACAGTAATTTCTATTCCTTAGAGAAATTTAGGAAAGAGATAACTGAGAATTGTCTGTCACATATGAGCATTCTGTAGCAGATCAGCCAAGCTCACAGCTTTCTATAACCATACATCCCACAATAACACCGTGCTTCAAACTGGCAAACATGAGCATGTTATCTGACATATCCAAAATATACAGCCTCTCTGCAGCATGTGAAAATAGCAGGCAACACATATAAAGTTAAAATTATGATTAATAATATATGTTTCAGTACTCTACCTTACATGAAAATGATGTGTGTACATAACAAATATCTCTGTATTAATTTAGTAGCAGTCTAAGATTTTGAGTTAAAGGTATTAAAAGTGATCTTCATACAACATTTTGGATAAAATAAATTTTCAGACTAATGATTCAATTTGCTTAAATGCAAACTAACTTTTTTGTGATCTTAAGTAAGACTAATGCTAGCTTATTTGGTCAGTAAACCTATAGATGCTTAAAGATCAACCTGAGTACAATAAAAATATATATTTCTACAGAACTTAATGATGATAACTTAAATTTTTACTAAGGCAAAATTATTAAACTAATCTTGTTTTCTAAAGTCTTACTTGAATTCTCGATGCATTTCTCAGTCAGTCTATTAACATAGCAATATTATTCCCACATTGAAACCAGTTGAGGTTGAAGTTCTTAATTTCTAGACATTTTTATTTATGTAGGTACTAAGTCATTCAGAATAGAGATCTACCAAAAGCTTTTAAAATCTAATTTGATAATATCACCCAGAAGTAGAAATGTTACATACCCAATAACAGTTAAAGGTCTCTCTGAACTCTGAATTATAGACAACACACACACACACACACACACACACACACACACACCACATATAATTTATAATTTTAGCCATGAGTCAAACATAAATATAAATTTCATCAGTTTAAATCAAAGATTTATTCTTTTCACAGTCAGTACAAATACTTCATTGATTTGACCTCAAGCCAGACATTTTGATAACCAGACTAATAGATCAGCTTATTGTCATTTTTCATCCAACAGAGAAAGTGTCTGTTTATGTTACCTCTGTTACATTTACATGAATCTGTTTGCTAAGGAAATCAATTTGTCAGACCATAAATTTAAGTTGTCAGTAGATGACATCAACTGAGAACTCAAGAAGAAACAAAGTTGGTGGCTAGGGAGATGGCTGAGTGGTTTAGAGCACTGGTTGCCCTTGCACAGGACCCAGATTCAGTTCCCAGCACCCACATGGAGGTTAATAAGCATCTGTAACTCCAGTGCTACAGGCATTGCATATATGGATGCACTTACATACATGCAGGCAAAAACTCATATATATGACAAAAATAAATACATTTTTCATTAATTTTTAAATTTTTTTTTTATTATTATTATTATTATTATTATTATTATTATGTGTACGAATGTATTGTCTGCACGTATGTAAGTGCACCCGTGTTGTACAATGCCCATGGAGGTCAAAAAGGGTGTTGGATCCCCTGGATTTGGAATTGCAGATAGCTGTTAGTTGCCATTTAGGTGCTGAGAATTGAACCCAGGTCCTCTGTAAGAGCAGCCAGTGCTCTTAACCGCTGAGCCATCTTTCTAGTTCCTGACTTATTTATTTTTTATGTGTATGAGTATTTTTTCATTTTTAAAATTGAATTCTTGCAAATTCCATACAATATACTTTGATTATATTTAGATCCCTTTCCCTATCTGCTCCTCTCTTACTACCCTCCACCTAATTTCCTGTACTCTAATATATATGATATGCATTATGTATATAATATATCATATATGTATATATTAAGTCTATAGAGTCAGGTTTGTGTCCCCAATTACCCTTTGTCATGGGTTCATCCACTGGAGCCTGGGAAGCTTACCAAGAGTCTTATCTTTAAACAAGACTGACTCTCCCCCTCCCAGCAGCGATTGGTTGCCAACAGTTCCTGAGACAGAGAATTTCTCCAAGACTTCCAGAAAGCACAGGTCAGGAAGGGATCACATATGGCTCTGGGCAGTCAGGCGACTAGGTGGAGTGCATGAGGATTCAAAGGCAAGGGGCCATTCTGCTCCAGTCAGCACCAAACATGCTAAAGACAAAAAGCACTAGACAATTAAGGGGATGCCTTTGCTCAGGATAGTTCAACAGGAAGAATGTTATTTTTCTTTTCAAGAAAAAGAGAAAGGATCTAAAGTTCTATAGCAGCAGGTAAAGAAAGGCATCTCTGCAAGACTTATGGGAGTTGTGATGAAGGATAGAGACTGGTTTTATCTTTGAATATGAAAGAATAGAAAAGTCCTTTCTGGTTGGCCACCACAAAACACAAAAGGGTGGGAGGATTTCTTAACCACCTTGTCAGAAGCTTTGTTCACTTAAAGGTCAGCTCCTATTCCTTATTCCTCCAGTTTCCTCAGTCCCACTTTTGCCTCTGTGTAGACAGAAGCCACTTAATAAGCACTTATGGGGCTTTCTTAGGTCACTATGCTGAGGGAGTTCTACCTGCCAGGGAGGAAGAAAAGGGCCACTGTGCTCCGGGGGGAGGAGACTCAGATCAGGCTCTGAATGGCAACCATGAATAAATCCATAATTGTAGTGGACACTTTTCAAGGTTCAAAGTTATCTATGTCACCAGGAAAGTCAAATAACTTTTCAGACTCGGTTATTTTCTTTCATTTCTAAAATTGAAATATATTTTATAGACTTCTCTGAACCTTCAGAGACATTAACAGCACTACAAGCCTGCTATGCATTACACACTTATTATTTCTTCCCTCCTCTCTACTCTCATTCCCAGCCCATTTCCAAAGCACTTTCTTGGTAACTTGGTTATAGTCCCATCTCTCTGTATTGGTACCTCCCTGTCACAGCCCTGGAAGGTCTGTCTAGCAAGAAGCTTATGTAAATTACCTTTGAATCATCTTTGCATGGTGAGTACAGTGTGTTGTTCATGAATTTTGTAAATTTTGTAAATTTCTGCATTATATAGGCAGATGATGAGATGCTATAGCAGAGACTCTCCTAAAATAAAGTGATTTGTTTCTTTTTTGCTACCACATTGGTGCAATGGCTCTTCCAGAACACAACTCTCAATGTCTTCTGGAATTTATCTTAGAGGTCAGAAAACTACATTCTATGAGGGTACCATTTACATATATCCAAAAAATTCATTCATTAAAAGAGGCACTAGAAATCATGTATCTATAAAAGGAACCACATCTAGAACATAAAATTCAAAAAAACATTTTCTTTGCCTCAAGAAAAAGCAATGTAACTAAATAAGTAAAAAAATATGGCTAGATATTTTGTTGAAGAAGATATACAAATGGCAAATAAGTATGGGAAAATAGTCTCCATTATTAGGCATTAGAAAAATACCAATTAAAACACAAAGTACGCACTTGTTGCATCCAATTAGTTTGCTAAAGCAGCATATATATGGTTTCCTTTATGTAACATTCTTGAAATGGCAAAATATAGGAATGGGGAAGAGATTGGCGATTTTCAAGGTTTAGGAACAGTGTGCAAATGTGTTTAGGAGGGCAACTTGAGTTCTTGTGATGGTGGAATTGCTCTGAATCTTAATAGAAAAATGCAAAGAAGAGCAAATAAAACTTGAGGAACATGTAAAAATAAAGAGATAAAGAAAATAATGCTATAGTTGGCTTCAACTGTCAATTTGACATACCTGGGAAGGGGGAGTCTCAATCAAGGAATTTCACCCATCAGATTGGCCTGTGGGCGTATCTGTGGGTCATTTTTCTTGATTGCTGGTTGGTGTGGAAGGGTCTCACCCACTGTGGGTGGCGCCCTTCATTGATAGGACCTGGCCCATATAAGAAGGGTAGCTGAGAAAGCCAGTAAGAAGAGTCCTCCATAGTCTCTGCTTTTGTTCTGCCTTTGGGTTCCTTCCTTCACATCTTGCTTTGGCTTCCCTCAAAGGAGGACTAGCATTTCTAAGCCAAAATGAGCCTTTTCCTCTCCTTAAGTTGCTTTTGGTCAGTGTTTTATCACAGCAACAGAAAGCAAACCAGGATGGGTAAGAATGCCAGCAATCTCTACTACAACAGTCAGTTATCATTCTTGTGCAGGGATAAGGGAAGAATACTCCTGAAGTCTTCCATAATCTCCTCAGCCTAGTTCTTCTGAAATTTGCTATGTGATGTAAGAACATCAGCATATGACAGCAGGTCCCTCCCTGTTCCACCCTCTGCCAAAAAGGAAAAGAAAATAGCAGTTGTTTCTTTGCTGGTTAAATAAGGAATTTTTATTATCCCTTAAGAATTCCTTATGGAAAAGATTAGAGAATTAGAGATTAACTCATTTTTACCAGACAACAAAATAATAAGCTGAACACTCGAGAGCTTTAACAGTGATCAACAATGAGGTTATTTTCTTCTTTAAAAGCCGGGTGCATGAATCATTTAAATCACAAGAGGGATTCTTGGAAATGGCAAACATAAACTCTTTTAATCATCTGAGCTTTCTGGGGTAACAAGAATCACATAATAGTGCACAGTACAGAAGGAACTGAAGCCTGGCTGGACAGACTGAGAAAGAAAGTACGTCATGCTCTTGGAATGTGGGCTGGTAAAGGACAGCCTGGGGGCGGCCCTCACTGAACTGCCTACCTGTTGATGCTGTACATTAATGCTAATTGTTTTCTCCTCAATGTCAGCATTTCATAAATGAGTCCAGGAGTTTCTGTCCTAGGCTCTCTTCAAGAGACTGTCAAAGATTTTAGCTGAAGCTAGCAGAAATGCTAGATCCATGTGGCAGACTGAACACAGCTGCTGGGTTGGAAGCCAGAGGAGACAGAGGTAGGCCCTTGAATGGTATTTCTTTCTGTCCATGCCAAGCCACTATTCACTATGCACCATACTTCTGCTGTTTCACAAAATTTTCCCTGATTCAAGAAGACTTCTTCTGTCATAAGTGAGGGTAAATTTACTCCTGAGTGGACCCGAGAAGAGGATTCCAACCCCAAGGCCCAAACAGGGAAGATTATATTTGGTCCCATTTGTTAACATATTCCACAAGCATTTATTGAGTATCCACTACTGACAGCTTCATCCCGGAGTGACCCTGACACTTTAATCAGAGATTATTTGACCTTCAGGTTAGTGGAGTCTATGAGAGCCTAGGGTCATGCTGATCACACTGTGGACAATATAAGTAGGTATGAGCTTTGTGTGCCCTGCATCCTTTGTACCATGTCACTTTTTAAAGATGGTTTTATTCAGAAAATTCTGCTACATAACATTTGAATAAGCCATGATGATTTGTTTAACATCAATGGTTTCAAAGCTTATTTCACAACAGGATCACCTGGAGGGATGTTTAAAACACAATTTCTGAGTCAGGAGTTCTGGGATGGGGCCCAAGAATTCATATTTCTAACAAGTTCCCAGATACAATTGTCATTAAGGCATAACTTAGCTTTTTCCTAACCCAGCAGCTCAGCATTGCTTCTCTTCACAGGTGGAGCCAGCAAATTCTTTTGACACAGAATTTTATTAAAGAACAATCTCTTCTAGAATGATTTTTTTATTATATAACTCAAAATCCAGAAGCTATCCAGGAGAAAAAGATGAAAATGACTTAGAGGCTTGATGTCTCTCTTAGGTCCTCTGAGGCAAGGGTGGATTTGCATAAAGATCTTAGAGGTCTATTGATGGGAAGAGACTAAAACACCTACTTAAAATGATTTTCTGTTATTAAGGAAAAGGAATCCAAAATTTAACAGCTTAATATCACCTATGATTGGTTTTTGTAGGTTAGAAGTCCAGACATGAATGAGTGAGATTTTCTACTCAGATTAAAATGAGTAGAATTCCTTTCTAAAGTTCAAGGTTCTTTTTCAAGCTCATGTCTTTATGGGAAGGTTTCAGTTTCTTGAGACTGTGTGACTGATGCCTTCATTCACTTGCAGGATGACTGCCAGAGGGATGCTCTCAGCTTCTAGAAGTTACCTTCAGTTCCTTGCTGACTGCCTTACATCCTCCAAAGGCATCTTACACCTCAAAGCTCATCTTTATTAGAGCCAGCAAAGGAGTATCTCTTAATTCTTCTAAAGGCTTCTCTGATGAAGTTGGACCCTTCCAGTGAAACGTCATCTTAGTCAACTGATCCAATCATGGAAGCAATGCCCTATCATAGTCACAGATTTTACTCACACTCAGGAGGAGAGGGTTATAAAGGCATCAAACTGAGTTTGGAGGTCAGGGTAGGAGGAACAGGGGAAGCTAAAGCTTTAAGACCAACAGTCTCACCTAGGATCCCACACTTCACTCTCAGGCTCAAAATTACTGAATCATATTAGTCAAGATCAAACTGATAAGCAAGGATACCAAGGACCCTAAGAGGTAGTCCCCCAAAGAGAATAAAAGATGGTAATGGTGACCTGGGATCCTATAAAGGTTTAAAGACTTCTGGCAAGGGAGACCATTGTGGCTTAGTAATTGGCTAATCTCTAACGTGATTTTATTGGGAACAATGATCAAGTGAAATGTAAGAGTGAGACCAAAGAAAGGATACCAAAGGGTCATGTGTATCCCGAAGGTAACTGGTATGTATGTGGTGGTGGGGGGGGTTCATTCATAATTAGGCAGACACTGGCCTGACCAGTCTTGCTTTAGATACTGATGGTATTAGTTACTTTTCTGTTGCTGTGATAAAACACCATGATCAAGGCAACTTGTAGAATAGTTTATTTGGATTATGGTTCAGAGGGTTGGAGTCCATAATGGAAGGGGAGGCATGGCAGCAGAGTGACCAGAGCAGAAAGCTGAGCAATCAACTCTTAACGTAGGTACAGAAAACAGCTAGTGACTGGAATCTGGCAAGATTTAAGAACTCTCAAAGCCCTCCCCCAGTAACGTGCTTTCTTTAGCAAGGCCTCACTTCCTAAAGCCTCCCAAAACAGCACCACAAACTGGGTATACAATGTCCAAATACTTGGAACCTATTGGGGGAACATTCTCAAACTACCACACTCACATCAACAGCAGTGTCAGGAAAATTGAAGGCTTTAGAGAGTTTTGTCATCATCCAGGTGAGATGGCCTAAAACAGGACACAGAAATTGGACCAGGGGTTAGGAACACACAGCATGGATTGGTGTCCCCCAACATGAACAGCTTTTCATGACTGATGAAGGCCAGTGTCTCTATCATCATTAAGGCCTCATCATCATCTGTCCACTGATGACAGCATTACTGTGTAGCAAGGGTTCTGCTAATAAAAGATTAAACTTCTTGATCTGGCATAGAAGGCTTCTTATGGTCTTTCCTTGCTTCCCCTCACCAGTTTCAATTCTGTCTTTATCCACTACAGAAGTACTAAGTCTTCCAATCATTGAACAGATGAGGACTTTGAATATAACATCCTCTCAGCATAAAATTTGCTAGACTAATCCCTCCTCATCCCTCAAGACCCTAAACTAAGTGTCTTTACCTTCATTCTATAACTTTATAGGCTGAATATTGATTCCCAAAGATTTCCTAAAACTCATGAATGTTGCCTGAGGTGCAAAAATAAAATTTTGAGTTCCTTTGATTGAGTTAAAGATCTTGAGGTAGGAGATTATTCTAAATTAGATAAGCCTTAAATGTGACCATAAAATTGGGCTAGGGGGATGCCTCAGTCAATAAAATACTTGCCTTGCAAACAAGAGAACATGAGTCTGATCCCCAGATGTTGAGCATGGTGGAGCACACTCCTAATCTCAGTGATGGGGAGAAAGACACAGGAAGATCCCCTGGAGCTTGACGGCCAGTCTGCCTAAGCCTAATTGGTGAGCTCCAGGTCAACAAGGGACCCTGTCTCAAGAAAGGTAGATGGTGTTCCTGAGGATGTCATCCAAGGTTGCCTTCTAACCTCTTCATGCACACATATATGCATGAATGCACACACATAAACATATATTAAAATAATTTTTAATGTATCCATAAGACAAAAAGAGACAGAAGAGACTTGACTGCAAAAAAAAAAAATTAGATGTGATTATGTAATAAGCAATTCTGTAGGGATCCAAAGTGGGTGAATCATCTCACCTCAGTTAATGCAATCAAAGCTATCCCCCACAGGCATGCTCAGAGTCTCACCTCCCAGGCAATTCTAGAGTTTGTCAACTTGACAATGAATACTAACCACCACAGTTTCCAAATGCCCCCTGAAAGGCAAAATTGTCCCCACTCTGTTGGAATTAAGAGCACTGGCTGCTCTTGCAGAGAACCTGGTTTGATTCCAACACCTTCATGACAGCTAACAATTGTCCATAACTCCAGTTCCAGGGGAGCCAACACTCTCTTCTGACCTCCACAGGCATTGCGTGACACTGGTGCACTTACATACATGCAGGCAATACACTCATACACATAAAATAAGAATAATAAATATTTTTTAAAGTAAAGCCTCTTTCTTATTTTGATTCATTCCTTTCATCCTTTTCTTTCCTCAGACAAGTACTGAGGATCTTCTATGTACTAAGCACTGTATGGGGCACTCAGGATATAAGGATACATGTCACAATATCCATACTTCCTCCAGGTTATACAAAATCTATCTCAGAATAAAAGCTGCAAGAACTCACACACATCTATACATGTGTGCTGGATGTGGTATTCCCTAGCACAGTTTCTTCTGGTGGGATTTGGCAGCCTAGTTCCAACTGCCCACATCTACTGCCGAGTAGTCATTTAAGTCATCCTTCCAAAGAATTGCTAAACAAATGTTTTCCTGCAGCAGAATTTAAATCTAAGAACACATCCCCACCTGTATTTGAATATTGTCTATAGCCCCATGAGCTACGTAGTTAAAACTTTTCTTGCTATTCCACCCTCCTACTATGACATCCATTACTTGTTGAGACTTTCCTGTTTGTGTCTTGGAAGCCGTCCACCTCTGCCACAATCTTGGGGCAGCTCACTAGAGATGCAAACCCAATGTTCTGCACCTTAGCTAGACCTGCCAAAGCAGGTTTCAGGAGGACACACACAGACTGGTCTATCAGGCACAGTGAGCCCACTATAAAGGCTATGGGTGAGAAGATTTATATTGTTAAGTGTGCTCAAGCATTATCTATTTTATAGTGTGGCATTCTTTTGACGTTGGCTTTGAGATGAAGCAGGCCCAGGTGAAGTGATTTCTGGAATTAGAGGAGAGATTCCCTGAGCAATTGGCACACATTCAAGAAGTGATAGAATCTGCAGAAAGATGGTAAATGAGACTAGAGTTTACAACCTAATGGAATCAGAGAGGCTTCTAGACCAACAGAAAAATGAATAGTAGCCAAAGACATTAGCAAATAGAGGGTCTGCCTCAATTTCCTAATTTAGAAGCCAAAGCAGAGAATGTGAGAATGAGATGTATCAGCTGTTTCACAGGTCAGAAGTGACTCCGGTATGACATAGCCTGACAGTTACACACTATCTCTTAGTGGTACACAATTCTCCACTGTTCATGTGTATCCAAGTGATGGGCATCACTGTAGAAACAGAGAACCCTTTCTAACTCATTCTACATATCTAGAATTTCCCTAATATTATCTACCAGAAGATGTAACACGTATGCATGTCTAACAACAGAGCATCAAAATACATGAGTCAGAAACTGAGAGGACTACAAGGGTAAATTAATGAGCCCCCTGTTAGTTGGAGACTTCAACACCCTCTATCAGAAATAGAGAGGTGCATTAAGCAGAAAATCAGCAAAGACGTAGAGGGACTCAGCAGTAAATTAATCAGCTGCCTATAATTGACATGCATAGATTGTTTCATTCAACAATAGCAGAATATACATTCTTCAAGATTACATAAAATATATACCAAGACACATCATATTCTGGGTCATAAAACACACTTCAATGAATTTAAAAGAATATGAGCCATATAATGTTTGTTACAAACCATAGCAGATTAAGGTAAAACTCAAAAACAGAAATATACTTGGAATTTTCTAAACTATTTGAAGGTGGATAATAATAATACACTTCTAAATACCATGTGTCAAAGAAGAAATCTCAAGAGAAATTTTAAAATTCCTTTGCATGAAATGAAAGTGTAAATGCAACTTATCAAAATTTGTGGGAAGCAGAAAAAATAATGCTTCAAAAAAATGTATAGAAATTAACATATACAACAGAAAATCTTTTTAAAAAAGCAATGATCTTCACCTTTGGGAACTAGAATCAAGAGAGTAAATTAAATCCAAGGCAAGCAGGCTGAATAATAAAAATTAAAACTAAGTTTCAATGAAATTAAAAATAAGAAATAGAGAAATTCAATTAAATTGAATAAGGGGGACTGGCATATTTCCTGTCTTGGCACCCCAGACCTCTGGACTGACCTCTTGGCCCCAACTCTCCACTGCTTCCTGATTCTTTGTATCCATACCAATCCAATTCTCCACTCTAGTCCCCACCTCCCCTTGCATCTCTGGGTGTCCCAGCCCCTCAGCTTCCTGGAGCCAACAGCTTCCCTGGGTAAGTTTGGCTGCTGTGCCCACTGCACCTTGACTCCCCCAGCTTCATTCACCCTCCCAGCTCCCCCACCCCATCTCTCCTCCTAGCAGGGGCACTGGCACATTTCCTGCCTTGGTACCCCAGACCTCTGGAATGACCCCATGGCCCAAACTCTCCACTACTTACTGATCCTTCGGGTCCAGACCAACCCAATTCCCCCCTCTAGTCCCCACCTCCCATTGCATCTCTGGGCTGCCAAGCCCCACAACTTCCTGGAGCCAGCAGCTTGCCTGGGTAAGTTTGGCTGTACCTACTGTGCCTTGAGTCCCCCAGCTTCATTCATCCTGCCAGCTCCCCCACCACATCTCTCCTCCTAGCACGGTCACTGGCCCATCTCTGGTTGTGACACCCCAGACGCATGTACTGACCTCTTAGCCCAGAATCTCCAGTGCTTCCTGATCCTTTGTGTCCAGACCACCTGAATTCCTCCCTGTAGTCCCCAGGATCCCTCCAGCCTCTTCCCACACCCTCCTCCCTTTGCATCCCTGGGGGCCATTCCTGGGCCCCGCTCCCAGGCCAACCAAGCCCACAAATTCCTGAGGCCAGCATCTTTCCAGGAGGGATCCAGACCTTAGGAGAAACCCTGAGAGCATCTGATCCTCATCTGACTTGGGCCTCTGTGGGAACTCCTGAGCAGCAAGATGAAAGAAATTTAGCTACTCCAATATAAAATCAAAAGAAAGAACCTGAAGCCTAGACCAACCAGCTTTTCATGCCAAAGGCACAAAAAGTTTACAAAAAGAAGCAGATTGAAACTCAACAAAGGAAGGCTTGAGTCTCAGACAAGAACCAGAACCTGCAAAAGAAATTCACATGTCAAAGTCACAGAGAAAAAAATAGTAACATGAAAAACGAAAATAATATATCCCCACCAAGTACCATCAGTCCTCTAGAGGAGTAAAATGAGAATGCCCTAACATAGGACATGGAACTCAAAAGAACAATTATAAACATGATAAAAGAATACAGTGAATTTAAAGAACACACAAAGAAAGAAATCAAAGAACAGAAAGAAGACAGGGATAAACTTCTGAATGAATTCAGAAGAGTTAGAATTCTTGGGAGTTAGAATTATTGAAGAATGCTCAGGCTGAAATGAAGAAGGAAGTGAAACACTCAGTTAAGCCAATGAGAAACAACAGAAGAAAGCCTCACCAATAGGATGAATGAAATGGAAAACAGAATATCAAGACTGGAAGGTAAAGTGAACGAATTAGACCACTCAAGCAAAGAGTATGAAAAATTTAAGAAAACACAAGAAGGAAAGGTGCAGGAATTGTGTGACAACATAAAAAGATCAAACTTACAAATCATAGACACACAGAAAGGAGGAGAATCTCATGATAATGGTTTGGAACAGATCTTCAACAGGAGTGTAGAAGAAAATTTTCCAAAATTAAAGAAAGACATGCCCATACAAATACAAGAAGCATATAGAACACCAAATAGACAGGATCAGAAAAGAAACTCTCCACAGCACATCATAGTAAAAACACTAAAGGTACAGAACAAAGAGAGGATACTGAAAGCTGCAAAAGAAAAACAAGTCACATATAAAGGAAAACCCATCAGGATTATGGCTGACTTTTCAGTGCAAACTATGAAAGCCAAGAGAGATTGTACCAAAGAATTCCCAGGTTTAAATGACCACAGATGCCAACCCAGATTACTGTACCCAGCGAAAATGTCTATTATAGTCGAAGGGGAAAGAAAAATCTTCCATGACATAAATAGGCTGAAGGAATTCATGTCCACAAAACCAGCCTTTCAGAGAGTTCTTGAAGCAATACAAAGAGCTGAAGAAAGGAACGAATATACCCAAGGGGCTTCAGAAAGAAACTTAATGAAGTTATAACTATGGAAATGCACAGCTATACCAAGAATGTGAACAGAAATAAAAATGATAGAATTCAATACACATCTTTCATTAATAATTTTAAATATCAATGGACTGAACTCCCCAATCAAAAGATACAGACTAGTTGAATGGACTAAGAAACAAAACCCATATGTTTGTTGTCTGCAAGAAACTCATCTCACTTTCAAGGACAGGCACTACCTTAAGGTGAAAGGATGGGAAAAAATATATACCAAGCAAATGGTACTAAGAAAAAATCAGGTGTAGCAATTCTAACATCTGATAAAATAGACTTTAAATTAAAACTAATCAGAAGAGATAAAGAGGGCTACTTCATTCTGATCAAAGGAACAATTGACCAAGAAGCCATTACAATCACAAACATATATTCACCAAACTTTGGTGCACCCAACTCCATAAAATCAGTACTACAGGACTTTAAGACCCAGATTAATCCCACTCATTAATAGTGGGTGACTTCAATATCCCAATGTCTCCATTAGATAGGTCAACAGGACAGAGAATTAACAGAACGACATCTGAATTAAATAATGCCATACATCAAATGGGCCTAACAGACATCTATCAAATATTCCACACAAGCACCAAAGAATATACTTTCTATTCAGCACTCCATGAAACTTTCTTCAAAATTGACCATATACTGGGGCATAAAACAAACCACAACACATACAAAAAGATTTAAATAATTCCATGCATTCTATCAGACCACAATGCAATAAAGCTTAAAATCAACACCGGAAGAAGTCCTAGTAAACACATGAACACATAGAGATTAAACAACATACTCCTGAATGATGAATGGGTCAAAGGAAAAATTAGGAAAGAAATAAAAGTATTCTTAGAACTAAATGAAAAGGACAGTACAACACAACAAAACCTCTAGGACATCATACAATTCGTAGGAAGCAGGTTTTAACACATAATGCTTTTGTTCATTCTTTTTCACTGTTATAAACAGATTGTTAGAACTACTCTTCTTTCTACACAAAGCAAACACTTAGGTACACAAGCGACACATATTTATCCAAAGGAAAGAGGGTGACACTGATAACAAAATTCTTTTGCATACAATTCGTAGGAAAAGGGTTTCTATCACAAAATATTTCTGTTCATTCGTTTTCACTGCTCTAATCACATTGTTAGAACTACTGTCCTTTCTACAGAAAGAAAGCACTTAGATACACACGCGGCACATATTTGTCTAAAGGAAAGAGACTGACACTGATGGCAATACTCTTTTGCATATAATTCCTAGGAAACGGGTTTTAACACAAAATGCTCCTGTTCATTCGTTTTCACTGTTCTAAAGACATTCGTAGAACTACTCTTCTTTCTATAGAAAGCAAGCACTTAGATATGGAAGTGACACATATTTATTAAAAGGAAAGAGAGTGACAACGATGGCAATACTCTTTTGCATACAATACTACTTAATTTATTCAAAAAAATAGAAATGGGGGGAGAACTTCCAAATTCCTTCTACGAAGCCAGCATCACCCTAATGCCGAAGCCAGGTAAAGATACAACCAAAAAAGAAAACTATAGACCCATATACTTAATGAACATAGATGCAAAAATTCTCAACAAAATACATGCAAACTGCATATAGACACACATCTCATCCACCATCCACCATGATCAAGTTGACTTTATTCCAGAGGTTCAGGGATGGTTCAATATACATGTCAATAAATGTCATAGATCATATAAATGGGCTCAACGACAAGAACCACATGGTCATTGCAATAGATGCAGAGAAGGCCTTTGACAAAATTCAATGTGCATTTGTGTTCAGAGTCCTAGAGAGAATTGGACTGGAAGGGAACATAACAGAATCAAAGCCATATGTAACAAACCCACAGCCAACATCATTCTAAATGGAGAAAAACTGGAAGCATTCCCATTGAAATCAGGAACCAGGCAAGGCTATCCACTGTCTCCACTCCTTTGTAACAGAGTGCTTGAAACCCTTGAAAGAGCAATAAGACAAGAGAATGAGATTAAAGGAGTAATAATTGGAAAAGGAGAGATCAAATGATCTCTTTTTGTAGATGATATGATATTATACCTAAGAGATGTCAAAAAATCCACCAGAAAACTCCTAGAAATTAACATGTTGAGTTAACTGGCAGGTTACAAAACTAATCTACAAAAGTCAGTAGTCTTTTTATATGCCAATAATAAGCAATCACAGAAAGAGTACATGGAAACACTCCCTTTCACAGTAGCCTCAAAAAAATAAAATATCTTGGAATAAACCTGACCAAAGACATTAAAGAGCTCTACAATGAAAGTTTTAAATCTTTAAAGAAAGAGATTAAGGAAGACATCAGAAGATGGAAGGACCTCCCACGTTCATGGATTGGAAGAATTAATATTGTGAAAATGACCATCCTACCAAAAGCAATTTATAGATTCAATGCAATGACAATCAAAATCCCCATGACATTCATCACAGAGTTGGAAAAATCCATCCTAAGAAATATATGGAAGCACACAAGACCTCAGACAGCCAAAGCAAACCTGAGCACTAAGAACAATGCTGGGGGGATTACTATACCAGATTTCAAACTGTATTACAGAGCTATAGTCATAAAAACAACACAGTACTGGCACAAAAATAGATCCATTGATCAATGGAACAAAATTGAAGACCCAAATATGAGTACATGCAATTTCAGCCACCTGATATTTGACAAAGTGGCCAAGAATATTCACAGGAGAAAAGATAGCATGTTCAGCAAATGGTGCTGGCAAGATTGGATCTCCACATGTAGAAGAATGAAACTAAACCCCTATCTTTCACCTTGCACAAAAGTCAACTCCAAAGGGATCAAAGACCTCAATGTGAAGCCTGAAAGTCTGAAACTGTTAGAAGAAAACATTGGCAATAACCTACAAGATATAGGTGTAGGAAAGGATTTTCTAAACCAGACGTCAATTGCTCAGGGAATAAGGTCAAGAATCAACAAATGGGACCTCATTAAACTAAAAAGCTTCTGTACATAAAAAGAAGCAACCAAGGAAGTAAAGAGAAAACCCACAGAATGGGAGCAAATCTTCACCAGCAACACATCTGACAGAGGTTTAACATCCAGAATATGTAATTAACTCAAGAAAAAAGAATCAAGAAAGGAAGTAACCCAGTTAAAAGATGGACTAAGGAGCTGAACAGAGAGTTCTCAAAAGAAGAAATTACGATGGCCAAGAAGCATCTTAAAATGTGTCCAACATCATTAATAATTAGGGAAATGCAAATTAAATCTGCCTTAAGATTTCATCTTACCCCATTCAGACTGGCTAAGATGAAGAGAACAAATGATACCAAATGTTGGAGAGGATGTGGAGAAAGGGAACACTCATCCACTGCTGGTGGGACTGCAAACTTGTTCAACCCCTATGGAAAGCATAGATTCAGTGAAATGGGTTTGTTACATATGGCTTTGATTATGTGGAGAACTCTTTAAAAACCACAAATGAACCTACCATTTGACCCAGTTATACCACTCCTTGGCATATACACAAAGAACTCATCCTATTGCAGAGACACTTGTACATCCATGTTTGTTGCTGCTCTTTTCACAATAGCTAAAAGATGGAAGCAAGGTAAATCTCCCTCAACTGACAGGTGGATAATGAAAATGGGGTTCATTTATACGATGGAGTTTTACTCAGCAGTAAAGAAAGATGAAATCATGAAATTTGCAGGTAAATGGATGGAACTAGAAACTGTTATACTAAATGAAGTAACACAGACTCAGAAAAAAAAAAACATGTATGGACGTATGTTCTCGCTCATATGTGGATCCTAGCACCAAATCATTATAAGTGTATAACTATAGGATCCAGGATAATGAAAAGTAACCAGGGAAGTAAATGAAAAGAAAGAATCTGAAAGAGAAGAACAGTGGGAAACAGGCATTAATAAGGGAGGTATGGATAAAAATGGGGTTATTTTATGGGGAAGGGAGAGGGAGGGTTATACAAGGAGTCTTGGGGATAAAGGGAAAGAAGGAGCTCAAGAGAGGTGGGACCATAGAAGAAAGGGTATTATAAAGGGAGAAATGGGGAAGATGGGGGCACTTTAAATGGGAAAAAATGGCGGAAGGGTTAGATAATGTGAGAGATAAATAATGTTTAGCTAGTTTTAAAACCCAGAGGGAACCATATTAATCAAACAACTTATTGACAAATTATACATACAACTAGCTCAAGGAATATAATACATGTCTAGGCAAGA
Source organism: Nannospalax galili (assembly GCF_000622305.1). Classification (NCBI taxonomy): domain Eukaryota; kingdom Metazoa; phylum Chordata; class Mammalia; order Rodentia; family Spalacidae; genus Nannospalax; species Nannospalax galili. Next base: position 3,412,090 of record NW_008351346.1, on the reverse strand, counting down.
TTTGTCTGAGAATGTTTTGTCTTTGCCAAAGCTTTATCTACATAGCACACGGTAACTAAAAGTACCAGACTGGTGGAACTAACCTTCTTGGATGTTTAACAGTCAATACTTAGAGGTCTATACTAATT
>NW_008351346.1:3410883-3411867 GCF_000622305.1 Nannospalax galili | reverse complement strand
CACATACTAATTTTGTCAGAGGGACATAAAGGACAGTTTTTGCTCCTTGCCCTCCTAGGTCGACTAAGCTCCAGGGGACTATGACCATCTCTCAAAATGTCCTGTAGCTGTGGTGAGTCGCCTGTCCTCTTGATCAAGGAGGCCATGGAGGCCCCATCAAATGGACTTGAACCAGTGTCCAGTCTACAAAGAGGAGGGTCAACACAGAGGAAACATTTCCTCCATGCTTCCAAGTGAAGCCAGCCACAGTCGAGAAGGACCTTATCTTCACATAGATGGAACTGGTAGAAGAAAGGAGCCAGGAGGTCCCCCCAAGCCCATGTGACCCCTGAGGAACAGATCCTCAAATGACCTTAAAGAATAAAAATAAATTGGTTTATCCTGGCCAACTAACTGTACGAATTGAAAGTATAACAACTCCCAAATTGAAAGTATAACAAAAGATTAAAGGGATCAATATAATTTTTTAAGAGTCCATGTGTAATAGCTAAAAGCTACATAACAAGAAGTAATGCCAGACAGGAAATACCTTCCTTTGAGTTGTTGGCCAGGGTGGCCCAAGAGACTCCCAGACAGTAACCCAGCATTGAACTGGAAAAATGAACAGCAGACCCCAACCTTATCTAAAAGAATATTGGCAAGTGATTGCTGCTAGATGAGGAAGAGCTGATCTTCCTAAAACAAGGAACTCTAGATAGGGTGACTAGATTCAGTGAATGGAGAATGGCTGGGGGCACCAACAACACAGTGGACAGTAACAGGGATTACAGAGTATATGGGCTCCAGTGGTGGGGGGGAGTATGGGAGGGTGACATTTGGGATGTGGGTATATAGATGAATAAGGTTGTTTGGGATGTTCTGTATGAAATACACAAAAAAAATCAACAAATTTTAAAAATGGTTATATTTGAGGAAGAAGCATAAAATTTTGCTCCATGTTATTTAGTAGAGGTGAAACACATTACCATTGAAATCTACCCAATG
>NW_008351346.1:3408318-3409653 GCF_000622305.1 Nannospalax galili | reverse complement strand
CAACTGAAATGAAAGAGATCTTCTTGACTGGATCATCTAAAGCTGGAAGACACACCCTAAATGTGGGCATTACCTTCTGATGGCAGCCAGTATAAAAGACCAAGGCAGAGGAGAATGCCAGGCTTTTTGCTGCTTGCCTTCTCTCTCGCTGGTGAGTTCGTCTTGCTGCTGTAGACTGAAGACTAGCTGATCTTTTGGAATTCATCAGACCTTCAGCGCCAGAATGGGACTACTGAGACATCCAGCCTTGTGGACTGAGCGACTATGGATTCTCAGCCTCTCCACTGTGGTGCAGCCATTGTTGGACTACTTGGACTCTATCCTGTGAGCTAAGCTGATAAATCTCCATACATATATATTCATTCTACTGGTTCTGTTTCTTTGGAGAAACTAATTACAGGAGGTGTTGGATGGGAGGGAGTGGGCATGGATTTGATCAAAACACCTATATGCATGTATGAAATTCTCAATAAAGTTTTTGAACCTAAAAATTCTATAGTCACTTTTGGATGTATCTTTGCTGTGGAAACCAATGCTTCTTCTAATCATGTGGTTATTAAATAAATAATTTTTTAAAAAGAAAATATTAAAATTAATCCAATTCTAGTCAGATTTTTTTAAAAGAAAAAAATTGTTAATATTAGAAATGAAAGAGGGATGCCCTGTTCTGAGTTTTTTCTAGTTCCTTGTCTAGAACTTGTAATGCTAAATATTCTTGTCTTTACTTCTCCTTCACATCCCCTATTCACGATTCAAGGACTTTCTGTTCCCCTTAGAGATAAGAGTTATGCAATTTGGGAGTCATTTAGATAGGCCCACTGAAGGGGTACTCCAGTTGCCTCACCCTGCATCCCTGTTCAGCACAGAAGAAGCCAGAGAAGTCTGCATCCTTATTCCCTATTGGCAATTTGGGTAACCCCTTCAGAGGATGGCGCAGTAAGAATAGGAGGTAGGAATTGGTTAGGCAGTTAGGGTAAAAAGACCCCAAAGAAAAGCAGCCAGTTTCTTGGCTAAAAGTCAAAATGTCTTCGGGCCTCTTAGCAACATACTCTGTTCCAAAGGCCAAAAATGTTGAAAGAATTTGGGAGCTCTGTAATCCCTAAAAGGTTTTCAGGTTACCTCTTCAGAGGGGGGGAATGTTAGAGTAGCAAAAAGCCCCATTTAAAAAAAAAAAGAAAGTACATGAAGTTATCAGAAAAAAGTGATTAGTAGATATGGGAGGAGTTTGAGGGGAGGCAGTGGGCATGGATTTGATCAAAACACCTTTATATGCTTATATGCCTGTATGAAATTCTCAATAAATTATTTAAAATTTTTAAAAAAAACTAAGAAAAC
>NW_008351346.1:3401137-3407711 GCF_000622305.1 Nannospalax galili | reverse complement strand
TATACCCACTTTAGGAAACTAATACATCAATATACGGACAGATCCCTGTGCATATATATATATATATATATATATCCAAACATTCCATTTTCTGAAAATAACAATCTTTAGTTATGTTTTCTAAACTGATACCTCAATGTTTGCAGCTAGTTTTGTAGTTGTAATGGTTGAACATGTCTTCATATGTTTCTTGGCTATTTTATCTCTTTCAATAAAAATCCAAAGTTATTGACAGTAAAAAAAATGTTTTAAAAAAGAAATAAAAGAGAGCGCTGAGGGGATGGCTTGGTGGGTGGGTAAAGCTATTGCTGTGCAATGATAAGTTCCAGTCCTCAGCCCCCACATAAAAACCAAGCATGGCTGAGTATATCTGTGACCTTAGTGCTGGTGGCTGGAAACAGGCAGATGCTGGGGCTGTCTGGCCAGCTTAGCTAGCTGAATGGTGGCTTCCAAGATCACCGATAGACTATTGAGGAAAACATTCTGGTTCCAATGGCTGGCCTCTGCCTTCACACATATATTACACACACAAATAAGTCAATTCACTTTATCTGGGTTACTGAATTTGTGGGCACAGGGTTTTTCATTCTACTCTCTTAAACTTTTGAGGTCCATCACTTACATACCCTTTGTGTATACATACCTCAAAAGTTTAAGAGAGCAGAATGAAAAGCTCTGTGCCCACAAATTCAGTAACCCAGATAAAGTGAACTAATTTCTTGACAGAAAATAGTACCAAAATAACCTCAACAAACTTACATGTATTAAAAAATGGAGCCAATAATTAAAAAGACTCCAGAAGAAAGTGCAAGCCCAGATGGATTCACTGTTGAATGCCATCAAACAAACACTTAAAAACCAAAATATTCCAGGCTAGAGAGATGGCTCAGTGGTTAAGAGCACTGACTGTTCTTGGAGTGGACCTAGGTTCTATTCCCAGCACCCACATGGCAGCTAACAACCATCTGTAAGTCCAGTTCCAGGGGATCTGACACCTTCTTCTGACTTCCACGGACACTGCATGACATGGGTGTACTTACATGCATGCAGGCATACCACTCATACACATAAAATAAAATAAAAATAATAAATGAAATATTTTAAAAAACAAAATATTCCAGTGTTCTAAAATATCTGCTAGAATAGAGAAACAAAGAGCCCTTTCTAACTCATTCTATAAACCCAGAATTACTCCAATATTAAAACAAGACAAAGACAGTACAAGAAAACTATAGACAATATTTCTAACTAAATAGATGTATTCAAAATGTATAAAAATAAGCATACAATAAAATCGATTAGGAATTATTTCAAGGATGCAAGACAGGTTCAACATCTGAAAATTGATGTAATCTATCATATCAACAGGTTAGAGGAGAAAAACCACATGATCATATGAATATATGCTGAAAAGATTTTCAAACACCTTTCAAGTACTCAGAAAACTATGAATAAAGGGAACGTTCTCAACTTGATAAAGAATATCCACAAAAAAGGTATAGCAAGTATCACACACACACATACCAGAAAGGAATGAATAAAACTATCTTTTTAAATAGATTACATGGCTGTCTAGGTAGAAAAATCTAAAGAATAGACCCAGAAAACTCCTAGAATTTATAAATGACTATAGCAAAGCTGGAAATTGCAAAGTTAATACACAAAGTCAATCATTTCCTTATAAACCAACAATAAATAGTCAAAGCTGAAATTTAAAACATAACCACTCATGTAATTCCTCATAAAATGCAACACTTACATATAAATTTAACAAAAAAACACTCAAGATATGTGATATGAAAACTAAGAAACTATGACAAAAGAAGTCAATGAATTTAGTAAATATTAACTAAATAAATTCACCATTCATGGGGTGGGATATTCAAACTGATCTACAGATTCAAATCAACCCTAAGCAAAATATCAGCAAGTTAGTTTGAGAATATTAGAATCCTGACTCTAAGCTTTATATAGAGATGCAAAACCCTAGAATAGCAAAAATGATATTGAAAGAGAACAGTCAGATAAGTGGCATGATGGACATTAGGACTTACTGCAGTGTTAAGCAATCAAGACAATCTTGTATTGTTCTCAAGGTAGGCAAATAAGTCAATGAAATTGAGAGCCCAGATATAATCACACATAAATATGACCAACTAGCATTTTTAGCAAAAGCAACATGATAGAAAAATATGGTCTTTTGTACACACAGTTCAGAAACATTTAGACACCTATATGCTAAAAGAAAAAAAAATCTTGACATAGAATTTACATCACTCTAAATGTGTTGTTGTTATTGTTGTTTTTGCCCAATAATTCAAAATGGATCATTAGCATGTGCTGGATTTACTTGTCAACTTGACACATCTGAGTAGAGGGAACCTCAGTTGAGAAATTGTCTCTCTTGGATTAACCTGTGGCCATGTCTGTGGGACATTTTCTTGATTTTTGAGTAATGTGGGAGGGCCCAGTTCATTTTGGGTGGTGCCACCCTCGGGCAGGTGGTCCTGTGTTGTATAAGAAAGCAGGCTGAGCACAGGCCAAAGGAGCAAGCCAATAAGCAGCATTCCTTCATGGTCTGTGCTTGGGGTTCCTGCCCTGATTCCCTGCCTGGTTTCCCTTGAGGATGGACTGTGTTTGTAAGACAAATAAACTCTTTCTGCCCCAAGATGGTATTGATCAGAGTGTTTTGTCACAGCAATAGAGAAGCTAACTAAGACAGGCATGAATTTAAAATACAAGACTGTGAACCTTAGAATACAATAGGGGAGAAAAATCTAGATGACCTTAGATATGTTAGAAGCTTTACAAATATACCACCAGGGGCATGGTCCATAAAAGAAATAATTAATAACCTGAACTTTGTTAGCATTATAAACTTATCTGCAAAAGACATTATTAAAAGGCTGAGAAGACAAACCATATACTAAGGGAAAATACTTCTGTAAGATATAAGTGATATACCACTCTGGTGGGGCCATTTGCTGTGGGAGAGGTTGTGCATATGTGAAGGCAGGAAGAACACAGGTTTTATATCTTCCACTCAAACTTGTGATGAACCTAACATTGCAATAAAAATAAACTCTTTAAAATAAATACATCTCTAAAACCGGGCGTGGTGGCGCACGCCTTTAATCCCAGCACTCCGGAGGCAGAGGCAGGCAGATCTCTGTGAGTTCAAGGCTAGCCTGGTCTACATAGTGAGTTCCAGGACAGCTGGGCCTACAGGGAGACCCTGTCTCAAAAAGACCAAAAAAAAAATTACACCTCTAAATACCCAACATTCATGGAGTAGTTTCCATATGTAAACATTGTCCTCAGGAATTTAATAATAATCACTAATAGCATTTATTGAATCTTTATTAAAATGTAGACTATACTAAACAAATTACATCCATTTGTCATTTATTCTTCTCCAAAGTTCTAGAAAGTATGTCTGGATTTGTGTTTGTGTGTCTGGGACATGCACATGCTAGTCAGTCACTCTACCACTGAGCTGTAACTCCAACCCTTTTGGTACATCTATTTTGAGGCAGGGTCTCACTAAATTGCCCATGCTTACCTTGAACTCACTCTGTAGCCCAAGCAGGCCTTGAGCTTAGACTCTCTCTGCCTCAGTCTCCTCTGTACCTAGGTTTGTAGGCCTATGCTGCCAGGCCCAATGTTGACTTTCTTTACTTTTTAAATTAAAAACATACTCGAAAAGGTTAAGCAACTTGCCCAAAGTCATGATAGTAGTGAGTGTCTGGGCTCAGATTCAAACCCATGCTTTTAACATCAACCCAGAACACTTCCAGAAACACAACCTGTGGCAAGAAGCCAACACCCAATAAAATAAAAATTAGTTTTCTCCCTCCCTCTTTCTCTTTTCCTTCCTTTTTTTGTGCTACAAGTTGAAAATCTATTTCTGATCATAGCTCTGAAAATGGCAAGTCAACATGAGAATCTTTGAACCACAGAGATCTTGGGAAGTTCAAAAAATCCTCTGTATGGGTCCAGAGCCCTATAAAACCCTCAGGTAGAGCAAAGACAGCCTGAACAACCCAGTGGAGATATCACTTCTCTGTCACTGGGACAATTAAGTCTTCAAACAGGCCTAGACTTCAGTACAAGAAGTAGAGTATGAGAAATGCCTTCTGCTCCAATGCCTGACGTCAATCAAGAATACTTCATCAGCAACAGTAGCTGTCAAGGTTCCCAGCTGTCACCTCAGCTTGATACTCACCTGACCATGGCTGCTGTGGTTGTCTGGCCGTGTACTAGCTGGTCTATTCACAGTAATGTCAGGTGCAGCTTTTCCTGAGAAATACTCACCTCAAGCATGTTGATTTCTCTGGAACCCATTAATTCAATTAATCAATTATCATAATGATGTTTGAATGCTTGACAGGAACCTGAAGAATATAAAGGTATAACACACACACACACACACACACACACACACACACACACACACACTCAACCTCCAAATGTCTTCCAACAATCAGGATGTCCTTAGAGTTGTGAAGGGGCAGAAGCAGTTATCAATCATTCCCAAACATTTTACTCTCCAGTGAGGGAAAGATGACTGTATCCCAACAAGAAGTCTGTATGATGTCAGGAAAGCAGAGGGGGCATTGGATGACAGCTAGTAACCAGAACATACCTGCCATGGGGGAGGGTGTCTTTGTATTCATTGGGCCTCCCCTTCATCTAGGTCACCAAGGAAAAGAGGAGCACAGATGTGCTAAGAATTTGTATGTCAATTAAGGTGATATATATAGGTTCATTTCATTCTCTACAACCTTGTAAATTGAGTTTAATTTCACCATTCAGTAGACAACATAAGGCCAGAGGATTTAAGGAACAAAAATTTATTGAGCCAGTAGGTTATAAAGCCTAAATCTGAAGCCAAGGCTATCTGCCTTCAAATTTCTTTATAATTTTACTGTGTTCAAAAGGCAATGAATTATCTCTTCGTCTCTTGGACTCAGCAATTAATAAATAGTAATGAAGGATCAAAGTATAAGATATGAGCATTGTGAATCAGGGAGAAGGAAACAAAGTTTCAATAACAACAGGCAACAGTGAAAGTGGTTCCCCAATATGGAATCTCTCATTGGCCCATTGTAATGGAAACTGTAACAGGACCATGCCACCCCCCAAAAAACTTAGGTGTCATTTGTAACCAAATGCAGTTATATAGTTTCAGGCTGAGATATAAATGGAATACCCACACGATATTTCCCCAAAGACAGCCAACATGTGCCCATTTCCCTTTCTTCATCTCTTCCTCCTTTGTGCAGAACGATTAGTTGCTTGTCTCACTGCTACAACAAAATACATGGCAAAAACTACTTATAGAAGGAAGGCTTTATTTGGGCACACAGTTCAAGAGTACAGTTCATCATGACAACAGAAGCAGGGACTGAGGGGATAGCTGGTCATATAGTGTCCACAGTAAGGAAGCAGAGATCAATCAATGCTTGTTCTCAGCTCACTTTGTCCTGGTTATGCAGTCCAGGACTCTAGGCCACAGAACGGTACTGCCCACATTCAGACTGAGTCTTTCAACCTCAATTAAACTAATCTAAATAATCCTTCATAGACGTATATACAGAGATTTGTCTCAGGGTGATTCAAAATCCCATCAAGTTGACGAGATTAACCATCACAATCCCACCTCTTGTCAACTTGACACCCAAATACATCATTTTTAAACCATAACTTTTCACCCCTTGTTTGGCTCATGATTATCTCATAATGCAAAATGTATTCAGTCCCACTTTAAAAATCTCCCTTTTAACAGTTTCAATACTTTAATAGTGTGAAGTCCAAATCTCTTCTAAGAGTCAAGACAATCTCTTAACTTTGAACTCTTACAAAATCAAAAACAAGTTCCATGTTTGGTGTAGAATCAATACTCTCATTTCAAAATGGATGAATGGGGGCATAGCAAGGAATGGTCAAACCAAAGCGAGAACAAAGTTCAGCAGGGAAAACACCAAACTCTGCAGCTCTATGGCCAGCATCTTGGGTTTCATGATGAAATCATCTTGGTTCAAAGGGTTTGGGTAACCCTGCCATTCTAGTTCACATGTGTCTCTTGGGCCAGCTATATTCCATGCCTTCAGTTTCCTTGATGGATGTCCCAAGGTTCTGGTACCTCTAACACCCTGAGGTCTCTACTGCAACTTGGGCTTCACCTTCACAGATTTATCAAGTGTTTGCTCTCTTCTTGCAAGAACTCTAACCTTGCCACACATTGCCTAGCCTCAACAGATCCTTGGAACCATAGTGTAAGACTCAATGACTCTCTCAATCTTGTATCTTTCATGCCTGAAAAATCAGTACCATGTGGGCAATACTTCCAAGTTCTGCTGCAAGCTTGGGTTGGAGGCTGCCCTTCCCCCCTCGGACCTTGGCTGCTCCAGTCTCTGTGTGTTGACAATGGAGAAAGAAATATCTTTCTTGAGAGTAGTTTTTCACAAAAGGAACCCTTTCAGTGGCATTCGGAGTTGGGGTGTGATGGCTAATCCTGGGTGTCAACTTGATTTGATCTGAGATTAACTGAAATGAAAGAGATCTTCTTGAT
>NW_008351346.1:3381394-3400831 GCF_000622305.1 Nannospalax galili | reverse complement strand
TCTTGCTGCTGTAGACTGAAGACTAGCTGATCTTTTGGAATTCATCAGAACTTCAGTGCCAGATTGGGACTACTGAGACATCCAGACTCATGGACTGAGCGACTATGGATTCTCAGCCTCTCCAGTGTGGCGCAGCCATTGTTGGACTACTCGGACTCTATCCTGTGAGCTAAGATGATAAATCTCTATACATATTCATTCTACTGGTTCTGTTTCTTTGGAGAACCCTAATACATGGGGCTTTCTCCTTTCAAATTAATTTGTATTTTCTCCAGTTGGAGCCTTTGATGGGATACCTTTCCTATTGTCCCAGTGCAGAGCAGAAGGTTCCTTTAATAATTACAGCCTTCTTTTCGAAAGAAAAGAAGGCCTTGGTGCAACTTTAAATTTACTCAAGCAAACTGCACATTTTTAGTCTTCCTTCCCTGCTTGTTGCTTTTTTACTGTAGACCCAGATAAGAACAGGGAGCACAAACCATGCCACAATAATCCCCAATTTCATGGACTGTTGTGTGTACTGATTTAGGTAACAGATTAATGACACTGACAAATTTGTAAGAACTGCCACTAGCTTTCTTCCTGAAGATCAGTTTTGGATCTAAGTGTTTAGTGATGAGGAAAATTTCTTCAGTGGTGAGGTAGCTGCTGGAACTTACAGTTTTTCAAATGGTCTTTTGACTATCAGTTCCTGTTTACTCATGATATTATGGACTGGATATTAAATGTCCATCCTAAAACTCATGTATTGAAGGTATACTCCTCAAAGTACTAGTGTTCAGAGGTGGCCCTTTGAAAGTTCATTAGATCATAAGGATTCTAACTTCATAAACCCTTTGATGAAGTCATAGCCTAATGGGCCATAAATACATAGAGCTTAGTTTGAAGAAGTTGGCCACCAGGGGCATGCCGTTGACAGGTATGATTTGTTCTCTTTCTCCCTCTCTCCCTCTGTCTCTTTCTGTCTCCCTTCCTCCCTCGCTCCGTCTCCCTGTCCCTCTCCTTCCTGGCTACTATGCTTCTGCCCATCATGCTTTCCTGCCATTTCCTTCCACCACGGTGTTTCTGCCTAACCACAAGCTAAAAAGCAGTGGAACCAGCCAAATCATGAAGGATACCCTCTGAAATGATAAAGTAAATATCTTTCCTTCTTTAAATAGTTTTTTATAAGATATTTTGTGACAATAACCAAAAAACAAAAAACAAAACAAAACAACAACAACAAAAAAAACGTAACACAAATAACCACACCGAGAGAGACACTCCTTCCTTTTTCTTTTCCTTAACTCCAGCCCCCACCAATAACTTTCCTTTCTGTCTCCCTGATAAATTAGAAGCCTCTAGAAAATCACATCCATGCTCTTCAACCTTTGTATATCTGCTTCCCTGTGACTGTGCCAGTGTGTTCTACCTTACTTCCTGTTACATGGATGAATTGTCTGTCCTGGGATCCAGGCCAATGCCAGCTGCAGAGCCTATGTCCCCTCCCCCACTGAAGGAAATGACCATTCTTTCTCTTGTTTATACTTAACTCTATTTCCCTCTCTACCTCTTCATTCTCATGAGCACATGAACATGCTAGCCAATGTCTAAAAAATTATATTGACTACACATATGCTTTCAGGTGTTTCCTCCGTCCTTTGTTCCACAGGTCCCATGCAAACTCAGACAATCAATAACCAGCATAGATCTGTGAAAATGAACAGGAGATCTCAATCTTATCTGAAGGTATGTTGGCAACTGATTGCTGCTAGATGAAGAAGAGCTGATCTTCCTAAAAGCAGGGACTCTAGATAGGCTGACTAGACTTAGTGGATGAACTTGCACTGGGGAATGTGGGGAATGGCAGGGGACACCGACAACCCAGTGGTTGTCCAAGTATATGGGCTCCAGTCAGGGTGGCAGGGGTACAGGAGGGTGCCAGTGTGGATGGGAGTATAAAGATGATTAAGATTGTTTGAGCTGTTCTGTATGAAACACAAAAAATCAATAAAAAATCAGAACTCTGAAGTGTTGTATACTACTGCTATCACCAAAACCTCTTTTCCCTGCCCCACATTTTCTGTTGTTCAAATGATATGGAAACTAGAGCTCATACATTGTTAAATGTGACTCTTGATGATCTATTCTCACCTTATTTGTTCCATCAGTAACATTTGACACAGATAAGCCCTTTACCTGTAAACACTCTTAGAACCTTGAACTTGTGCTTTGCCCCTTAATGTACCTGTTGTTCATTCTCTTTCTCTATCTGATGCCCAGGATTCATTCCTAAACTCCTTTTCACTATTTTTAGAAGTAATCTCACAATGCACCCCAAGCTGGCCTCAAACTCACTATATATCCCAAGTTAAACTTGAAATCTTCCTTGGCGCTGTAATTACAGGCACATGCCACCACACATACTTTCTGAGCTCTTTATGTCCTATACCTGAATTCATTCCCACTGAGAGCTCTTCCAAACTCAAGGCTAAGAAAACAATAAAAAACTGTCCAAATATAAACAACATTTATAGTTATAGGTACTATCTGCATTACCTCTCCTTTAAGCTTCTGTTCACACGTCACCTTGTGGTGAGGCTTTACCTAAGCATCTTTACGGTGTAACCTATGACAAGCAAATGGCTCAGTGGGTAAAGGCCCTTGCAGACAAGCCTGACAACTTGAATTCACTCGCTAGGACACATGTGGTAGAAGGAGAGAACTGACCTCCACATGTGTGCTATGACAAGCAGACATGGGTGCGTGCACGTGCGCACACACACACACACACACACACACACACACTCAATGTTTTTTAAAAAATGCATCCTACTCCTGCTCCATCAGGACATTCCTTTCTCCTCTCCTACCTACTTTATTGCCCTTCATAATACTTTTGATTGGCTAATATGTGGGATATTTATTTTGTGTTACCAAGTAAAATGAAGACTTCATGAGAACAAGGATGTTTGCTAATTCCATGCTGCTATGTTCTCAGAATAGCATCACATATATAGGAAGCACTTAATAAGTACTGTGAAAATCATTAATAGAGACACAAAATCATAGTTGGAAGCATCCATTCCCACCCAAAATTGTGAATCCAACTACAATATGTTTACTCTTACCTGTAAAATTGGTCTTTCTTACCTCCATCTGTCTAATAAGGTGCCCACACAGATTTTCCCTACAAAATCCTGTAAGCCAGGTATCTGAGCTCTGCAAAGTCAAGGAGGTACAAGTATGAGAGGCAGAATGTCCACTCCCAAAGGTTTCTACCTCTCAATGTCAAAAACCTGTGAATGAGCTATATTGCAGACTGAAGTTTCAAGCCATAAAGGGAGAGGGCATCCTGGATTATCCAGATGGAACCAGTCTAATCACATGGGAAATCTAGTGGGAAACAGAAGTAAGGCATCAGAAAGAGCCATGAGATTGAAATATAGGAAGGACATCCAGCCTTCCAGGGCTGGCCTCGGAGAAGAGCTCTGACCCAGGAGTGTGGGTTCCTCTAGCAGTGAAAATGGCACCCAGCTCACAGTCAGGAAGGAAATTCTGGCAACCTTAAGGAAAAAAATTCTGCCAATAACCTGAATGAGCATAGAAGTGATCTCTCCCCAAGAACTTTCCAGATAAGCGCTCCACCTGGCCAACATCTTGACCTAGTATTGTAAGCATCTGAACAGAATCCAGCTAAGCCATCCTGGACTTGTGCCTAACTGTAATAGACAAAGAATTGATGTGTTTTAAGCTGCTAGCATTTTGATAAGCTGTTACAGTAGCAAGGAGAAACTAATTCACCAAATGGCCATAACTGAGTGACCAGGAGCCCTGAAACATTTGCAATCTGAGAGCATCCTCCAGGCTACAAAGAGTCAGGAATACTTTAACAGATATGGCTTCTGATAGGTTCCCCAGAATGTCAAGCTGATGTTTTTTTATTAAATGTCACTTTCTTCTGATTTCCCTAGTGTCAGAATTTTAAAGGAGCCAAGATATTGGAGGTCTTCTGTATCTGCTCACAGATTGCGGAGAACATATTTTGGAGCCTTTTAACCTCTACATCTGCTAGACTAAGCTTAACTATGGTCTTATTTCCTATTAAGTTTCAGGGAAAGTAGGAAATGACTGCTTTCATAGAATTAGTAAATGCCATCAAAACTAAAGGTCAAACCAAGTTGACATTAAATACAATGTTTCCAGTGGGGCAATGCAGGGTGTTTAAAGAGCAGTTCCCACAAGCGCCAGCAATGCCTATTCACTGAATTTGTTTTGAGTGCTAATAGAATCCCGTTAAACTCTTTGTTGGTTCCTGGCCTTTGCCACCTGTGACCTATATTAGCCACAATAAGTCTATTTTCATAGACAAAACCCCCTTGGTGACCAGTGTGGAGAAGGACCTTGTGGCTGGTTCCACATTTAAAATATTACATTCACTGCTGCAGACTTCTCAGTGGCCCTCAGTTGAGCCAGCTTTCAGCATTGCTGTGAGCTGGATGCTTGTTTATCCTTTCGTGTGGCTGTGAGGGACAGAAAAACAAAAGAGGATGTGCACAGGGCAGGTTCCAGCTGAGCTGAGTCTGCATAGGAAATTCAAGTTTAAATAAAAGGCTCAGTAACATGGGAGCTTCCAGAAGTAGAGTAGGGCAGGCAGGTGTGTGAAGGAGGAGGAATACACAGATGTGGAGCCAGAATATTGTAGATGCAAGTCCTGATTCTGTCGCTTATAAATTGCATGTCCTTGGTTGTCTTTTCAGCTTCTCTGAGCCTTGGTTTAGTTATCTACTAATTGGGATAATATTGACAATAAAATACATGAAGTCATAGGGACTACTATTTTAATATATTCTATCACTTTTTTCTGCTTTATTTTTACTCTGTGGTACTTATTATCATCTAATATCTATATGTTCGTGAGTTTATTGGTGAATGTCTGTCTCGATCTCCTCTACCCCATCACCTCATGATGGTGGAAACTTTCCCTGTTCATTGCCACATCTATGGTTCCTAGACCCAACAATGAACAATTGAGCGTAGTAGTTAAGAGCTAGGGTTCCAAGATGAATCTATATACTTCTAGTGTGTGATCCTGGGTAAATTATTTCGTTTCTCAGCACCTCAGTGCAATGCTTAATATTCATTGAGAACTTGACCAGATTTAGAATCACCTAGGAAACACACATCTGGTTGTGTCTTTGAACATGTTTCCAGAGAAGTTTAACTAAGGAGAAAAGATCTACCCTGAAGGTGAGTGGTACCATCCCATAGACCGTGACTGAATAAAAAATAAAAATGGAGAAATTGAGCCAAACATCAATATTCCTTTCCCTGTGTCCCTGCTTACTAGTGATGGATGTAATGAGATTGTAGAGGTTTGAATGAGAAATGCTTTCACAGTTGGTATTTGAACACCTTGTCCCAGTGGGTGGTGCTGTGTGGGGGTATCATGGAATCTTTAGGATATATAGCCTTACTGGAGGAAGTATGTCACTGGAGGTGGTCTTTGAGAGTTCGTAGCCTTACTTCACTTCCAGTTCTCTCTCTGCTTCATGTTTGTGGCTGAATATGTAATCTCTGAGTTTTCAGTTCGTGCCACCAAGCCTGCTGCTTGCTGCCACACCTCTCTGCCATGATGGACTCTTATCCCTCTGGAACTGTAAAGCCAAAATAAACTCTTTCTTCTTTAAGCTGCTTTTGGGCATAGTTTTTTATTACAGCAACAGAAAAGTAACCAATACAATAAACAATTGTCTCACACACCTCCTGCCACAGCTAAAGCTGCCCTCTCTGCCATCATGGACTGTACCCAACTGTGAGCTAAAACAAAACATTCCTACCTTAGACTGCGTTTATCACATCAATGAGAAAAGTAGCTAATACATAAAGTTGGTACTGGGAAGTCGGGCTGCTGCTATGAGAAACCTGACCATGTGGTCTGTAGGCTTTTGGAACTGGTTTTCAGGAGGGATGTGGAAGAGCTTGGAGCTATGGGTAGAAAAGTCCTAGAATACTGATAGCAGAGCTTAATAGTCCATTGTAGTAGAAGTGTGGGCAACCAGAAAGACAAAAGAAATGGGAACGGGGAAGTCCCAGCTCATGAGGTTGCAGAAGGGAATGAGGACTCTAGTAGGAATTTGACTGTAGGACATTCATGTTACATTCTGACAAAATAAACAGCTGCTTTGTGGCTATGTCCTGAAAACCTGAATGAGGTTGAATTCAAAAGTAATGGACTAAGATTTTGGGTAGAGAAAATTTCAAGAGACCACATTATTCATACTGTGGCATGATTACTGCTTGCTGTTCTTACTCAAACTGTTTCTATTGAAACTGTTTCTAAAATATTCCCAGCTACCCTACTAAACTGTTCTTACATACCCTCACTAGGGAGTAGAAGCCAAAGGATCATTTCTAATGAGAGAGAGAGAGAGAGAGAGAGAGAGAGAGAGAGAGAGAGAGAGAGAGAAATATGAAAAATACGCAGTTTGGTGAGGAAAGGAGTATAATTAAATTTTAAAGATGCAGGTAAGTCAGAGGCAGAAAAAGTAGTTATAATTCCTAAAGACATTAGCATCATTAAATAGAAGTCTCTAGGGAACACTAGAAAATGTGCCCTGAGGTCACGGCACTGCTCATCAAAGGTTCCAGCTTGCAGTAATACGAATTCATTTGAAAAGAGGGTACTTGAATTTAGAATGCAGCACAGGGGTTCCCTTCTTCAAAATGTTCACCTCTAAGTGTTTTACTCACTTTCAGCTATCAAGGCACACAAAGGCCACTACAGCTGTGGCAAAGACGGACAGACTACATCTTGATTCCAGAAAGCCAAGTTGTAGCAGAATCTGATTCCCTTCAGGGAGGTTCTGAGAGACCATTGTGTAAAGCTGTGAAAGTGAAGCCTAAGTTGTAATGGAGACCATAGGGTGCTGGAAATGCCAAGAATATGGACTGCCACTGAGGAAAACTGCAGATATGGAGTAAGGTTGGCCCAAGAGAGGTCACAGGTCACATATGCTGTAGGAAATCTGGAAAGATAGTACTATCTAAGGCCATTGGAGCCCAAATGAGTCTAGCATCACAAGCTCCAGATGCCAGATAGAGAGCTGTCAGATTCAATGTTTGCCCTGTTGGGTTTCAGTTTGTTTTGGATCAATATTTCCATGCTATGCCTTCACCCTTCTCTTATGGAATCAATGTTTACTCTGTACTACATATATTGGAAGAATGTAACTTTTTTAAAATAGAGACTCACAGTTAAGAGATTACCTGTGTCTTGTCAGAGACTCTACATTTAGACTTCTGAACAATTTTGAAACTATTAAGATCATTAAAACTTTTGAAGTTTGAATGAGTACATTTTGCATCATGAGATGGTCATGAGCCTTTGAGGACCAGAACTAGAACATGATGATTTTAAAGTGATGTGTTTGGTCTTAAGATGACAAGGGGTGTCCTCATGCAATAGGCATGTTTAATAGGGGAGAGAAGGCTCACCTTGAATGTGGGCAGCAGTGTCCATGAACTAGAACCCTGTACTGAATTAAAATGATAAAAGAAAAAAGTAGGCTGAACACTACAATTTCCCTCATCTGCTTCCTAATCATGCACTTGATGTGACCAGGTGCCTCACAGATAAAATAATCATATATAACTTTGAGATCATAGGTAGTAGCAAAATAAAGTGACAAGATTTGTGTTTTCATCTTTTAAAATACAATTTAATTGTAAGTGTGTATAATACATCATTTTAATTTCTTAGCATAGCTTTTTAATACCAAGCTCTCAATGTTTCCTGGAAACTTAACCATTGGATCTTGCAAACCAGTACAAATTATTTATAGCACACTACTGTTTATATGCCTGTTATTCTTGCTATTATTGCCTGCCCCAGACAAATAAATAAAAGCACAAATGCTTGTGCAGAAATCTAACACAGCCCACTCTCCCAGGCAATATATGGGAATCAGCTCCTAAAGAGAAAACTGATGAATGCTCTGTCAAACACTTGAACAAACTTGGAGAAACAAGGCAAGTCCTAAGCGCTTCCCCCTCCAAAGATTGGCCTAGAGTCTGTGGCTTTGCTAGAATTTCATTCTCAAGCACTGTTAGAAATAATTCGGTAATTCACTTAGACTTCAATATCTCTGGGTTACATGGTCATTTAAGAAGCTAAATTGTAGGAATTTGTCTAGAGAAGTGAGTAGAAAGGACATTATATTGCCAGTGTTACACTTGTGAGGAAATCATTGCCATAGCTGTGATATGTGCAGGCTCATTCTGGTCAGCTTTTTTACACACAGCTCTACATTCAGGAAAAGAAAAAGTATGATACTCAGAAATTTCAGTCAAGCCTGCTAATATTCCTTTTTACCATTGAGTATAATCCCAAACTAAGTTCCTCTATTACCTTGAGCCATTCCTTGAAGTAGGTGCATTATGGTCTGGTATATGTTCCCTTAGAAGGTTAACCAACCAGCCTTGAAGTAGGTACATTATGGTCTGGTATATGTTCCCTTAGAAGGTTAACCAACCAACCTGATTTTCTTGAGATTTCTGAGATTAGCATGGAAAATCCAGAGTTTCAGGAAATCCCCTAGTCTTAGATAAACAGTATAATTATTTCTCATCATATCTGTGGCTCCCAAGGCCAGTAATCCTTAGCTTTTGGTCTTCCAGGAGAGCCCCAGGCAATGATTCTACAGGGCTCTTCAGACCCTAAGAATGAATACAGCATATGAGTAAATCCATGGGGGGAATAATTAAAGACCCTTTACCTGCTTAGCCGTTCCCAAGCCCAGAAAAGGACATTTCAACGTGGATGAAGGACAGCATCTCTGCACTACTTTTGCTTTTCCTTCATCTTTTATCAGCTTTGCTTGAAAGAATGGCAGTCTTAGGTATTCTGAGAAGAAAAAAAAATGCCTTTGTTTGAAGCTGATGTTCTCAGTATGCTCTCCCACCCAGACCACAAAGGGTAAGGAGACATGCTCATCTGAATTAGCAGAGCTTGGAGGATTCTCTGCTGCCCACCGAAGGGCAGAATGATTCAACCTTTGACACTGACCATCAGAGAAGCCTGTGCATCAGAGCAGGCCTGGTCCTCACAGTCTATAGTACACAGACTCACATCATTCTCTTCAGTTCTCTTCCCTAGCCCCCTCCAAGACCCACCAAAATCTCATCCCTTTGTTCCCAACTATTATGAAAATCTGTTTGCTCTACCAGTGCCTCAGAGGCAAACCCCTCCCCCCAAAAATCTTTAAGTGTGACAATTTGTCACCACAGTTTTCATTTCTGAAAACTGATTCTTTTTAAAACCCATCTATTCTTTGTCATCCTGACCCACTTTTGTCTCATGATTCCTGTTCTTTGATCAGCAGTATTCATTGTATGTATTCGTAGCATGATACAACTATGGCCACCTGCCAAGCAATTGATCTGGGATTGATTCCTGGCCAACACAATTCATTTTTTTCTTTTTTCTCTCTTTTTTTTTTTGGTCTTTTTGAGACAAGGTCTCCCTGTAGCCCAGCTGGGCTGGAACTTGCTCTATAGACAAGGCTGACTTCAAACTCACAGAGATCTGCTTGCTTCTGCCTCCAAAGTTCTGGGATTGAAGGCATGTACCACCATGCCCAGCACAATTCACTTTTTAAAGGGGCTGAAGCTATAACATAGACCAAATGGTAATTCTGAAGCTTAAAGAAAATAAAAAGGTATTTCTCTTCAAGAGACAACCTGAGTTAAATGGCGAAAGTTGATGAATAGTTTGGATCTATGTCATTATTGAAGAGCATTGTCCTTATGGGCAAGCCTGAAACTGGGGACTACCATAAATGTGTTGCAGCTAGCATAGAAAGGGTTGAGATCTTGTAAGAGAAACCTCACCGCCTCCAGGTTCCAGATTGAAAGTGTCATCTTTCTCATCAGAGAGAAAGGAGTCATATGGCCACACCTAACTGCAACAGAGGCTAGGGTAGATGCCCTGTATGAGGAAGGGGAGAGCACATGGAGGAAACCATGGCCCCTGTAGCAGTGGTTAGGATACAAGTTGTAGATGTGCCAGCTGTTCACATATGGCCTTGTCAGACTTTATTTGCACCTTAGATTTTTCATCTGTGAAATATAGATAGTAATAGTCTCTAACTGACTGGACTCCAAGGGAAGGATAACCTGTAAAGTGCTCAGAACGGTTCTTGACATCCAGTAAACACCCAGGATCACTGTGGTTTTACAGATATTTATTACATAGTCCTTTTAGATTATTTAGATTAATCCAATTCTTAAAGCATTAATTTTGGTATTTCCTTCCTTGAATACCTTTCTCTTATGGAATGTTTCCCAGGGCAATATTATGTTTTTATATTAAGCTTATCAGAAACAGGAATTACTGTGGATTCATCTGTAGCAATGTTCCACAGGAACCTGTGCAGCGACCCTGGTTCTTTTACTGGTTGTTAAAGTGGTATTCTGCAGAATAAAGGTGAGGTTGAATTTTGACTGAATATCCAAGCATGATTCACATTTAGAATTTGGATTTCTCTAAGGTAATATTATTTCTCTGCAAGGTCTCAAACAGATGGCAAGCTCCCCAGACTGGTGGGTTATTTCTAGTCTTCCCTCTAAGGAAAAGCAGCCCTTCAGTTCAATGCAGGGTGGGGTGGGGGTAGGGGTGCTCCCTTTTAATTCTCTGTCTTATAGAGATGAGAGGTCTTAGCTCCTGTCCCCAGCTGGGCATAAAATCACCCACTTCTGAAGGTCTTTATCTACATCCACTTGTCTCCCCTAACATCAGCTCCCATCCACCAACCAAGCTTTCAGCTCCTCTTTTCTGGCACCTGGGGGTTTTCTTCACTTTCAATCTCAGCTATGTATCTAAATTAAAAAATTTGAATGTTTTACCAAGCAGTCTTGAGTGCTGAATGTGGAAGGGGGACCTTCCACATCTGTTCTGTCTGACACATTCTTTACAAATTTGTTCTATGTCTAATAAGACAGAGAAAGAATTCCTTTGAGGGAAGAAAAAGGAATTATGTATTTATTTGAAAGGAATGTGTTCATAAGCTGCATGGGATGACATATGAGGAAAAAAGAAAAACTAATCCTGACCAACCACACTGTTCATTGGCAGGCAGGGCTGTATGGGGATTCGAAGATCTGCACCCTCCCCACCCAGCAGGGAAAACAAATGCTGTCGTCTTTCTACAATCTGGGCCTCCACAATAGAAAATAGTTTTTAATAAACTCTTCTGTATTGAAGACCCTAAAATCAGAAGAATTAGGACCAGGAGAGAAACAAAGAAAGATAGAAAAGGGGCCTTAGTGTATAAGGGTCAATACTGAACTGGATACTGAGTTACACTATGCCCCAGGAAATAACAGAGTAAAAGGACAGAGCTGCACTGTGTGACCCACCCCAGCACTGGAGCCTAGGACAGCTTCTCAACACACAATGATGAGTGGAAAAATTCCTGGCCCAGCTTGGATTGTGGGCTTGGCTCCCTAGCCTGTCATACCCCATCCTGTCACACTCCTGGGCTTTAGGAGTCCTCTGGTGCTGAAGGAGCCACTTGGCCAGGCAAGTGAGTGAACATTTTTGCTACATTTGCTATTAGTAACAGTTACCAGAACTCATGCAATATCTTGCAACCCACAAAACATTGTGTCTTAATAAGAATTTTATAACTATCCTGTGGGATAGGTATTCTCAGTTTTATTCTGTCTCAAATCTAACCCATTCTCACTGGGGAAATAGTGGAAAATGGAAAACAAATAGTCACCTTATACATAACATCTGGATCAATGATGGATTGCATATATGACAGTGCTCTCATAAGATTATAATGGAACTGAAAAATTCCTATGCCCTGGTAACAACATATCCATTATAGCAGAGTTGAGCATTTCACTTACTACATGTTTATTTTAACAGTTGTATGAGCAAACCTGCTCTACCACCCATCACATGAAAGTATAGCATAAAAAATTATGTATGGAGCCTCCAGTGTCCTGGTACCAGCACCTTCCCTGGGTAAGTACAGTGTACCCAGGGCACCTTGACTCCCCCAGCCTTGACTCCCCCAGCCTCTTTCACCCTCCCAGCTCCCTCACTGAGTCTCTCCTCCTAGACTGGATACAGGCCCATTTCTTGTCTTGGCACCCCACACACCGGGACTAACCTCTCGTCCCAGAGCCGCCACTGCTTCCTAATCCTTTGCATCTGGACCAACATAGTTCCTCCCTGCGGGCCCTCGGGAATCCTCTAGGCCTGGTCCCACCCTCACCTCTCTTTACTTCCCTGGGCTACACAGCCTCCCATGTCCTGGTCCCAGCACCTTTCCTGGGTAAGCGCAGTGCACCCAGCACCTTGACCACCCCCCCACTCCCGCAGGCCTCTTTCACCCTCCCAGCGCCCCCCCCCCTCCAGTCTCTCCTCTTAAGCTGGGTAGAGGCCCATTTCTTGTCTTGGCACCCCAGACACCAGGGCCAACCTCTCGGCCCAGAGCCACCACTGCTTCCTGATCCTCTGCATCTGGACCAACCCAGTTCCTCTCTACTTTCCCCAGGAACCTTCAGGGCCTGGTCCTGCCCTCACCTCACTTTACTCCCTGGGCTGCACAGCCTCTGGGTGGCCTGGTGCCAGCACTTTTCCTGGTCCCCAGGAGCCCTCTGGACCAGGTCCCGCCCTCGTAGCCCTTTGCTTCCTGGGCTGCACAACCTCCAGTGTCCTGGTACCAGCACCTTCCCTGGGTAAATCCAGCACACCCAGGCTTTTGACTCCCCCCAGCCTCTTTCACCCTCCCAGCTCCCCCGAAGAGTCTCTCCTCTTAGCCTGGGTAGAGGCCCATTTCTTGTCTTGGGACCCCAGACACCTGGGCTAACCTCTCAGCCCAGAGCTGCCACTGCTTCCTAATCCTTTGCTTTAGGACCAAACCATTCCTTCCCTGCAGCCCCTAGGAGCCCTCTAGGCCTGGTCCTGCCCTCACTTTCCTTTACTTGCTGAAACCAGCTTGCTGAAACTAGCATCTATCCTGGGCCCTTCTCCCAGGCCAGCCCAGCTCCCAAATTCTTGAGGATAGCACCTTTCTTGGAGGGACACATACCTTAGGAGAAAGCCTGATTATCATTTGAGCCTCATCTCCCTTGGGCCTCTATGGGAACTCCTAAAGACTAAAGCAATTAGGCCACTCCAATATAAAATCAAGAGAGAACCTGAAGCCTAGACCAACCAGCTTTTCATGCACAAGTAAACCACAAAGACACATAAAGTTTACAAAAAGAAGTAGATCTAAACTCAACAAAGGAAGGCTTGAGTCTCACACAAGAATCAGAAATTATGAAGGAAATTCACATTCAAAGTCACAAAGAAAAAACTAATAACATGAAAAACCAAAATAACATATCCCCACCAAGTACAAATAGTCCTCTAGAGGAGTACAGTGAGACCTCCCTAGAGATAACACAGGACATGGAACTCAAAAGAACAATTATGAACATGATAAAAGAATTCAGTAAATTTAAAGAAAACAAAAAGAAAGAAATAAAAGAACTGAAGGAAGATAGGGATAAAGTTCTGAATGAATTCAGAAAAGAGTTAGAAATATTGAAGAATACTCAGGCTGCAATGAAGAAGGAAGTGAAACACTCAGTAAGCCAACAAGAAACAACAGGAGAAAGCCTCACCAATAGGATGAATGAAACAGAAAACAGAATATGAAGACTGGAAGATAAAGTGGATGAGTAAGACCAATCAAGCAAAGATTTTGAACACACAAGAAGGGAATATGCAAGAATTGTGTGACACCATAAAAAAACCAAACTTATGAATCATAGGCATACAGGAAGGAGAAGAATCTCAAGATAACGGTGTGGAAAAGATCTTCAACAGGACTGTAGAAAAAATTTCCCAAAATTAAAGAAAGACATGCCCATAAAAATACAAGAAGCATATAGAACACCAAATAGACAGGACCAGAAAAGAAACTCTCCACAGAACATCATAGTAAAAACACTAAACTACAGAACAAAGAGACAATACTGAAAGCTGCAAAAGAGAAACAACAAATCACATATAAAGGAAAACCCATCAGGATCACAGCTGACTTTTCAGCACAAACTATGAAAGCCAGAAGAGCCGGACCAAAGTGTTCCTAGCTCTAAATGACCACAGATGCCAACCCACATTACTTTACCCAGCCAAAATGTCTATCATAGTTGAAGGGGAAAGAAAAATCTTCCATGACATAAATAGGATGAAAAAATTCATGTCCACAAAACCAGCCCCTCAGAGAGTTCTTGAAGCAATACAAAGAGCTGCAGAAAGGAACGAATATACACAAGGTGTGACAGAAAGAAATTCAATGAAGGTATAACTGTGGAAATGCACAGCTATACCAAGAATGCAAACAGAAATTAAAATGACAACCAATACACATCTTTCATTAATAACTTTAAATATCAATGGACTGAACTCCCCAGTCAAAAGACACAGACTAGTTGAATGGATTAAGAAACATAACCCATCTTTTTGTTGTCTGCAAGAAACTCAACTCACTTTCAAGGAAAGGCACTACCTTAAGGTGAAAGGATGGAAAAAATATACCAAGCAAATGGTACTAAAAAAAAAGTAAGCATTGCAATTATAATATCTGATAAAATAGACTTTAAACTAAAACTAATCAGAAAAGACAAAGAAGGCCACTTCATTGTGATCAAAGGAACAATAACCAAGAATATATTACAATCATGAACATATATATTCACCAAACTCTGGTGCACTCGACTTCATAAAAACAGTACTACAGGACTTTAAGACCCAGATTAATCCCAACTCATTAAGAGTAGGGGACTTCAATACCCCACTGTCTCCATTATATAGGTCAACAGGACAGAGAATTAACAGAGAGACTTCTGAATTAAACAATACCATATATGAAATGGATCTAACAGACATCTACCAAATATTCCACCCAAGAACAAAAGAATATAATTTCTATTCAGCACCCCATGGAACCTTCTCCAAAATCGACCATGTACTGGGGCACAAAACAAACCACAACAAACACAAAAAGATTGAAATAATTCCATGCATTCTATCAGACCACAATGCAATAAAGCTTAAAATCAACACCAGAAGAATCCCCAGTAACCACATGAACACATGGAGATTAAACAACACACTGCTGAATGATGAATGGATCAAAGGAGAAATTAATAAAGAAATAAAAGTGTTCCTGGAAGTAAATGAAAAGGACAACACAACAAAACCTCTGGGACACAGTGAAAGCAGTCCTTAGAGGGGAGTTTATAGCTCTAAGTGCCTACATTAAAAAATCGGAAAGATCACAAGTAAATGACTTAACATTGCAACTCAAGACACTTGAAAAGCAACAACAATTGAAACTCAAACCCAGCAGACAAGAAGAAATAACAAAAATCAGAGCAAAAGTTAATGAAATAGAAACAAGGAAAAGAATTCAAAGAATCAACAAATCCAAGAGCTGGTTCTCTGAGAAGATAAACAAGATTTATAGACTGCTATCCCAGTTAACCAAAAGAAAGAAAGAGCACCTCCAAATCAACAAAATCATGGATGAAAGGGGAAACATCACAACAGACACCAGAAAGATACAGAACATTATAAGGGAATACTTTAAAAACCTATATGCTACTAAATTTGAAAACCTAAAAGAAATGGATGGATACCTAAAAGCATAGGAACAACCAAAGCTAAACCAAGAAGAGATTAACAGCTTAAACAGACCCATAAAACATAAAGAAATTGAAACAGTAACACAAAATTTCCCAACTAAAAAAAGCCCAGGACCAGATGGATTTACAGCAGAAATCTACCAGACATTTAAAGAGGATCTACATCCAATACTACTTAATTTATTCAAAAAGATAGAAATGGAGGGAGAACTTCCAAATTCCTTCTATGAAGCCAGCATCACTCTAATACCAAACACAGGTAAAGATACAACCAAATAAGAAAACTACAGACCCATATCTTTAAAAAATATAGATGCAAAAATTCTCAACAAAATACTTGCAAACTGAATACAGACACACATCAAAAAGATCATCCACCATGATCAAGTTGGCTTTATTCCAGAGATTCAGGGAAGGTTCAATATATATAAGTCAATAAATGTCATAGATCATATAAGATCATATAAACAGGCTCAACGACAAGAACCACATGGTCATTGCAATAGATGCAGAGAAGGCCTTTGACAAAATTCAACATGCTTTTATGTTCAAAGACCTAGAGGGAATTGGACTGGAGGGAACCTACCTCAACATAATTAACACCATATATAACAAACCCACAGCCAACATCATGCTAAATGGAGAAAAACTGGAAGCATTCCCATTGAATTCAGGAACCAGACAAGGCTGTCCACTATCTTCACTCCTCTTTAACATGGTTCTTGAAACTCTTGCAAGAGCAATAAGACAAGAGAAAGAAATTAAAGGAGTAATAATTGGAAAAGTAAAGATCAAATTATCCCTTTTGCAGAAGATATATTATATCTAAGAGACACGAAAAATTCCACATAAAACTCCTAGAAATTATTAATATTTTGAGTAAAGTGGCAGGTTACAAAATTAATATACAAAAGTATGTAACCTTTCTATATACCAATAACAAGCAATCAAAGAAAGAGTACATGGAAACACTCCCTTTCACAATAGCTGCAAAAAATAAACAAATAAAATATCTCAGAATAAACCTGACCAAAGACATTAAAGAGCTCTACAATGAAAATTTTAAATTACTAAAGAAAGAGATTGAGGAAGACATCAGAAGATGGAAGGATCTCCCATGATCATGGAATGGAAGAATTAATATTGTGAAAATGACCATCCTACCAAAAGCCATTTTTAGATTCAATGCAATGCCAATCAAAATCCCCATGACATTTTTCACAGCCATGACATTTTTCACAGAATTAAAAAAAAATCCTAAGATTCATATTGAAGCCAAAAAGACCTCAGATAACCAAAACAACCCTGAGCACTAAGAACAATGCTGGGAGGATTACTATACCAGATATTAAACTGCATTACAGAGCTGTAGTCATAAAAACAACATGGTACTGGCACAAAAACAGACCCACAGATCAATGGAACAAAATTGAAGACCCAAATATGAGTACACTCTATTTCAGTCACCTGACATTTGACAAATGAGCCAAGATCATTCACTGGAGGAAAGACAGCATGTTCAGCAAAGGGTGCTGGCAAAACTGGATCACTGCCTGTAGAAGAATGAAACTAAACCCCTGTCTTTCACCTTACACAAAAATCAACTCCAAATGGATGTGAATCCTGAAAGTCTGAAACTGTTAGAAGAAAACATTGTAACAGTTATTGCAACTGTTAGAAGAAAACATTGGCAATAACCTACAAGATATAGATGTAGGAAAGGATTTTCTAAACCAGACCTGGCCAGGTCAATAATTAACAAATGGGACCTCTTTAAACCAAAAAGCGCCTGTGCATCAAAAGAAGCAACCAAGGAAGTGAAGAGAAAACCCACAGAATGGGAGAAAGTCTTCACCAGTGACACGTCTGACAGAGGTTTAACATCCAGAATATATAACGAACTCAAAAAACAAAGTATCAAGAAAGGAAGTAACTCATTTAAAAGATGGACTAAGGAACTGAACAGAGAGTTCCCAAAAGAAGAAATAAAGATAGCTAAGAAGTATCTTAAAATGTGTTCAACATTACTAGTAATTAGGGAAGTGCAAATTAAAACCACTTTAAGATTTCATCTTACCCCAGTCAGACTGGCTAAGATCAAGAGAACAAATGATACCAAATGTTGGAGAGGATGTGGGGAAAGGGGAACACTCATCCACTACTGGTGGGACTGTAGGCTTGTTCAACCCCTGTGGAAAGCAGTGTGGAGAACTCTTAAAAAACTGCAAATGAACCTGCCATTTGACCCAGTTATACCACTCCTTGGCATATACCCAAAGAACTCATCCTATTGTAGAGACACTTGTACATCCATGTTTGTTGCTGCTCTTTTCAGAATAGCTAAGACATGTAAGCAACGTAAGTGTCCCTCAAATGACAGGTGGATAATGAAAATGTGGTTCATTTATACGATGGAGTTTTACTCAGCAGTAAAGAAAGATGAAATCATGAAATTGGCAGGTAAATGGATAGAACTACAAGTAACACAGACTCAGATAAAAATGGTGTATGTTCTCCCTCATATATGGATCCTAGCACCAAATCCTTATAAGTGAATATATATCCAGACATAACTACAGGAACCAGGATAATGAAGAGGAACCAGGGGAATAAAGGGAAAGAAAGAAACTGAAAGAGACGAACAGTAGAAAACAGGTGTTAAGGCGGGAGATATGGACAACAATGGGAT
Source organism: Nannospalax galili (assembly GCF_000622305.1). Classification (NCBI taxonomy): domain Eukaryota; kingdom Metazoa; phylum Chordata; class Mammalia; order Rodentia; family Spalacidae; genus Nannospalax; species Nannospalax galili. The sequence continues at coordinate 3,382,452 of NW_008351346.1, read as the reverse complement.
TATTTTAAGGGGAGTGGGGGAGGAAAGGTTATACAAGGAACCTAGGAGATAAAGGGAAAGAAGGAGCTCAAGAGAGGTGGCACCATAGGAGAAGGGTATTATTAAGGGAGAAATGGAAAAAATGGGGGCACCTTAAATGGGGAAACCATGGTGGAAGGGTTAGCTTTGGAAGGCTCCTTCCAAGCCCATGTTATCCCTGAGGAACAGATCTTCAAACAACCTTACCATTAAAAATAAATTGTTTTATCTGGGCTAACTGTAGGGTCTTAAACACCCAAAAGGAAAATATAACCAAATATTAATGGGGTCAATATAATTTTTAAGAGTACATATGTATAGCTAATGGCTACATAACAAGAAACAATGCCAGATAGCTGATACCTTCCTTTGAGTTATTGGCTAAGGTGGCTCAAGAGACTCCCAGACTGGGAAAATAAACAGCAGATCCAAATCTTATGTAAGGGAATATTGACAATTGATCGCTGCTAGATGAGGAACAGCTGATCTTCCTAAAAGAAGGCTCTCTAGATAGGCTGACTAGATTCAGCAGACAGACAAGCACTGGAGAATGGCTGGGGGTGTCAACAACACAGAGGACAGTAACAGGGATGACAGAGTATATGGGCTCCAGTATGTGGGAGGGGGGAGGCTATGGGAGGATGCCATTTGGGAAGTGAGTATATAGATGAATAAGATTGTGTGGGAGTTTCTGTATGATATACACACAGAAAAATCAACAAATTAAAAAAACATTTGAGGAGGAAGCATAAAAATTTACTTCATGTTAATTAGTAGAGGTGATAAACATTACCAGTGAGATCTACCTGATGACTTTATATCTATACTCAGGTACTAAGGATCTGAGTGTAACTGACTGTGACTAGTAATAATCAGATACATAGAGATTAAAGACACATGTGCAAACATCTAGGTGTTAGTAGCAGTAAAAATGTAGGAAAGATCATATTTTTAAATGAAATGGTCTTTAAAGGGTAAAAACTCATTCAATTTTATATCTTACAGGGTTTATACTGAGTTCAATATTGTATAACTGTATT
>NW_008351346.1:3361160-3381101 GCF_000622305.1 Nannospalax galili | reverse complement strand
ATGGTATTTTTCTGCATGAAACTGTGTATTTTAATAATGAAATGGAGTTCTTTTTTAAAGTTTAAAATATCATTTAATTTTATGTCTTATAGGGTTTATACTGAGTACAATATTTTATAACTATATTAATTCACCTGTAAGCCTAAAAATTTACAGCCAATTTTTAAAGAGATCCATCTTAGCTCTGGAAATTGTTTTTGAATATGCCAATGCTGTTGTAATGAAATGCTTCATCTAAGTATGTGGTTATTAAATAAATAATTACAAAAAAATTAACAAAAAAATAATGTATGGTACATCATAAGCTGGTAATGTCACTATGTTATTGGTTTATGTGTGGTTTACTATACTATGCTTTTAATCATTGTTATATTCCTCACCTTATTTTAAAAAAAGGTTACTTGAAAGGAATGTGCCTGTTAAACTAGCAGTAGCCTCATACATCTTGTGTTTAATGAGTCTCTTGATTGTATCAGGGACACATTGGTTGATTGACATATATTACCCAAGATAAGTGTGTACACATGATAGAACACAATTATGAAATCACCTAACAATGAAATTTTCAGTATATATCCCTTCATTAAGAGATATATAATAATACCGGACATGTGGTATGAGTCCCCAGGAGGCAGAGGCAGGTGGATCTCTGTGAGATCAAGGTCAGCCTGGCCCACATAGTGACTTCCAGGTGGGCTGGGATTAAGGAGACCCTACCAAAAAAATAGGAGATGTATGATAGTGTCCGTTTTTACAAAGCTGTATCCTTTCTCTGTATCAATCTTTACTATATTTAGTTACATGATCAAAAATATTAAAATATCAAGCTAACATTTTTGTACTTGAATTCACAAATGTCAGAATAGGTCTTTGTAAAAAAAAATACTAATAACTTATAGTCACCTAAATTGAAAGAGAATTCACCAGAGCTGTTTCTTCCAGAAATAAGACTGCCCCAAATCTGCCTGCAGTCTTCACATTCTGAGTTAAAGAACGCAGCATCTCCATATTCCTGGGCTAGCCCTTTTGTCTCTACTTCAAGACAAAGGGTTCCAAACTTTTGATAAGCAATTTAAAATCATTCATCATGCATCCAAACAATTTTAAGTATGAAATGTTTGGCAGTTATGTAATTTATTTATTGTTATTTTCATATCACAATTAGAGAACCTGTTCATGTCCATCAAAAGTGTCCATTCAATACTGAGCCATGGCAAGCTTACATTTTACAAACAAATGGACTAAACTCAGAGAGATGAAGTAATGCACTGAAGTTACATACAAAAAAAAAAAAAAAAACTGAGTGGGAGAGCTGGAGTCCACATCCAATCGGCCCTTTTCATCAATTACAGAGCTCTAATTCAACAATAAGTGATCATTCAAAAGACTACTTTTAGGACCATCTTGGGCCTATTCTTCTTGACTGTAATTGTGAAGTTTCAAATTATTAGTAAACAAATTAAAAATAAAAGCTTGAAGTATCAGTTTCTAACACAGGTGGTGGTGCCTGATTCCTTGCATGAGGCAACACAATGTGGTGGTGCGGCATTAAAGAGACTCCTTTCTCTTGAAGTACTTTGAGCAAGAGTGGGATGCGTTCTGCTCAGAGGTGTTTTGATTCCTCTCAGAACTGTTCTATCAGAAGTGTGCCCATTCTTCTTTTCTAGCTGTCTGTTCTGTTCTGATCTATTCTGTCTAGCAGTGGGCTCCTCTCATATTTACTGAACAGCATATCAAGTATGGTATGGAAAAGACATAAACAATCTCTGTTAACAGTTTTACAAAGAAAAAGGATTTTCTGACCTTTCTGACTCAGAAGAACATGCAAAACCACAGAGAGATGACATCAACCTGTGCTCACATGTTGCTCTCAACATTGGTGGCAATACATTGTTTTCAATGTCATTGTTGCTTTCAATATTATCTCACATGCACACATACATTGTTCTGAGTCACAAATGGGGAGCACGGTATAAGATTAAAGCTGTGCATTCAGCTTATCTTGTAAGAGTTAATTATATCAGGATTCCAAATAACTGTGAGACAGATAACATTGTTTTTCTTAGAAGGATTGCATAGTTCTAATTGCTTTCAAAACACATGATTAACTTGGCTTGCAGGGTTATATAAAATTTCAGTTTGTCAAGGCTTGCTACAAAGGGTCTTTTCCAGAAAAAACATTTCTACAACAGAGACGCATTCTCGACCATAGGGTATAAACGAAATTCAAAAATAACCTTCTCTCTTAGGTTCCAGACACTGGGTTCATGTGTCTGAGTTTATAGCTCTGAATTCATATTCTAATTTATGGTCCTGGTTCATGATTTTGGATTGATGGCTCTAGATTCATGACCCTGGCTTACTGTCTTGGTACACAGCTATATTCATGATTCTAAGTTGATACCTCTGAATTCACGGCTCTGAGTTTACTATCTCTGAATTCATGGCTCTTGTTTATGACTGTGGAAACCCAGATTTTGGTAGGCTGTACCTCCTGAAGGCTTTGGCCAAACCAAAGTAATCTGGGACACAATATAATAGGTAGAAAAGATTGTGTCCTAGCCCATCACCCAGTCCCCCATGGAAGTAACTGGTCCACTGTCCAATATTTATTGAGTTGCATATATGCCACAGCCTTGAGCTAGACTCTGGGGGATCTGGATTTCAAAAATGAGGCAGTGAAGGGATATGAAGATGTAAGAAGTGAATAAGACATTGCACTTTTGGGTTTATTATTTTATGTTTGTTTCTGGCTTTTAAAAGCTTCCTATTCAGTTGGGAAAGGGAGATAGCTATGCCTAAACATTTAACAAAGCAAGATAGAGATGAGAAATCCAAAACAATGTGCAAGGGGAATGACAGTTGTCAAGGCAGGTCAATGATGACAAACAGGAGAAGGAAAAGATGCCAGAGAATCTGCTATGAGATCAACAATTTGCTCTAATTTTACTGTAATAAGCAAAGCTGGCAATAGACCAATCCAAAGATTTCCTCTTGGTAGGAAATTGTGTAAGAAAGAATGGTTTGGTAATAGCTGCTAGACTAGATACAAAGTGAATGTTTGGTGATGGGGCTAGACTCTTGATTGACAGTCAGCTGGGTGGGTGAGTGATTAGTTCCCCCAGAAAAAGGCTTCATTCTATTATAGTTTCCAGATAACAGGTTAAGCATTTTAATAAGAGTACTAATTTCTTCCCAGAGCCAGGTTTTGAATTTCAGCTCAAAAAATTCTGTCCCAGTCTATATTTTTCTTTAACAACAGCCACAGCTATGCTTTTTATGGGCTTACCTATCCTTGCAAGGCAGCACAGGCTATAAAAATCATATTACATTGTATAAACTTATGGCCAAAGGCCAAGTCTAATCTCTATCATTCTTTCTCTAAAGAGAAAGATGACCCTGGTTAGCTTATTCCCATGTGATAGACATACTGGGGAGAGGGTTGGATACAGGTATCAGTGCGTCTAACACTTGTAGAATTTAGAGAACATTTTGAGAAAAAATACAAAATTATTAATAAAAATTAGTTATAAAATTATTTATTTAGCATGAGAACAAAACAGAGGAAACCCTTGGATCCTGTGTTATGTAACCATTTTCTCCTAATTGAAATATTCCTCTTGAAGGGAGGAAAGACTCTCATAAGACTCAATGGGGTAAGGAGCCCTCCAAGACTCAGTTAGCTCAGAAAGTTACAAAATTTGCAAGACAACTTCTTAACATTATAAAAGTAGCTAACCATTGCCAGGGAGAAGAGAGTCTGCAGCCAGCAAAGCTGCCTGCAAGTTGCACAAGGAGTCCCAGGGATTCAGCTTTCATGAATTGTCACCCAGGTAGGGGGCTTTCTGGTGATGTAGGTGCTTTTGAGTCTGCTCTGCTTCTGGAAGCAGTCCCAGTAAACTCCCTGGTTCACTAAGCTAGACTTAGGTGGAATCATTTCTTTAGTCTGCTTCTAGTGCCTGATCTTGGATGAAATAAACATTTGTTTCCTCCGAGGGGTGGGGCCTGCTGAGGAGAATTAACTGTGGAGAGGTAGCCACGGGAGGCGGGGCTTTTGGCACCTTGAGGGCCGCAGCTGTCCTGGAGAGAAAGATGGCCCAGGTGTCTCACCCACATGGACTGGAGAGGGGGCATTTACCGACCTGGGGTGAGACCTCGGGCCCAAGATGTGTGGATGAAAGTTAATGGAGACTTCGGGCGGGCACCGCAGAAGTGATCTGGAATAGCCGGTAGAGCCAAGCAGAGCTGGATGCTGGGTGTGTTGCTTTGTAAGTTCCTCCATTTACCCCCTCCATACCCAAAATATAAAATGAAAAAGTCACATAAAGATATGTTATATGGTTTGTCTGATAGTACAAGAGACCTAGATAGACCTCGGGTGACAAACTAGCATAGTCCAGCCTGGATAAATGAACCAGCCTTGGGGATGTGGGTTTTGGGAAGCCCTGCTGTCCCCGCTGCTTCTGTGGCAGGCCAGCTGGGCTCTGATTCCCAAATCCAGGAGGCACTGCCAGGAACCCAGGGCAGAAGGCAATCAAACCCCATAGCTTAATGGGGTTAGTGATAGTCACATGGGTTATACAATGGATTATAAAATCTGTAACTAAAAAGAGGCCAGTCACGCAGAAGCAAAGGCCACAGCTATGTTGTAAATGTGGGAGTATGTTTCAGGTATGTGAAGATTTGTTAAAGGTTATCTAGAGGCTAGAAAAACTTTTACCTGCTTTGGAGCCAAATGGAGCACCCAGAGAGGGGGCGTGACCACTTTGCATAATAAAAGATGTGCCCCTGACAGGGGAAGCTGAAGAGGCTAGGGAGGTCCTGGCAGATCCAGTTGCAGAGCTTGAGAGAGGAAAAAAAGAAGGACACTTTAACTTGTGTAAGGTCCAAGGACTCAGAGGAAAAGACAGATAATAGTAAAAAAGAAAATGACCTAAAAATAAAAGTAGCTAAGGCTGCCCCTCAGATTCAACCATTGCTACAAAAGGAAAAAAAAAAAAAAGCTAACAGTGCTATAGCTAGGAAATACTCCATGCTGGAACTGTTAAAACTAGGAAAAACTTACATGCAAGCAATCAGAGAGCCCCTAGCCACATGGCTTATGAGAGTATGGATCATGGGAGCAAATGATATCAGTCTAAGTCCTTCAGAAGCTTCACAGCTGAGTTATATAACCATTCATCCGTCCTTGCGATATAGAGTGTTCAACCTAGGCCAATGCATGGGGGAGCAGTCTTTAATGGGGTGGCTAGTTGAAGGTATTAAAGATACATGGTCATCATCAAGGGAGACTAACATGATTAGCAAAGGCTGGAGGACTATAAAGGAGGGGCAGGCATTACTGAGAGAACTAGGTGTGGAAAAGCAATATATGATGTCCAGTTCACTGGGCCAGATAAGACTGTTCACCAGAGATATGAAAGAAAGCTTAATTCAACTGGGACCTCAAGAATCATATGAGGCTTTAATGGTTTTACTAAGCCCTTTAATGGGACAGGATCTTTGTAAAATGAGACAGGCTTGGCAAATCTAAATGATTCTGACCGGCATGTAAAACATGTCCATAAAATAACAGAACACTCTATAAGAGATACTAAAAAGACTAGACTGAAGAAATGGTCCACTTGGGTTGCTCAAAGACAAATGTGGCAAGACTTATGTTGAGCCAAAATTCCTAGAGAAAAAAATTAATAGAAAACAAAATTCAGTACTAAGGCATTTCTGGAAGGCTTTAAAGCCAGAAGGACAGTTACAAAAGACATTCAAAGAATTAAAAACTGTCCCAGGGGTGGTTAAGAATCCCCAAGGATTAAATAAAATGCATTTCTCTTCTGATAAAGGCTATACTAGGGGTGGAAGCAGTTTTTCCCTCCAAGTTCTCCCCCAGCAACCTGGTGTGGTCAATGGGGAAATGACAGATATGTCTACAGTCAGGAGGCAGACCCAGGGCCTGCCTGACTCACCAACAAGTACAGTGGGGACAGGTGAAATCCCCTGCCTCCTTAGCCCAGTGCAGGATCAGGCAACTGGAGCCAACACCTGTAAGTGTATCAAGAATAAAAGAATGCAAAGAGACTCCATGTAAAATCCCCCAAGTGCAAATGACTCCAAGGGGATAACTAAAAATGGTAAAGAGCTAACCAAATTAATGCCGCGTACCCATGCTATGGTATCTAACAAGGATCTATGGAGAAAACAGTTAATACGGATGGATAAAACCTTTCCATGCTGTGTGAGATCTTGTCTATGATTTATTTGATATATAACCTTCCTTCGAGGTTTTACAGATGTGAAACCTGTTTAAAAGATACCTGAAGAGGCAAAGACCAGCGATAGCTGTAAGATTCTTGCAAATTTTATGGTTGGGTAAGATTTAGACAGAGATTCCCAAACTATACAACTGTTAAGAAAATCTACAGTACCAGGGGTGGGTCGCCCCCCTATGAGCTGTTGGTCAGAGAGAGATCCTAGAAGTCCTCAAATTCACCAAGGCTATTGCCACTAATGTCGGCTGTACACTAGAAATGTCGGTAAGGCCATGCTGCTGAAGACACTGCATGTTGTGAGCTTGGGAGAAGAAGAGGAGATGGAGCTGAGATTAAGCTGAAAAATAAAACTCCATGCCACTGGATGGGTGACATTCATATTGCCGGAAGGCACTATGCAGATGGTTGGGAAAGAAAGGATCCCCTATGATTCTACTCAACAATGGACCCTGCATGCTGCACACTATGAACATGCCAAGCAATGCCTACAAGTGCAATAATATGTACAACTGACAAATTTCTAGTTGGATAAAGCCCGCTCCTAGGGGTGGAACACACATCTGGTGCTGTAGACCTGGACAACACCTTGTGTCAAGAAAGGCTACTGCCCTAGTGGGGAAGCCATCACAAGTATACTATTTAATGAATATAGTACACCTACTGGGATATCTTCTAGGCATTTGTATTTACATTCATGTTTGTTTAAATGTGTCTGCTTCCTCCCATTTGCCTTTATAGTACAAAAATCACCACTGAGATAGATCAATGGCCACGGCTTAAAGACAAATAATGGGGAGGCCCAAGAAGTCACTATCTCACAATGATACAAGAGAGATCACCCTACATCTGTCACCCCACCCCCCCAAGGCTCAGGGACCTTAGTGGAAGATTGGTGGAAAGATTGTAAGAATGGAGGAAAGGGGTGGAGTGTGTTCTGAACCGCTTGTTTCCTCCAAGGGGCAGGGCCTGCTGAGGAGAACTGGCTGTGGAGAGGTAGCCACGGGAGGCGGGGTTTTTGGCACCATCTTGGGATGGAAGCCGTGGAGCCACCACGAGCACCCGGCAGCGGGCATGGAGAGAAAGATGGCCTGGTGTCTCACCCGTGTGGATGCGAGAGGGGGTATTTACTGACCTGGGGCAAGACTGCGGGCCCAAGATGCATGGATAAAAGTTAATGGAGACTATGGGCAGGCGCCACAGAAGCGATCTGAAACAGCAGGCCAAGCTTCACAGAGCTGGGTGCCGGGTGTGTTTCTTTGTAAGTTCTTCCATTTACCCCTTCCACACCCAAGATATAAAATGAAAAATTCACATAAAGATATGTTATATGGTTTATCTGATAGTGCAAGGGACCCCGATAGTGTCGGGATACCCTAGTGTCGGGTGGCACCATGACACTAGGAAATTCAGATTTTGTTTTTCAGAAAATCTCTTTCCACAGGTGCCTTCCCACTGCATCCTGGTCTGCCCTGACCACCTACAGCAGTGTCTTCTAGCATTTCCTGGCTCCCCACAAACTCTGAAGCTCCGTTTGCTACCCAATAGGTCAGCCTCTGACAGGGTTCCTCCAGTAGGCTTACTATGGCATCTCTGCACCATACCTATTCTAGGCAGTCAGTACATAACCAAGCTGTGTTTTACTTATCCACAAAAAATGGCAACTTAATTCATCTGTGGATAGATCCAACAAGCATCTCTGTAGACTATTATGTGTCAAGCACCATGCTGAGGTGGAAATAAACTTTTTATTAAATAAATGTAATATCTAAGAATATTTTAAGCAAGTGAGTTCTCATTCCTTCATTTATTTTCAGCTCTTCACTGTGAAAATCACCTGTTGTGTTAGTTTGATTCTCTCTTGCTATGATAAAATACTGTGATGAAAAACTACTTGGAGAGGAATGGGTTTATTTGGTTTACACATCCCTATCACAGTTCATCCTTGAAGGAAGCCAGGGCAGGAAGCTGGAGGCAGGAATCTGGAGGCAGAGACTACTGAGGAATGCTGTTTACAGGCTTCCTCTGGCCTGTGCTCAGCCAGAATCTCCTGCCCAATGATGGTATCACCCACAGTGGGCTGGGCCCTCCCATATCACTCAAGAGTCAAGAAAATGCCTCATAGACATAACCACAAGCCAAGCCAATAGAGGGTATTCCCCAATTGAGGCACCTTCTTCCAAGATGTGTCAACTGAAGCTATCCAACAGACCTCGACACCAGGGCCTGAGCCATAGAACCACATAAGGGAAATATAACTGTTAGTCCCACTTTACAGGTGAGGAAACTGGGGCTTTCAGATCAGTTAAGTAGCTCATTGATAGGAGAGCTGGGGACAGGTTGGTAGGCCTAAATTTTTAGAGCCAGAAGTCTCAGCTACTCTGTGCTCAGCATCTAGCAGAGCCTTTGTTGACAATACACATGTTTACAATATACACTCACTCATACAGATGATAAATATTTATGAATTACAGTTTACAGAGCATTCTAAGTTGCATCATCCATTCTTTTAGTGACTGTGAAACATAAGGGAGAAAAAGCGGTGCAGAAACCAGGCCCTCATGCTGTCAGCCAGCTGTGGGCCTTGAGGAAATCCCTTCCGGCACTATCAAAAGGGTGCTGATTAAATCATTTCTAAGGCTTCAAGCTCTGCTGTCCTTTGATCATTCGTTTGCCAACTCCAACCATATATCCCTTCCCACAGGCCCTTTTGTCATGTGAGTGGAATCAGAGGAGGAAACTGAGTGGGAAGAAAAGGAAGGGAGAGATTAATAGCAGGGTTTGAATCTACTCAGAGTCAGAAGCAAATCTGCAGCTATGAGAAAACTTAGAGCTCTTTGGCCCAAAGCCCTAAAGCTGAGGAGTTCACTAGAAGCTGAAATTTATATTTGCTCAGCAGCTGCCAACAAACAAGCTTCCTGAGCTCTGTCTTTATAGCCTGGGATCTGTAAAGTTACCCCACAGCCATTCTTTTTTTTTTTATTAATATGTTGGGATTTTCATACAACATAGTTTAATGGCATTTAGATGCCCCCTTTCCACACCTCCTCTCACTGCCCCCCGCCCAATTTTATGAACTCTCTTATATAGCCTATAGAGTATGATTTGTGCCCTGCAATGTCCTTCAGTGTGGATCTATCCAATGGACTCACCAAAAGTCCAAACCCTACAGATTTCCCCCCTCCCAGCAATTAGTCAACACACAGAGAACAAGATTTCACAAAGAACTTATCCCTAAATAGAACAGCTATTTCAAACCTCTGCCTCTCAAGGCTCAAGGATCATTGCAGAAGAGGATGCAGAAAGATTGTAAGAGCCAGAGATGGTACATGACCATAAGGAAGCAGAGTCTTCCAGACAACCAGTCAGTTACTCATATGAACTCACAGTAATGGTGACTGTATGCACAAGTCCTATGCAAGCTCAAATCAGACAAAATCCCAGCATAAACACAGGGAAGTGGGTAAGAAATCCCAACCCAACCCTAAGAAACTTTTCCCAGAGCCATCCTTATTTCTCCTTCCAGTCCTGCCTTTCCCATTCTAGGTGTTAAGGGCATACTATGGATGTTACTAAACATCTCTAGTGAGTACCAAATTCTACACATTGCTCCTCAGGTGACTAGGGATGCAGGTAGAGCAGGGTCCCTCAAGCAAAGGCCAGGTTGCCTCAACAACTCAGATGTACAGTGCATTTGAAGGAAAAGGGAAACTAATTCCTAAAATATTCAATCTCTTTAGAGAGCTACCATTTCTTTGATGTTTATTGCTATTAAGATTATAACTTTCTTTTCTTTTTGAGAAAATATTTTCTACTTAGTCTCTGTTCTTCAATCCTTCATGTTTCTAATCTGGGCTATTAATAAAAACCAGGAAATATACAGACCTCCCCCAAATTAAAGTAGATTGTCAAAGGGAATTGTGTGTCTCACAGAAGGATGTGGAATGCCACCACTTGGCCCCAGTGCTCTTCAGCTAAGAGCATAGAGTTTTGAAAGCCTGGGGCTGAGTATCTGACTGGCAGGTGCATGCATATACATTGAGAGGTTTCCTTTAGAGATCATAAACAACTACTTCAATTAAAAAATGCCCTTTTATAAAAATGGGCTTGCCCTGCAGTGGGGTCAAAAGAGGCAGTACTTGTTTAAAGTCTCTAAAATTAATTAGGCAGGGGGAGAGGAATATAAGGAAAGTAATTAGTCATGAATTTCCTATGCACAAAATCCAAAGTTAAAACTGTCTGGCTATTTCAGACATTGCCAGTGACCATAAGTGATTTAGCTATAGCACAGACTGGGGCACTTGGTTGCCACCACATCTTTCATTCAGACAATTCTGAAATTAAAGGAGCCTTTGATTCTGAGTGTCACCATGCCCTGGAGCTTGCAACAGCTTCCTGGATAGTTCCCAAAGGTCTCACCCAACAACTCACTGCCATGTTGCTGCCTAGAACTCCCCCTAAAATAAGGTACCACTTACCATTTGGAAAACTTCATTGCTCTCATCTTCAACAACCTACTTAACAAAATGCAAATGCTTAGCTCTTCTGTCTCTGGTCTTTCACATTTCTTTTGCTTTAATTTTTATTTTTTTATTTTTTTATTTCATGTGTATGAGTGTTATGTCTGCATGTATATAAGTACACCTGTGTTGAGCAATTCCCACAGAGGACAGAAGAGGGTGCCAGATCCCCTGGAACAGTTGTTAGCCGCCATGTGGGTGCTGGGATTTGACCGTGGGTCTTCTACACGAGTGCTTTAACCATTGAGTCATCTCTCCAGTCCCTCTTTCACATTTCTAAGTCAAAAATTTGTTGCTATTTTCCCCCATTAAATTTTCTTCAGTTGAACTGCCCTTTTTGCTGTTGCCCGAGTCGATCACGTGTATCAGAATGCCCACTTGTCAACCACCTCCCGTTAGAGAATGGTGTTTCATCTTCTTAAACTCTGGGACTTGCCTGGGCTTCCCAAAGTCTAATCACCCCTCCTCCATGGTACTCTTCTGGACCATCTGAGTTTCCATGGCTCCTCCATCCAACTTCCTAATTACACTCCACTGTTTAATCTCTTATATTTCTGTCATGTTCTAATTTCATTTGATTCATAAGCAGTCCCCCTCCCATCCCAATTATAGTTTTTTGAGGACAGGACTGTGTGTACAGCCCTGTTGAAATCCCTATTACATGGACACAGTGCTTTGAACATGGTAAGAGCTCTGCCTATTTTGATGGCAGCTCCAGCTTTGTCTGATCTACCAGGATCAGCACTTTTGTTCACTGTTTATCAGCTTGTGCCCTTGAGTTATTAAACATTATAAAGCCTCATTTCTTCATCTATAAATGGAAACAGTTGCACTACCTACCACAAAGGGGCACTGTAAGGAATGAGATGTATCACATCCAGGGCTCCGGAAGGTCTGATATGTGGTATTAAACACAGATGAGACACTGTTATCAGCACCAGCTGTTACTGGAATCTGAAATATGAGAACTGGGAAGACGGCTCAGCAGTTAAAGCCTGGCAGCTTGAGTTTGATTTCTGGGACCCATGAAAAGGTGAAGGAGAGAGCCAACTCTACAAAGTTGTCCTCTGACCTACACACACTATTCACATACACTCACACAATAATAATTTTAATAATAAATTAAATATAATATCTCAGGCAACCCTGAGAAGAGGATGAGTCCATCCCTTAAGTAAAGGTGGTCTCTTCTGTGGAGACAGATGCAGGGGTGAGACAGCCCTTTCCAACACAAATATAATTGGAAAGAACTGTGCCTTCAACCTTATAGGAATGTGCAGGAGAATTTCAGATAAAACAAAACTGCATTAACAAAAATTGGAATAAAGCTACTTCACCACAGTGATTGCCAACCAGCAAATTATCACTTCTAGGCAGACAAGAAAAGCTTCCCCTGCCAGAGACTCCCTCTCTCAAGGCACCTTCACACTATGTGTTTTCCACATCCCTCCCAACTACCAAGTGACTCTACTTCTCAGTCTCCACACAACTGATGCCACCATGTCACCTTCCTGGTACCACTATCCCAGTCAGCAAGTATGAAAAGACTCTGAGGAAAACAAAAATGTCTTCTCATACTGTGTTAGACTCAGAGCCTAGAGCTACCAGCTAAGTCCTCACTGCTGCATGCTTCAGAGGTTCCTGTGGCTTATACTTAACATCTTCTTATTCCCATGGGTTCCTCTTAGCTTTGTTCCTACAGTTGAAGGGAGCGAGAGTTTCATGCAATCAGTACAGTTGTTTGCACTGTGATAGTTTCCCTTTGGAATCTCCCTGTATTCTGTCCCTGCTGTTCCCACAGAATAATTTGATTTCAGCACCTACCTTTTATTGTGTTATCAATGTTCCAGTCTCTGTGCCAGGGATGAGGCAGTGTCAAGAAGGGCACTGTGTTTGTTAAGAAATTAGTAATACAAATTAAATTACTCTGCATGGGTGGACAACGTCATTCCAAGAAGAGATAGGTTACTAAATGAAATTGCAGTGCAAGGCATAGAATACCTCCCTATGAGTTATTGGTTAAGAAAACACCAGAGGGCTCCAAAACAACACAGGCTATTGTCATTGCCCTTGGTTACCCACCATAACTACATGGTGAGATCCTATTGCTGTAGATATCACACACTTTGACTGCAGAACACAGAGAAATCATTCTCAAACTGACCAAGAAACTTCTTCCCTTCTAGCTGAATTCTCAAACTTCCCTTTCATAGCACTGGAAGGTGCTGTACAGACTGATGGGGGTGAAAAGGTATCAATGGTTTTACCTAACACGGGACCCTATATGTTGCAATAATGACCTTCCAGGCAAGATGTGTCTTTTGGCACAATGACTGTTATGGGATAATGAATTGCTTTTTTATTGGCTTTGAGGCCTGCTCCACCAGAGAAATTTTCATGCCTGGGACTGACCCATTGCTGGGGAGGTCACAGACCCTAGAGTAAATTCTGCTGTCATTTTTCTAAATGGTCATGCTGTCAATTGCCTTCTAAATATTTATGGTTATACCCATAGAGCTGAACTGCTCTTAACCCTGTTTAGAAAACCTTCTTTTTGTAATGGGCAGCTGTCAGTGGTGAGATGCATAACTCGTCAAAGTGTTAAGAATAAGAGATTCAGTGTTCAGCTTTATATGGACATCAGCATAAACTACACCACCAAGGTTCAGAGAACATCATGGAAGAGGAGACAAAAGGAATATAAGGATGAGAAGATGGGGAGCAGTGCTTTGAAATGCTGTCTTTTGGACATTACTTGGTTATCATATTCATGATCTCACAGTAGCTATAGTTACCTGCATAAGACCAGCACAAGATCAATCCAACCAAAATCTTGACTCAGATGGAGTAGATTATTTCCAGGCCTATTTCCATACCGAGGAGCTACTGGCAGTGAATAGTTGCTGTGGGAGAAATGAACATTCCTTTTTGAGAATGTGGTCACTGGTAGGTTTCCCATGGTCCAGTGCATGACCCCACACCTATGCCCAGATGGGCAGCTCTAATTGGATTTAGTGGGTTATCTTATCAAAAAAAAAAAGACATGAAGTTTGGATGTGGCATGTTGTACTGATATGGAGGTGGGAGATGGGGTAGATATGCTTATAGTCCATTGTATACATGTATGGAATTCTAAGAAGAAGGAAAATATTATTAAGAAGAAATTATTAAAACAAATACCTGCCTGAAACTGCCCTAAGTACTACAAGAGAGTAAAAAATAAGATGCCTTTCTTCTGTCTACCATTACCCATCTACAATCCATACAGTGGCCTATTTGTTTTTTGAAATGCAAACCAATCCTCATCATTGCCCTGCTTATGGCAGCCCCACTCAGCCAGCTCATCAATTCACCTCCATTTCCAGCTTATTGTTTTAAGAAAGACATGAATAAGGAAACATTTGTGATACACAGCTTGGAAATGTTGGTTTTCAGGGCTGGATGTGTAGCTCAGTGATAAAGTATCTGCTTAGGAGGCATGAGACCCTGGGGAAGGAAAGGAAAGAAGGAAAGGGAAAGGGAAGGGAAGGGGAAAAGGAAGAAGGAAAGAACAGAAAAAAAGGAAAGGAAGACAGAAAGGAAGGGAAGAAGGAAGAAGGTTGGCTTGCCATGACCCCAACTCTAGATCATCTTTAAATGCAGTAATTGCTTGCTGGTATATATAGAAGTTATCCAAAGAAAGCTATGAGTATGCAGGGCTAGGACTTGAACCTACAGAAAATAGATGGCCTGGCTTGATTCTTCTCACATCTCCCTGACAAGAACCTTGTCCCTGCCAAGTCCCTATTTTGTCTCTCTAAAGGAGACCTCTCATCTCTAGGCATGTCACAGACTTGTAAGCATCTTGGTTGACTGGAGACATTCTTTTGTAGTCCACTGTGATATTCTGTCTCCTCTTCACCCAATGCAGCGCCTTCATTTCTCCTGAGATTAGGTCCTCCCACCACCCTGACTCCAAACATCAGTCACCCACCCACTTTCTAGCAGTAATATATAACTTGTCCAATCCTGATACATGTTGATATGTATGCCCATTCATGATTCTTCACCCAGAGTGTGTGGAGTTGTGTGAGCTTTGAGGTTCAAAGTTTTTTTCGATCTTAGAAAAGCTAAAGGTCAGCAGTCATAATCAAAACAGGAATGTTTGTTTAGTGAAACTAATGACTATTCACTCTGAGTGGGATACATACAGATTATAATCAGCTTCTTATCAGATCAAGTCAGGTTTCACTACAAGCAAGTGCATTATTTCAGATGTGTGGATCTGAGCTACTAAAAACAGCTACCTCTACTGAGCCTACCTCTGTGTCAGACCCTCCATTATTGCTTGTATTATCTCATTTCACCCAACAGTGCACATGAGGGAGGTGTTGTCTTTGACACATTACAAATGAGGAAAGTAAGGCTCAAAGAGGTTAAACATGATATCCAAGGTCAAATCTCTTGAAAACAAGCACCAGGGTTCAAAGTCAAAATCCATGTGCTTCCTTCAATGGCTGTATCATTTCCATGCTGAATTTACTTCCTCTCACTCCGGAAACAGTACTCCAGGTATGGACAGGATGCACAAATGCTCACCAACGATGAGAAATAGAGGAGCATCTTAGTTTTTGAATTTATAATTTACAAGTTATGCTTGTCTTCTTCAAGAAGATGACATGGCACATAATGTACCAGTTCTGTAAGGAAAGTGCCAAGCCTCTGGGACCTGGGACATGGGTGTGGTAAAATTTACCAACAAACATGTCAGGTGACAGGCCTGTCTGTCAGCACGTGGGTGACACTGATACTCAATATGTCTTCTTGAAGTAATACAGAATTAATTCTCAACTTTTAAAGTTCAGATTTCAACCAAAAATTCAAATAGTTTCCTTATGTTAAAAATGTTTTTGGATTTTCTTTTTTGGGAACAGAATCTTCCAGGGTAGTCAGGCTGGACTAGAATTCACTATGGATCCCAGGGTGGCTCAAACTTGCAGTGATACTCCTCCCCGAGTCTAAGTGCTTGGATTACAAATGGAGCCACCATGCCTGACTTTTAAAAAATATTTTCAAGTTGTTCATTGTGTCAATTTCTCATCACTGTGACAACATATCTGGCATAACCAGCTAAGGAAGAAAATTTTTATTTGGGCTCAGAGTTTCGGAGCCCTTGGGCCATCCTTGACATATCACTGACACATCACAGTAGCCAGAAAACAGAAAGAGACACTGTCTGTGACACTGGCCTTCCTCTTCCTTTCCATTTTGTTCCATCTGGGCCCACAGTCTATTGGATGGTGCTGCCAACACTCAGAGCAAGTGTTCACCCCTTAATTAGTCCTCTCTGGAAATGCCCTCCTTAGTTAAGTGTGAGTTACTAATCTCCCAGTGCTTCTCAATCAGTTGAGCTGATAATGATTAGCATCATATTCACAGTTCTTTGCTCGTGATGTTCCCACAGTTCCCTGTCTTCTAGCCTTCATGACAATAATCCAGATGCTGCTGGAAGGCATAATGAATGGAAGAAGACAGGTGGAGGTAACTGCAAAAAGAATGCTGTGTTGGAAAAAAAAGGGAAATTAGGGAGCTTCTGCCTTGAGTGACACACAAAGGGTAACACAATTACTCTGTGTGCTGAATCAACAACAAGAGAACTCAAAAGCATAGTTTTTTGGTACTTGGGCAGCTGGCAATCACTGGTCCCAGAGCCCTAAAAACAAATGGTGTATGATGGGGGAGGAAAGAAGGGAGCAGCATGAATAAGGGAAAAAGAAACTCTCCGTTCAATGTGAGCCAACAAGAGAAATTCCAAAGCACATGAGAAAAACTCATACACAAGAGTCAGTAACTTTGGTAGAGAAGGTGATTCTCTTCCTAAGATGAATTCTTCTTCAGAAAAAGCATGTAAATACTAGACAACTAAGAAAAACTTACAACTAAATAGGCATTTTAAGTATTTTTGATAGTTATCAAAAAGATAGAAATATAATCTGTTGTGGTTTGAATAAGAATGTCCCCTATAGGTCCAAGTATTTGAACACTTTGTCCTCACTTGGAGACAATGTTTTGGGAGGTCTTATAAGGTGTGGCCATGCTGGAGGAAGCACATCACTGTGGGAAGGCTTAGAGAGTTCTTAAGCTTTGTTAGATCTCCAGTGCCTGCTTGAAAATGTGAGAATTTAGCTTCTGCTCGTACTCCAGCTACCTCTGCCACCATGTCTCCCTGCCATGATGGACTCTTGCCCCTTTGGAACTGTAAGCTAATTACTCTTCCTTTTATAAGTTCTCCTGGTCATGGTGTTTCTATCACAGCATGGTGATTCTATCACAGCAATAGAAAAGAAATTAATGCATAATCCTTACATTCCAATCTGTAGACATGAAGTGGAGGGACATGAGTTCAACATGAGATAGTAAAATGAAAAACAAATGAGAGAGGAAATTAAGGAAGTATAGAGAGACAAGGAAAAAATATTTCCTGGATTTTCCCAGTTTCCAAGGTAATCACCCCAAATCCAGGTTTATTGGGTTAGAGGTCATCCTCAAGGTCAGTAAAAACGCCTCAGAAAGGAAGTAATGGAGTTTGCAGTACAATTTATGGAGGAAAAACTAGAGTTCTTTCTTCCCCCACACTAGGAAACCAAGTATTTGCTAGTTATCCTCCAAAATTCATTGAAGAAGAAGCATCTGTTGTTGGACTATTGTTCCCAAGCTCTGAATCCTCACAAGGGGTTTCTTCTTGTTGAAAGAACTCTCAGGGAGACTCTGACAGCTAAATCTGAACCACTGATGTCTCCAAAACTTGTCCAGAGAATCTTGGGCAAAAAAGACCTTGAACAGATCTGTTCCTCAATGTCCTTTCTCTTACAAGCAGTCTGGCCTTTCATCAAAATGCATTCATACTCTGAGCTTGAATTTCAAGCAAATACACACTCCCATAAACATCATGAAGTAAAGGAGGTGATGATTTTGCAAGACTTTTGAAATTTTCTTAATTTATTTATTTATTATTTTTATTTTATGTGTATGCGTGTATAGCCTGCATGTAGGTAAGTGCACCCATGTTGTGCAATGCCCACAGAGGTCAAAAGAGTCTGTCGGATCCCCTGGGACTGGAGTTACTCACAGTTGTTAGCTGCCACATGGGTGCTGGGATTCAAACCCAGGACTTCTACAAGAACAACCAGTGTTCTTAAGCGCTGAGCCATCTCTCCGGCCCCGACTTTTGAAAATTTCTAAATTTTCCAGATCAGCTCAGTTTCCTGGGCTTAGGAGGGAAAGCTCACTGGGCTGCATGTCCTGATGTCCTGGGAAAGGAGGTGCTTTCCAAGTCTCCTCTCTGGAAGCCAGAAATGTAAAGCAGATAATGTAAATTACATTGTTGTTTTGGTCTGGGCCTGAGAGGCATGCATCCAATCTGAGATCAAATAAATGGATTCTGGGCCTGAGTAAGCTGATTAAACAGGATTCACTTTCTAGAGCAATCTGAAAATTAGAAAGCAGCACCAGCAAAATTCTGCCTATATTTTTTGAGCTAAAACCAAGATGCCTCCCAAGGAGGGGATCCAGCTATATCTAGGTACTGTGTCTTACACTGAGAAAAGTACAGCTACAGGCTTAGAGAATATACAATTCTGACTCAAATGAAGA
Source organism: Nannospalax galili (assembly GCF_000622305.1). Classification (NCBI taxonomy): domain Eukaryota; kingdom Metazoa; phylum Chordata; class Mammalia; order Rodentia; family Spalacidae; genus Nannospalax; species Nannospalax galili. The sequence continues at coordinate 3,362,686 of NW_008351346.1, read as the reverse complement.
TGAAAGTACTTAAATTTATATCACCCATGATTACAAAATCTCAGCAGCTTGCATTTACTGAGGGTTTACTATGTACTCAACACTGATTCAAGTACTTAATAATCACATAATGTTTCCAAACTACTGTAAAAAATGAATATCCCAAACCATGACAGAAGTACTGTTATCATTTCTATTTTATAAATGAGAAAAGTAAAGAACAGAAGATAGAATGTGCTGGTGCCGAGACTCAAATCTAAGCTGAGTATAAAGCCCACTTGCTTTAACCGTTAACCTGTCTGGAAAGCACAGAGGTCTTACTGTTAGTATACGGAACAGTACTTACTATACATTGTACTTGCAGTACATTACCCTGGCCTCTTCCTTTCAGAATTTCAAATTGAGAATCAGCATCTCCAAGAAAGAGGAGCCCCCTTCTCCTGCCCTAAGAAAAGAATGATCATGTGCCTGAGCCACAGAGGCAATTCCTTGTGTCTTTGCTGGGGATTAGTGGACATCAGACACAGATCTAGCCAATGAGAACTAGAAGATTCTATTGGCAATGTCTGGGGAGGCACTTGTTCCATGACCACTAAAGACACACTGAAATCACCTACTGCACATTTTTCTTTTCTTTTTTTTTTTTGCACGTCATAAAGCATGTTGTATGTAAACGGTGTAAAGCTTAGAGCTGAGGCAGCATTTAAGGCTTCTCAACCTATGGACAAAAGCTTATAGGCTGATGCAAGGGTTAATTTTGATAGCTAGCTTGAGAAGTTCTAGAATAGCTTGGAAGACAGACCTCTAGCCATGTCTGTAAGGAAGTTTCTAGGTCGGGTTAGTTGAGGGGGGAGGACACACTATAGATATGGATGGCATCATTCCGTGGCCTGGGGTCTCAGACTGAATAAAAAGGAAGACACAAAGCAGCACAAGCATTCATCTCTCTTTGTTTCCTGAGGGCACAATGTGACTGACTGCTTCAAACTGCTATCATCAGGCCTTCTCTACCACGGTGAACTGTACCCTCGAACTGTGAGCCAAAAGAAACCCTGCCTTTATAAGCTGTTTTTAATCAGATATTTTATCACAACAATGAGAAAAAATAACTGATAGAGCTGAGGGCAGCAGAGAAGACAGAGTTTTTAAAGTCTGGCTTGATGGTGACAGACTGAGCCACCACACCACCCATCCTCATAACCTCCATTTCCTCACTTCTTTTTTAAAATTACTTTATGGGTATGTATGTGTGCTATTTGTTTGTATGTGCACTACCTATCTTCAGGTGCCCTCAGAGTCCGGAAGAGGGTGTCAGTTCCCACAACACTGGAGTTACAGGTAGTTGTGAGCCTCCTCATGTGGGTGCTGGGAACCAAACCCAGGTCCTCTGCAAGAGCAACAAGGGCTCTTAAATGTTGAGCCATTTCTCCAGCCTCATCTTCACATGCCTTGCTATGTGGGAGATACATATGTGTATATATGATGTTTTATATATTTATATTATAAATAAATATATATATATTGTTTCATTGTTACCATGACACTTT
>NW_008351346.1:3349093-3361136 GCF_000622305.1 Nannospalax galili | reverse complement strand
TATTTGTCTACATACATATGACTATATATTGTTTACCTTTCTTAATTCCAATTAACTTGTAACCATTTGGACAAATACAATCAATTGGTCAAGAAAGAAAAAGGCATATATTTGAACAGCAATTGATCAATACTCTTCTGGAAAAAGAAAAACAATGTTCGAGGTTGCTGTTCTATCATTTTCCAAGCCTCTATCCCAAATCTTGCAGTTGCTTGTAAGCTATGACTCAGCAGTAAATAAAACAAGATAAAATACAACCCCAAGTCCCTCATTAGTAAAACCAGCAATTTGAACCAGATGATGCTTACATAAACTTTGGAACTAACATCTTAGGTTTGGTCTATTAAAAAGAGCTCATGTTGGAATAATTTCTAGAATATAAATAATGACAAAACCTTTAAATACTTAATGAAGCAGTAACAATTTGTCAAACGGTCCTAAGTTCTTCCCCTCTGCAGACCTCAGTTCCTCATCAGTAAAGTGTGGAAAATGAAATCGATGCCCTTTTAAGATCTTTTTCAGCTTGAATACTCTTGATTCTGGCCAGATTCTTAAATACATGTCTCTAATTTTCATATGTTTCTGTTGCTTTTTTTTCTCATATACTTCTATCCAAATTTTTGCAACCAAGTACCTGACAATGCCTGAGTTATATATAAGACTATGTGTGTTAATAGATTTACTAATTTATTTTTGAGACAGGGGTTCATGAATCCTAGGCAGGGTTCCAATTCTCTATGTAGCAAAGGATGACCTTGAACTTCTGATCCTCCTATCTCTACCTCCTGAGTTCTAGGATTACAAGCATGAGCTATCATGCTCAGTTTCTTTTGAGACTTTTTATAGTGAGTAACTGTGAGCTTTGCATTTACCTTCTGTATCTTCAAATGCCTGTATCAGTGTGGAAATGACTTCTGGACAAATGACTTGGATCTGACCTTGCAACCAGAAAGTTAATCTTACATTTTGACATCATTTAGCACTACTTCAACCTGCTTATAATGTAATCAAGTTTACTGTGCCTTGGACTTCTCTTGTAACCTAACTGCATAGCTTTAATCTCTCATGACTCTTCCTTTCTCTTAACCCAGAATAATGCACATTGTGAAAATAATAAGCACTGTAAGAAGTGAATATTCCTGGGAAGAAATGAAAGTCATTCCATTTGTTCTGCAAACAACAGGTAGGATTACATTTCTAGCATCTGTTTGTGCCTATATGTGCTGTTCTAGGTCAGTAGGAATCAAAAAGAGGAAAATTCTCTGATAAGGGTCTGTTTTTACTTCCCCGTTTCATGCTGAATGTACATGAAATAAAAGACAGAGAAAGGCCTTTGTTTCAGAGCTCAGGTCAAGAACTCTGAAGGAACAGGTTCTCAGAACACTCAGGTCCCGTTCTTGGTTAGAATGGATGCTAAGAGTCAGATCGTCTTTATTCAGGCATCACTATAACATGGCACCTCACTGTCACAGACCACCATATGGCACATAAGAGGCACTCAGTAATTACCAATTATATAATCGTTGTCTGTTTTGATGTATCTGCTATTATACAAACATTTTAAACAGGGTTTCCCAATACCTCACAAATCTTGTAAGAGTAGGAGTTTTATATCTATAATCAGAATAAAATTGGCTGCCTGTAGGCCAGTCTTTACACAGTGTCACATTAAAACTAAATAGAAAAGGGACTGAGAAGACGATTCAGTGGGTTAAAATGCTTGCTGCACAAGCATGAAGAACTGAGTTCAGAACCCTGGTTCTCACACAAAAAGTTGAATGTGGCAGCACATGCTCGTAATCCCAGAACTGGGAGACAGAGATGAAGATTTCGGGCTATCATTGGCTGGCCAGCCTAGCTAGTTGGTGAACCCCAGGTTCAGTGAGAGCCTTGTCTCAAAAAATAAGGTGGAGGGGCTGGAGAGATGGCTCAGTGGTTAAGAGCATTGACTGCTATTGCAGAGGACCTGGGTTTGAATCCCAGCACCCACATAGTGGCTACGAACCATCCTTAACTCCAGTTCCAGGGGAATCTGAAGCCCCTTCTGGCATTGCATGACATGGGTCCATGTATATGCAGGCAATATACTCGTACACATAAAATAAAAATAATAAATAAAAAAATAAGGTGGAAAGCCAGCTGTGGTGGTGACTACCTTTAATCCTAACACTCAAGAGGCAGAAGCAGGTAGATCTCTATGAATTCCGGGCCAGCCTGGTCTATGCAGTGTGTTCTGGGGCAGCCATGGCTACACAGTGAGACCCTGTCTCAAAAATAAATAAAAAGGTAGAGAGTGGTAAATGAAGACACTTGGCATTGATCTCTGGTCCTCACAGGTGCACACACACACACACACACACACACACACACACATGAAAGAAAAAAGTAAAAAATCAATCAATCCAAAATACCAGCCTTGAGACCTTTTTCTTTGTCTTTTTGTAGCTCTTAAGCAAACTCTTAGAGAGCATAGCAAAAATGACAATTAAAAAACAAAACATATAACAGGAATTCCTTTTATTTATTTTTCTTCCTAAAGTCTTCCCATAGTACCAGAGAGCTCCCCAGTTTCCATAGCTTCCAAACTCCCTAACAGAGCTCCTGTAAACTTTCCATTCTAGTTCACCCCTTTGGGCTCTTTTCTTTCCTCCAGGAGGTGACCCCACGCTCCATGTAACCTAAACTAGTTGAAATGCTCAACCTTTTCAAGAGCTCCAGTTCTCCCCAGTGCCCATTGATCTGTCCAAGTGTATACACTGCAAGTATTGACTGCAACAAGGATTTGGACAAAGTTCTCTGGTCCAGAGCCAGAGCTTTTCTATAACACCATGCAATGGACAGGCACTGTTCTGTTTATGCAAAGCTGCTCTTTTCATTTATTGATGTCTATTAACCAGTAGCTGCCTCCGAGCCACCTGAGGAGCTTCTCAAAAGCACAGATGTCTGGTCTCCACACCAGCCTCTCTGAATCAGAGAATCCTAGGGCAAGACCCAAGATTCCCCATTTTTAACAAGCTTCCTAGGTGTCTCTGAAGCACAGCATCTTTTTATACCACAAAGGCTTTAGAATTGAGCTACAAAGTAGTCATGCCCGTAGGAACCATTGGTTTTACCCAGTTTAATGTTTGATCTTCCTTATAATACAGTGTCCTAGGCACATAGACAATCCTCAACTTCTGAACCCTGTGAGACCCTAATGTAAAAATATATTAGTGGTAGTATGCTACTCAGAAAGTATTCCTTTGAGAAACAGAGACCAGAGATCCTAGAAGGCTTGAGACAGTGGGCTAGAGCCTTGTGTCCCTTCTCAGAACACACTGGGCTGGGGCTGTCAAGAACAATTGCTCCCCTTCCCTTATTCCCCTCTTACCTCAGAAGCTGGTAACAAGAGGGGAAGATAACATGGTAATAAAGAGATCTGGAAGAAACTGGTGAAGAAAACAGAAATGGTGTTCTCCACAAAACCTCTACGAAGTACCCTCCAGTGAGGAAGAGATAAGAGATACAAAAACCATGATTTCATAGGGAGAGCTTGCAATGGCTTCTGTTAGAGGGAAAAGGTGTACAAAATTCACCTTCAACAAAGGAAGGAAGAAGGCATGTCCTTGGATCACTGCGACCACAGTATCTGACCAGAACAGATTTTTTTTTGGTTTACAGCTTCAGAGGGTTTCAGTCCATGATGGCATAGAAGACATGGAAAAGCAGCTCAGTTTATAGAAGTGGAAATATGAGCAGAGGCTGCTCACATCATGTCAGATGAGGAGTAAGAGAGAAAAAGAGAGGCAGGAACCAGGGATCAGACTCTCCTTTAATGACCTATTTCTCCCAGTGAAGCCCTACTTCTAAAATCTCCATAGCCTTCCAAAACAGCACCACCAGATGTAGAGTGACCATTCAAAATATGACTGGGGGGGGACATTTAAAAGTCAAACCATAATAAGGCATGATGAGATCCTTCAGGCATCAGCAGCCAGGGCTATCATCATCCAGGAGGAAAGGTTGGGACAGACAGGATTGTTCTGAGGACAAATCTTTCCCAACTAAGAATTCACTGTAGTGGATGTCTTCCTTAGAGCTCTATTCTCTCTAGAAAGGCTCCAATTTAGATCCTCCATTCTTCCAAAGATTTTAAGCACTGAAGAAAAAAAATCTGGCCTCATTATAAGGTGCTCTTACCATGTAGATCTGAAACCAGTCTTATCATGAAGACCAGTGGTTTTTTGAAACTTGGTTGAATTGCATAGTGAGTAGTGATTCCTGTCAACAAACAATTATCACATATGTACTCACACACCAGACCTAGAGAACATGCAGCAAGATAGAGCCAATCCTTCAGCAGAGCAAGGAGCACCAAAACTCAGAACACACAATCACAGAAGCACAAATGTCCTTATGAATTTACCAAAACACAAATTCGATTATGGAACAACCTCAGAAAAACCTGGACATTGACTTAATCAAACTAAGACTGGAAAGGTCAGTGCGATCAATGACCAAACAGTTGATTGAGCCTGCACAGGTGTGGCAAAATCCAATGTCATCAAAATATGAATTCTAATCCAACACAAAACAATGAGTTCTGTACAAGCAGCTATGCAAGGAAAGATTTCACCTCTTCTCTTCAGGGTTTCCATAAAACACTGACATCAATGCAGTACCCTTGCTGGTTGACTGCAGCGTCATGCACATGGCTAACTGTGTTTATCTCCAGTTCCTGTTTCTCCTCCCTCCACGTGTATGCCACCACATTCTTTCTTGAAGTAATTCTTCCTTCAGTCTTGTTTTTAATAGACTGAAATTTTTCTCACTCTCCAACAGTGGTTTGCAGAGTTAATTAGGCAGTGGAATCCTTTTAGTAAAATAAACCTTCTATGTAGCATCAATATTTTAAACTCACAGAGACCTTCCCCAAGACCCTAGTCTCACAAGCAACCCTGGAACCTAAGTAACAAAGCACTTTCAGTTTCCCTATCAGAAACAGAGATGACAAATCAGTATCTGCCATCCCAATTTCCTTTCTTCCTTCTTCGTGACCGAATTTGAATTAGGGTAGGAATGAAACAAGTTAAAAGACTACATTTCCCAGCCTGTCTTGCAGCTAGGTACAGTGAGGCCTGTGATGAAATTCTGGCCAAAAGGAAATAGAAATGGAAGCATTCAAAGAGAAACCAGCCAGGCGTTGGTGGTGCATGCCTGTAATCCCATCACTCAAAAGGCTGAAGCAGGAAGATCAAAGGCCAGTTTGGGCAACCCCAACAAGACCTTCTCTCCAGAAAAATAGAGTTCCTTAAAACTGGGAGCTGTGTCTTTTTGACCTTTCTCTTCCTCCTTTCTGCTGTCTGGAGTAGGGACGGGTGAGGCAGCTGAAGCTCCAGTAACCATCTTGAATGATTAGGTTGCTTTGAAGATGGAGCTTATGCTCTGCCAGGAGCAGGTCAGAGAAATTAGAGTCTGAGTCCAAACACTTCGTGGTGCTGCCATGCCACTTCTGCACTGTCTACTCCTGGGCTTCTTCAAGTTGAGAGACAAAGCCCTGTGTGTTTGATGTTGCTGTTGTTGCTGTTGTTGTTGTTTTTGTTTTTCTGTAATACACAGCCCTATCAAGCCCTAGAGTATGCAGAATCTGTCTGTAGTTAAAGAATCTCTATGTATGTACTATATACTATATTTGAATGTACTATGTATTATATTTGGATAGAATGAATTTGGAGAAGATAAGAACATACCCTCATTATGAGTGGAATGTTTATAAAACAAGTGTCAAGACCTGGTATTTACTGAGGGCTTCTGTGTACTGAGCTGTCTGCTAGGCATTTGCACATATATTATTCATTGAGTACTCTAGTCTACAGCATGAGGTAAATAAAACAAAGGATAATTTTCAGATGAGGAAACTGAAGCAAAGAAGAGCTAATAACTTTTTACAGTTGTTTAGCTTGTTAGTTCCAGAAGTGAGATCTAAGATCTTGCTTCTCTTCTAGAACAACCTCTAAGTATAGTGGACTGGAGGTCTAAGGGGGTTAACAACAAGGATTTTTAAATCACTGCTTAGGAAAGACAATTTAAGCAAAGCATACGTTCTCTTAACAATGTTTGAATTATTTCTTTCATGAACTAAACTTGAGGCAGGGAAGCTCTGGAGTCACTCTTCTTCCTAGACGCATGTCCTTAGGTGAATTCTCTAGTCTCTGAACCCTGGGCTGCCTTGCACAGTGAAGTGTGGGATCATAAAATAATATAAGTGGAGTTCACTATAAATCCCTTCTTGTGGGGGTAAGTCAATTTTGTGACCCATTTCAGGATGAAATTAGAGGAATGAGATAAGAAGAAATCCTCTTGTTTTCTAAAGGAGTTTGAAAACGGTGTTTTTGAGATGTTTCACAGAAAAAAATAGTTTCTTGTTTTTGTATGCATGCCAATTCTGCGAACCTGAGCAAAATACCTCTTTAGTATCCATTTTGTTACCTGTAAAATGGGAATAAAAGTATCTTTTTATGGGGCTAGAGAGATGGCTCAGTGATTAACAGCATTAGCTATTCTTCAGAAGACCCAGATTTGGTTCCTGGCACCTACATGGCAGCTAACAACTATCTGTGTAACTCCAGTTCCAGGGAGTTCCTCATCTGTCCTCTATGAGCACTGCATGACACGGGTCCAACTTACATACATAACACTCATACACATATAAATAAATAACTAACTAAATAAATAGTATCCTTTATACAAGGTTGCTGAAAGAAGGTGATGCTCACAGAATGCTGCACAGCGTTTATGATCTTTATTTCAGCCAGCCTCGGGAGCATTTTCTACTTCTTAATTTTTCCAAATGAAAGGTCAAGCCACCTATTCCACAGTGTTCTCTCTCTCTCTGTGTGTGTGTGCGTGTGTGTGTGTGTGTGTGTGTGTGTGTGTGTGTGTGTGTAGAAGTCAGGAATCAACCTCAGGTGTCATTTCTCAGAAGCTATCCACCCTGTTTTATAAAACAGGATCACTCACTGGGACTTGATGCTCACTGATCCACTGTCTTAGTTTCATGCATCACCCTTTGAGGGGCTGCCTACAGGACTTTAACTTTGCCATGTCCTGCCTGGTTTCCAGGCTTTCCTTCTCCCATGACCCCATAACTCTTAAATTCTGTATACCTATAAATCCAGCATCATATGGACGATCAAGCTAGACTCACCTGACAGCAAGGCCCGGGCACATTCCTGTCTAGGACTACAAGTACATACCACCAAGCATAGCTTTTTATTTGAGTTCTGGGGATTGAACTCAAGGCCTCGTGCTTGTGGGGCAAGCACTTTGCTGACTGAGCCATCATTCTATCCTTTCTCTTTCTTATTTTTTAATCTTTGGTTGTTACTAGGATGTCATTCATATTGTGGAAATCAATCACAACAGTGATAATTCAAAAACTCTAACCCTAAGAAAAGGGAAAGATCAGGTTTGCATGATTAAGGGAAAAAAAAAGATAAGGAACACACAATTATGGTAGTTTTTTAAGAAAAAAGTAACAATTCCACAAATCATTAAGACTGCTATGAAAAGATATCAAAATTTAAACTTCTGAGCAACAGTAGACACAATTAACAAATGAAAAGTCAACTGATGAGATTGGGAGAAAATATTTACAAATCAGATGTCACCAAAGATTGATATCCAGAACATAATGACAAAGCCTAGATAACTCAATTCGGAAACGGGCAAAGGACTCAAATAGACTTTTCTCCAAAAAAGATTCACAAATGACCAATGAGCATATGAAAAGATGCTGGCATCACTAATCACTGGAAAACGCAGATCAAAGCCACCATGAGACATCACCACAAACCCATTAGGCTGGCCATCATCCAAAAGATGGAAAATAAGAAGTCCTGGAGAGGACGTGGAGAAATTGAAACCTTTGTGCTCTGTTAGTGGGAAAATAAATGGTGCAGCTGCTGTGAAAAATAAAACCAGTATGGTAATTCAGCAAAAATTTGAAAATGCAATTACCATATAATCAATATTCTAATCCTGTGAATACATCCAAAAATGAAGACAGGGAATATATATTTGCACACTGATGTCTGTCACAGCATTATTCACAAGAGTTAAAATACAGAAACATCCCACATGCCCATCAATAGATGAATGGATAAACACAATGTGGTCTATACATACAAAGGAATATCAACCAGCCTTTAACACAGAAACACATGTGCTACGATATGGACGTGCTTATTGAAGTCAGCCAGACACAAAAAGACAAGTGCTGGAAAATTCCAGTTATATCCAGTGCCTAGAAGAGTGAATTCACAAAAACCAAAAGCAGACTGGTGGCTGTCAGGATCAGAGAGAAAAAAAGAATGGAGAGTTATATGCCATAGATGAAGTTTCAATGTGGGGAGATAAAGAGGCTCTGTAAAGTGATTGTATAAAAATGTGGATATAGCAGAGTCCACTGACTGTCCACTTTAACATAGTTAACATGGTAGCTTTTAAGTTAGGTGTATTTTGTTGCAATAAAAATGTTTAAATTCCTATTAGGAAGATGGCAATGGGAAGCAAGTGAAAGACAAAATGGAAGAGTGCAAGGACAGGCATGGGGTGAGCGGCACTGTGTGGGTGTCGGTGACGCATTTGGCAACAACTTCCATAAAAGTTGTACTCCAAATTAAATTGGCCAGTTTTTGAATGCTGTCATCAGAATGGAATGCTGGCATATGAAACGGCTGCATAATCAGGAGTAAATGGGAACTATGCTGGTTGGAAGCAAAAGGTCCTCTGGGGCATATCAGAGGCTGGTACTGAAACTGTCCTTGTTTAACAAACTCATTAATGACCTGGAAGAAGGCGGAAACAGCCACTGCTAATGAAATTTGCAAAGATACGTTGGCAATGCCCTGGACTTAACCATAATGCATAAGCATTGTTGAGATGGAGAGAGATTTTCCACTAAGCAGTTAATCAGATTACACCAATGACTTCCTGGGATAAGAACACTTGCTCATTCCCAACTCTTGTCTCAAGACCAGAGAGCAAATTCCAAAACGTGATGCAGTTCATAAAACCATCCATGTTTGAGGCCAGTGGGAGAAGTGGTTCCCGCAGCACAATTCTGTTTTGGAGCTTCACTTCTAGGTAAAAAGCAATAGATTAAGTACATTAAAAATATATATATATATATGTGATAGGAGAAGTAAAAGAGTTAGAGATACAGTGTCATCCATGGAGGAAAGTATGGACAAAAAAAACATTTTTAATGTATGAAACCCCTGAAGTTTGGCAGAGAGTTTGTCATGTTCTCCATTCTTAAAGCCTGTCAATGGCTCCTCTGGGCTCTAAAGAGAGTTTCAGATCCTTAACAAGTCCCTGAATGGTCTGGCCCTGCCTACCTATCCAGCTGCAGTTCCTTCTTCTGCAAACAACACCAATATTCTCCTTTCCCGATTCCCCCCTCCCCTCTCCATTCTATCCCCAGCCACTGTGCTTGGTCCAAGGACAAACAGAGTATTCAAATTATGCCAATCTGATTGCACCCTGGGATTTTTTTAGGCAATGATCACTGAAGCGGTTATCCTTTTGAAAAGACTGGCTTCAGTCTGCAGAGTTTTTCAGATAAAGATACTGGTATCATCTCAGCCAGGACAATTTTTTTTGTTTGTTCTACAGAACCACCTTGCATGTTGCAAGCATTTAACATCTCTGCCTCTATATGCTAAATTTCCAGGTTTCATCCTGATTAATTGTGACAACAGCAATAATAAAAAAGCCCATATTCCCTGACCTGGACACCCATGAGATGGAAAGGAACCCTTAGTCATGAGACAGAAACCTGAATTCAAGGTACTTTACCTGAACAAACCTGACCAACATTCAGATCTTTGACTTACATCATTCCCAGAAGAAGGTTTTTCATTCTCTGCCACCTGAATTTGCTCCTGTGTTGTGTGACACTGTTCCTGGGGCAATGTGAACTAATGTTTACTCACCCCAGATAAAGAAACAACAACAGAACAAAATAAGGATATCACCAGAATCCACCTTGGTGAACCAATGAATTTTATTTGGGTTACTTACAAGAGTATGGGTGAGCAGTTACTTACAAAAGGAGAAATGATTCAAAGACAGCTGCATCACCAAATGCCCACCCCAAGATGTGAGACAGTTAAAAGTAGGAAACTGGGAGCACATTCCACAACTTAAAGACACATTGACAGGTTAGAAAGCGCCTCTTCTTTGGGACTTAGTTATTCTGAGCCTCTTCCAGGCATCGAGTCCCAGAGGCTGGAAGATGGAGTGGAACGTGGACACAAGGATACTAGCCTGTCCCCTCTACTCCTTCCCTGTCTCAGCAGTAGTATCAGGAGCCTCAACAGTTGTAAGTAGAAATAGGAGCAAGAAAGTATCATTTGTACCATACTGGAAACCAGAGACCTGAAAATATTATTGTTGGGAATATAGCTTGTTTGACAGTCATTCCACACTATAATGAAACTCCATCATGCCCCATGTGGCATGCCAGGATCTGGGTGTACAAAAACAAAGATGATACAAGTGCATGCCTAAGAGGACTCTGCCTGGGGTGGCAGAGAAATAAAGCTGATTAAAGAACATCAAATTTAAATGAAGGTGATGTGGTCCATCATGGTGAGTTTTGTGAAGGTGGTGATCCTTGCAGTCACATTTTCTCATTTCTGACTTCCCCAATCCTAGTGGCTTCTGGGGCCTGGGCACAGCACATTCAAATCAAGATCTAGGCACTGTGGAATCTGCAAATTCTCTCCACAGTGACTAAACAGGAGCACAGAGGAACAGAGTTAGAGAGCTACCTCATGAAGTGAGAGCACAGGATCAAACAAGAGCTGGAGTCCCTGTGGGAGTGTGCCTGAGGCCCCAAGGAGGATTTACATGAGAACACTGGGGAGCAAGGAGGACTCTGCCAGGACCTTGAACATCTGCCAACTTCCTAGCTCTCCCTCCTGGACAAGGAAGAAGCTGCCGCCACATTAAGACATATCTACGCCCTCAGAGAGCTCAAATATCTTTCATCTGACTGCCAGAGAGAGAAATGTCTGTCAGAAGAAAACAGAAACCTGCACAGTGAAATAGGGCTGCTAGAGGGGAATATCAATATTTTCCAGGTGCGGAGATCAGTATCTGTGAGAGGCTGAGACACGAAGATCCCTTAAGCCTATGAGTTCAGTGCTAATCTGAAAAACAGAAAAATCTGATCAGATTTGGGGGGAGAGAAAGAGACACACAGAGAGAGAGAGAGAGAGAGAGAGAGAGAGAGAGAGAGAGAGAGAGAGAGAGAAACTCAATACTTTAGGTACAAAAATCATGAGTATTTAAGGAGATTCACCTACAACACACAAGATAATAGCTACAGCAAAATAGTCTCCTCATGTCTTAAAACAACAACAATAATAAACCCTAAACTGGGGTGTAGCTTAGTGGTAGAGCAAGTGCTTTGCATACATGAGGGTACAGGTTTGAGGCCTAGCAAAGGAAAGATGGGGTGTGAGAAGGAGAAAAGGATGGGAGAGGGAGTAAAAGAGAGGGAGAAGGAAGGGAGGGAGGAAGGGAAGGAGAGATGGAGAGGGGAAGGGAGGAAGGAAGAGGAGAGAAACCTGAAAGAAGAGAAATCAAAGCAGAGGGTAGGTCTTCTTGAAATCCAAATTAGAGGCCTGGATGATCAAATACAAAATTAATTTTAAATTCTGATAGGAAGTTTGGAAAATATATACATGTCGAATATGTGAATTGCAGTCATTTAAGAAAAGAAAAAGTATAAATGTACAACCTTAAGTAACCACAGAAGCCATGAGAGACCAGAGGGAAAGGGGAAAGGAGCTCAAGAGAGGAGAATAGTAGGACACAGGTGCTAGTAAGGAGGAAGTGGGAAAAATGAAGGAGGACTTCAGCAGGAAAGGTGAAAGGGATGGTAATACAGGGAAAGAAAGAGATGAGCAGGAGCTAAATAACACTAAGAATTTCTGAAAAAAAAAAAGCCATAGGGAAACGTATAATTTTATAAGCGTACTTAAAAATACAT
>NW_008351346.1:3294081-3348978 GCF_000622305.1 Nannospalax galili | reverse complement strand
GTGTGTGTGTGTGTGTGTGTGTGTGTGTGTGTGTGTGTGTGTAAAACTGTCGGCTATTCTAAAAAGGGAAATTTCCCTTTGAATTGTTGGTCAGGGTAGTCCAAGAGATTCTCAAAACAATACTTACTGCCATAATCCTTGGCTAACTTCCAGAACTTGAAGGTAAGACTCTATTGTTGAATACACCACATACTTTAGACACAGGATTTGGAGAAATTGAGCTGGAACTAACATGGAAGCTTTCTCCTTGGAGACTAGTTTTCATAATATAAAAAGATGTTATAGAAACTACCAATGGATAAAACCAATCAATGGTCCTACCCAGCTGTACAGTCTATGAACCACAAAAATGACCCACCCAGCAAAAATATCTCCATTGATACAATAGTGTCACTTTTATTTTAGGGGTAACCAACAGCTATCTAATTGGACTTATGTCCACTCAATAGAAGGGACTCCTATCTTGGTACTGTAAATATAGCCAGATAACCATGGTTAGAGAGGTCATAGACCCTAAAGGAGAACATACTGCTGCTGCTTTCCTAAAACAATGTAATTTCTTATTATATTCTAACTACCTATCCTTATATTCATAGATAAATGTCGTGCTCACTACTCATAAGAGAAGCTTCTTTTTGCAACAGATGGAGACTATTGCAAAGTTCCATAACTGATCAAAATGCAGTGAATAAGTGACCATGGTATGCCTAGCTCAAAATGATGTGTCTATAAAGCAACACCTGCACATAAGGATCGGGGAACATTGCAGAAAAGGGGGGCATAAAGATGGTGAGAGCCAGAGATCCAGAATGCCTGCTTTCATGTAGTGTCTTGTAGACATGACAGGGAAGCTACATCCATGAACTCTCAACAATACGGTTGCCTGCGTAGTGACAACACCAGCTGACATGGCAGTGTAAATGGGGAAATTTCACAAGGTCATACCTCTAAATGAAGAGCTATAGGCAGTCAATGACTACTGATGCAGGAAGAATTAGTTTACTCCAGGGATGAGTTCCCTGATGAATCATGCAACCCCAAGTGGTAAGTCTTAAACACATGTACACATGAATACTGCTAAATGGATTCAGTACTATATATATATATATTATATATATAATATATATATATATTTATATATAATCAAAGCAGAGGTCATGAAGTTGAGAGGTAGTGGAGAGATGATGTGGGAGGAGTTGAAGGGGGGAGAAGGAGAGTGGTAATGATGTAAATACAATATTTGTGTGTAAAATTTGAAAAATATTAAATGTTATAAAAGCAGAAAATAGAATGTTCTACTAATATATGGAATAAAATTGACAAATCTAAACATATACAATAGATGAAAGAAACCAAGTAAAAATCGTTGTCATAAGACATAAAAATCATGGTTATAAGACATAAAAATTATGGTTATGTTCTCCCTGGACTGAACAAAAAAGAACCACATCATGGAACATGCTGGTAACATTCCAAACTACATAAAATGAAAACCTTGGCAAGTACTCAGAAAAAAAGAAGTTTAAGATCAGTAAGTGGAAAATAATCTAACTGACTTCTGATTTATTTACTGTAACTTTAGGTTAAAAAAATCAACAAGTTATATTCATTGATAGTGTCAGATTGTATCTGAAGGGCTGGAGAGATGGCCTAATGGTTAAGATCACCGACCACTCTTCCAGAAGACCTAGATTCAGCTCCCAGCATCCACATGTCAGCTTACAATCATCCTAAACTCCAGTTCTGTAAGATCTGATGTCCTCTTCTGGGCTCCACAGGCATCAGGCATACATGTGGCACATTTACACACATGTAATCAAACCACTCATACACATTTAAAAAAGAAAAGAAAAGAAAAAAGAGAGAAGGGATCAGAGTGTACAAATTGGAGATTAGAGAAATGGTTCCGTGGTTAAGAATGCTCATAGCTCTTGCAGACAACTTGGGTTTGGTTCCCAGCACCCACTTAGTTGTTCACAACTGCCTTTAACCCCAGTTCCAGAGGATATGATGATGCCCTTTTCTGGTCTCCTTGGCTCCCATATGCCCAGGTCACAATGCAAAAACATAAATAATATGAAAAATCAATAATATGTTCCTACCAAATCCCACCAGTCCTATAAAAATATTCTATAATGAGAAGTGCCTAGAGGAATACCAGGACACAGAACTCATAAAACCAGCCAAAAACATGATCAAAGAATTCAAGGATTTTAAAGAACACACAAACAAGCAGCACAAGGAAATCAAAAAGGATGCAAATAAATACCTGACTGAAGATAAAAAATAAAAAATAAAAATACACTGCTGAGTGAATTCACAAAGACAATTCAGGATTTGTAAAGTAAATTCACAAAAGAGATAGAAATATGGAAGAAAACCCAAGCTAAGATGAAGATGGAATTGAAAACTTTAAGCCAATTGGAAAAGGAAGGTGAAACACCAACGGAATGAATCAAATGGAAAACAAAATATCAAGACTTGATGATGAAGTTGGAGAACTGAACAGCTCAAGATAAGACTATGAAAAAAATTTTAAAAACACAGGAATGGAATATTCAGCAGCTGTGGACACCATGAAAAGATCAAATCTAAGAATTACAGGTATAGAAAAAGGAAAAGAATCTCAGGTCAATGACACTGACCAGATTTTCAACAGGATTATAGAAGAAAATTTCTGTAAATCAAGAAAAAACATACCTATACTGATATAAGAAGCTCGCAGAACACCAAATAGATGGGACCAGAAAAGAAACATGACATAGTAAAAATCCTAAAAGGAACAGAGAAAAAGTACTGAAAACAAGAAGTTACGGAGGAAAACTCATCAGAATAACAGTTGACTTTTCTATGTATAATTTAAAAGTCAGAAGAGCCTGGAGCAATGTATCCCAAGTTCTAAATGGTCACAGATGCCAACCCAGACTTCTTTATCCAGCAAGATATAAATAGGTTTAAAGAATTCATGTCCTCCAAACCAGCCCTAGAGAGAATATACAAAGCAATACAAAGAACTGAAAAAATGAACAACCATACCCAAAAGGCTATGGAAATAAAACAAATGAACCTGTAATTATGGAAATAGAAAATAGGACTAAAAACACAGATAGCAAACAAAATGACAGTAACCAATACACATCTTTCAATAATAACTTTAAACATCAATGGCCTTAGCTCTCCAATCAAAAGATATAGACTAGTTGAATGAGTTAAGAAGCAAAATCTGGGGTTAGAGAGATGGCTCAGTGGTTAAGATCACTGGCTGTTCTTATAGAGGACCCAGGTTCAGTTCTAAACATCACATAACAGTTAACAACCATCTGTAATTCCAGTTACAGAGAATACAATGCCCTCCTCTGACTTCCATGGATATTGCTCAACAAGAGTGCACATACATACATTCAAGCAATACACTTTTACATATAAAATAAAAAAAAAGAAACAAAAATCCATCTTCTTGTTGTCTACAAGAACCTCGTCTTACCTTCAAGAAGAGGTGCCACTTTAGAGGGAAAGGATGAAAAAATTATTCCAAGCAAATGGCACAAAAAAACAAGCAGGAGCTGCTATCCTATTATCAGTCAAAACAGACTTCAAACTAAAATTAATCAGAGGAGATAAAGAAGGTCATTTCATTCTGATGAAGAGAAAAATTGACCAAGAAAACATTCCAATCATGGGTATATATGCATCAAACTCTGCTGCACACAATTTTATAAAGAGTATTGTTGGACATCAAGACACAGATTTACTCCAACTTAATAACAGTAGGTGACTTCAATACCCCCCTTTCTCCAATAGACATGTCATTTAGACAAAGAATAAACAGAGAAACATCTGAATGAAAGGCTATCATGCATCAAGTGGACATAGCAGACATTTATAGAATACATCACCAAAGCACCAAAGAATACACATTATAAACAGAAGCATGGGGAAGTTTCTCTAAAATAGACCACATACTGGGGCACAAAGCAAACCTCAACAAATACAAAAAAATTGAAATGATTATATGTATACTATTGGTCACAATGCAATAAAGCTTAAAATCAACAGCAAAAGAATCTCTAGTAGCTACATGAACTCATGGAGATTAAGCAACATACTACTGAATGATGAATGGGTCAAGGAAGAAATCAAGAAAGAAATAAAAATATTCCTGGAATTAAATGAAAATGAAAACATGCACAAAAAAACCTCCGGGACACGTTAAAAGTAGTCCTAAGGTGCTGGAGAGATAGCTCAGCAGTTAAGAGCACTTCCAGAGAACCCAGGTTTGATCCCCAGCACTCACATAGTGGCTAACAACCATCTGGAACTCCAGTTCCAGGGGTACTTTCACTGTCTTCTGGCTTCCTTGGGCATTGTACCACATAGGTGCATTTACATTCCCACAGTCAAAACACTCATATACACATAAAATAAAATACAAAATTTAAAAAGCAGTCTTAATAGGTAAATTTTCTAAGCACCTACATTAAAAAAATAAGAAAGAGCACAAGTAAATGACTTAACAATGCAACTCAAGAATCTGGAAAAACAAGAGTAAAGCAAACCAAATCTCAGAAGATGAGAACAAATAATAAAAATCAGAGCAGAACCCTATGAAATAGAAAAATAAAACAAAACAAAGAATTAATCTAAGAGCTGTTTCTTTGAAAAAATAAACATAATAGACAGACCCTTAGTCCTGTTAACCAAAAGAAAAAAAGAGAGAAAAATCTAAATTAATAAAATCCGAAATGGAAAGGGAAACATTACAGTGGAAACCAAAATAATTCAGAACACTATATGGGGTTACTTTTAAAACCTATACTCCGTCAAATTAGAAAATCTAAAAGAAATGGATGAATGTTTATATTCAATCAAACCACCAAAGTTAAACCAACAACCTGAACAGATCGATAAATAAGGAAATCAAAACAGTATTACAAAGCCTCTTGACTGAAAAACACCCAGATACAGATGGATTCACAGCAGAATTTTATCAGTCCTTCAGAGGACTACAACCAATACTGTTTAAATTATTTAAAAAGGCAGAAACAGAGGGAGAACACCCAAGCTCTGTTTATGAAGTCAGTATTACTCCAATACCAAAACCAGGTAAAGACACAACAAAAAAGAAAACTACAGGGGCTGGAGAGAATGGCTCTGGGATTAAGAACACTGGCTGCTCTTGAAGAGGATCTGGGTTCAATTCTCAGCACCCACATGGCAGCTAACAACTGTCCTAACTCCAGTTTCAGTGGATCTAATGCCCTCTTCTGTCCTCCACAGGCATTGTATGACATGGGTGCACTTACACACGTGCGAGCAATACACTCATACACATAAAATAATTTTTTAAAAACCATAGACAATATCCCAAATAATCAAGGATACAAATTTTTTCAATAAAATACTTGCAAACTGCATACAGACACATATCAGAAATATCCACCATGTCAAGTTGGTTTTATTCCACAGATGCAGGGATGGTTCAATGTATATAAGTGAAAAAATGTAATAAATTATATAAATGGACTTAAAGACAAAAATCACATTATCACTTAAAAAATGCAGAAAAGGCTTTGGCAAAATCCAGTACATCTGCATGATAAAAGTCCTACAGGGAATTGGATTGGAGAGAATGTACATCAACATAATTAAGACTATATAATAAATGCACAGCCAACATCATTCTAAATGGAGAAAAACTAAAAGCATTCTCACTAAAATCAGGAACAAGACAAGGTTCTCCACTATCCTGAAGGTTATCCAATATGAAATGAACAGCCTTAAACACAGGTGCACATGAGCATCACTCAGTGCACACACACACACACACACACACACACACACACACACGTGTGTGTGTGTGTATCCTGTTCCTGTTTGTATGTGTAACAATATAATCAAAGATGAGGACAAGAAGTTAAGAATGAGTTGGGGGACACAGGAAAAGTTGGTGGAAGACTGGGAGGAATGGAAATAATGCAAATAATTCATACAATACTCCTGTATGAAATTCTCAAATAAGAAAAAAGAGGGCTGATGAGATGGCTGAAAGGATAATGGCATTTGCCATCAAGTGTGATAACTGAGCTCAATCCCCATTACCCACATGGTGGAAGGAGAGAGCTAACTTATTTGTCCTCTAACTTCCACATGTATGCTGTGGCACTCATATGCCTGCACACACACGCACACACACACACACACACACACACACACACACGCACACTACATAAATAAACAAATGTAAAAAATGAAGAGAATAAAAAGATAACATTCAGAATGAAAGTATATGCAAATATATTTGACAAAATTTTTGGAACCAAAAATATTTTTAAAACCTTCTTTAATATAATACTTAGATAATAACCCAATTTAAAACATGCAAAAGGATTAAATGGACATTTCTCCAAAACCAGGTATACATACAACTTGCCAATAAACATGTGAATACAAATTCAATATTATTAACTCAGTATGAGTCATTTAAAATGCAAATAAAATAGAAACAATTCAAATGTCTACCAACTGATGAATGAGTAAGTAAACTGCCATGCAATGGAACATTATTTGGTGATAAAAAGGTAACAGCATTATTGATACTTCTTACATACAACATGGATTTAACAAAAACATTATGCTAAGTGAAAAGAAGTCAACTAAAACAATACATATTTCTAATGACATCATAGAAATGTCCAGAATAAGCAAAACTCTCAAGACTGAGAATATGTTAGTGATTTCCTGGGACTGGTGAGGATGAACAGAATGGAAAGTGAATGAGTGTTATGGACATGGGATTTCTTTTGCGGTGTGTTTAAAATGTTCTAAATTATACTGTAGTGACAGCTGATATACTAAATCTTACACAACTGTACACTTTGTGTGAACTCTGTCTTAACAAAGATGTTTTCAAAATTAAATTCAACCTGAGTGTGGTGGTGCATTTTGTAATCCCATCACTCTGGAAGATGAGGCAGATATCACATCTTTGAAGCCAATTGCGATACACATGACTACTTTGTCTCCAATACAAACAGAACAAAACCAAACGAAGCCAAGATTAAACTCAAACGTATTATCTTCAGGGCTGGAAATACAGCTCAGTGCTAGGGCACTTGCTTGGTGTGGGTGAGGTCCAAAGGTTTTCATGGTTATGATACCCACGTGGCATCACTGATGGTGTTACCCTTCCTCACCTGGCTTGCCCTGCTCTTTCAATATGGAGTTCCGTTGTTCTCTTCCTCTATCTAGGCTTTAGAAACACTGGCTAAATTTAGCCAACTCTCTAGTTTCCTTAGTACCACATAGATAAAGGGAAAGAGAGAAAGGAAGAAAAAGGAAAGAAAGGGAAAGGAAAAGGTGAAGAAAGGAAAGGAGAGAATAAAAGAAGTAACTTGAATCAAACTAGTCACTTCTGTGTGTGTGCGTGTGTGTGTATACGTGTGCGTGTGTGTTTGTGTGTGTGTGTGTGTGCACATCTATGTGGGGCATGCTATGAAAAAAAACCCAGGCCTTGTGCTACATAAGTGCTCTGCCACTGAACTACACTCTCAACATGCTCACATGTAGAGATGGACTCTCAATGTGAGATGGACTTTAAGAAAACAGCAAGTGAACAACAGAGTCTTCAAAAGGAAGGAAAAAATAGAAGAAACTAGAAGTAATGAGCTGTGAGTTATGTGAGCAGGGGAATCTAAGTGGATAAGAATAAACCATCTAAGAACGTGAAATACATCGGTGAAAGATCTCTTAAAAGAGGTGTGCGGTACAAGGAGGTAATCAAGTGAACTAAAAGTGGCTTAAAACCTAAAAGTAGCAAGCCAGTAGTTGAGGAAGAAGAAGAAGAAGAAGAAAAGGTAAAATTTTCTAGAGTTTTTATTTTATTAGCATAGCTTGAAGCAGGAGATGAAATGTCTTGAAGGGGCAAATGTGCATCTTGGTGAAGGAAAGAGGTGACATGTTGCTTTCAAATAATACAAAAAGCATGTGTCTGATTATTCGTGAGCAGAAAGTGAAGTGTATTTAAAAGGGGAAGGCAAATAGAGCTTTCAACAAGTAAGAAGCACATGAGAAATGGGATAAAGAGCAGCCAGAGTGAGCCAGCCCCTAGAATAACAACGCAGAGTAAGTTTCTATTCCTAGCCTGGGTTTCCTTTTTCAGCCCTTTTTATCAGTGCATACTATTGTGCTTTTTCAGTTAGCATACAACCTGATGGCTTTTGGTATGGCACTTCCATGCATGTATTTCTTTATATTTCTTCTTACTCAAGTTCCTCCCCTTTATCCTACCCCGTTCCCCTATCTTCCTGCTGTTCCTCTTCCTACCCCAAAATATTTCTTCCTCTGCTTTCTGACTTCATGTTACATGTATTCCATTACTCCCCATCCCCCTTCAGATATCTTTCTTCATCACTTGGGTGAACAACAACATATATTAAGCCAGAAAAACAATAATATAAATACTGAAATTAGTAAGGTAAAAACAAAAAAAATTAAAAATTAGGATAATCCGTAACTAAATCTAAAAACTATATTTTGGAAAAGAAAGATAAAATTGATAAACTTGAGGTATGGGGATTGCTTCAGTAGATAAAAGTTCCTGCTGTCCACACCTCAGGACCTGAGTTCGGATCCCTAAAATCAATGTAAAGTCAGACACAAAAGTGCAAGTCTGTAATCCCAGCACTCCTATGATGAGACTGAAGGCAAAGACAGAGAGTCCCCAGAGATTCTCCGGGACCAATGAGAGACCATGTCTCAAACAAAATGGAAGGCAAGGACCAACACCCAAGCTGTCCTCTGACTTCCACATGTGCAGCATGGCATGCATACACACACACACACACACACACACACACACACACACACTCCACAAAGATTTGTTTTAATTTAAAATCCTTTCATAAAGCA
Organism: Nannospalax galili; assembly: GCF_000622305.1. Classification (NCBI taxonomy): domain Eukaryota; kingdom Metazoa; phylum Chordata; class Mammalia; order Rodentia; family Spalacidae; genus Nannospalax; species Nannospalax galili. The sequence continues at coordinate 3,340,071 of NW_008351346.1, read as the reverse complement.
GATTAAGAGAGAGTAGGAAAAAGAGAAAATTAGGAATGAAAAATATATAATAAAACAAGAAAATAACTTATCAGAGATACTACATTCTTCTGTATAGAGAATTAAAGGTGAAAAGTAATATTCTAGAAAAAAATATGCACTAGCAAATCCACCCAAGAATAACTGGAAATTTGAATAGATAACTTTCCTTGAAAAGGATTAGGAGAAACAATGAACTACATTTTTAAAGTCACCAGAATTAGGAGGATTTATAGCTAAGCTTTATTTAAACTTTTAATATTAGATAATTATCAATATTGTGTAAGCTATGCTAGGACTCAGGCAAACATAGAAATCTTACCCAATTCACTCTTTAAAAGGTAAAACTTTTAATTAAAAAAATTTTATGTTTATTACTGTTTGTGTCTGCGTGTATCATAAATGCACCTTGTGTGCAGTGCCCATGGACACCAGAAGAGGGAGGGCATCAGACCCTCTGGAACTGTAGTTACAGGAAGTTGTGAACTGCCAGGAGGGTGCTGGGAACTGAACTCTGGTCCTCCGCACGAGGAGCACATGCTCTTAACCACTGAGCCATTTCTCCAGCTCCAAAATATACAACTTTAATTTAAAAACTTGCTTTAAAAATGTTATCTGGGGGACTATCAATAGCTATTTAATTGGACTTAAAGCCCTCTCAGTGGGAGTGAACTCATGAGTGGCACTATAAACTCAGCCAAATACACATGGCAGGAGAGAACATAGATCCCAGAGAAAATTTTATCTCTTTCATATCCCTAGACAAATGAAATTTCTTATCATATGCTAATTATTCATTCTTATATTTGCAGATAAGCCCTCATCAAAGAAGCTTCTTTTTGGAGGCTACTGAAGAATTCCACAACTGCTCAGATATAGAGAATATACATCTGAGGGATATCAGGTACTAGGTGACACATTTACAATTGAACTTCTACACCTAAGGCTCATGGAACATAGTGGAACAAGGGGTAGAGAGAAAACTAATGCATCCCTCAACTCTCACCAGTAAAGTTTCCTTATACAACAGAGTGTGATGCACACAGAAGGCCACAACTGGCCACGTCTTAAAGAATAAGAGACTACAGAGTGTATGTCCTTGAATGGGACTCCTATATTGAACCTCACCCACCCACAGCTCAGAAACCATTGTGGAAGAAGGGATGGAAAGATTCTAAGAGCCAGGGCTGGTTCATGAACACAAGGAAGCAGAGGCTTTCAAGTCACTGGAAGCCTGCACATGTGAACTTGGAACTTGTAGTAATGGTGGCATTGAGCACAGGACCCATGCTGAGGGGAAGAGAGAAATGGGCCAGCCCTAGACTGAGAACTATCGGAGACTCATTGCTCCTGGATGAGGGAGTGTATGCCTTACACATGATCTCTAGATGGGCTGACTAGACTCCAGTGGGCGAATTTACACTGAAGGACTTCTGCATACAAATGCTTAACTGGATGGAACTTAATGTGTATGGCAGAATACATGAGGTCCAATGGGAGGATGGGGGCATGGATGGGGGAGGGAGCCTAAATTTGATTAAGAACTGTTATATAAAACTACAAAAGCTCAATAAAAAATTTTAAGTACTACAGAAATCTATAAAACAATGTCACATTAAAGATTTAAAATTTTAAATAAAAATAAATAGAATCAATTTATCAAAATGAAGTGTTCTGTTCAGTAAACAAGTAAGAATTATTTCTTTTCAGTGATAGAGTCTAGTAACAGAATCTATCAGCACAGTAAACTTCATCATCGATGAAAAACTAAATTCATATACTTACATACATAAATATTTAAAAGGCATTTGAAATAACCCAGTACATAATTCTTTAAAAATATTTAGAAAAATACAAAAGAAATATCATAGTATCTTTAGGCAACACAAATGCTATACTTATGACAAGAACAATAACCAGAGTACATAAGGAACTCAATTTAATAGAAGAGAAAAGAATGGACAATAGATCTAAGTACATTTTTTTGAAGGGAGAAAGATAAATGGCCAATAGGTATTTGAAAAACAATGTTCAACATTAAGGATGTACAGATCAAAGCCACAACAGCCAATAAGAAAGGATATATATGTATATACACAGATATGTATACATTATATATGACAAATCCTAGCAAGAAGGTAGGGAAAAGGGACCCACTGCAGACTATTGGTAGGAATATAAACTAGTGTAGCCATAGTGGATAGCTAAGGATGTGCCTTTTAAAATGAAAATAATGTCACCTTATGTTCCAGCAATCCGTCATTTCAGTCTTTTTGGTAAGATCAAGTGTAGCATGATCCAGCAATCTCTCTGCTGGACATACATCCAAGAGAAATGAAATCAGTCTGTTGAGACATCTGTGCCCCCATGATTATTACAGCAGCATTCACAAAAGCCAAGAAACTGTTCATCCACTAATGAATAAAGAAAGAAGATGTGGTATGTATGATGGAACACACAAAAGGAAGAAAGCCTGTTATTTGCAACAAAATTGATAAAACTAGGGATTTTATTTATTTTATTTGTTTATTTTGTGGTATGGTGTAAGCGTGTGTGTGTACACGTGCATGTGCATGTACACATGTGCAGGTATGCACATGCTACAACACACATGTAGAAGTCAGAGGACAACTCTCAGGAGTTGGTTCTCCCCTGCCACCTTGTGGGATCCAGGGATCAAACTCAGGTCATCAGGCCCTGCAGGCAAGCACCTCTACCCACTTAGCCAATTCAAAGGCCCAGGAACTAGAGATCATTTGTGTTAAGTAAAACAAGTTGGGCAAAAGCAGACAAACACTGCATGACCTCACTCCTATGTAGAAGTTAAGAATAGATGGATCATTACCAGAAGTTTGGCAGAGTAGTGAAGAAGAAGAGATAGGTTAAGGTGAATGAATACTACATCACAGGAGTGTGAATTTCTATGATCAATTATACAACAAAGGAGACTATAGATACCAGTAATGTATGGCATAATAAAAAAAACTGCAAGGAAGAATTTTGACAATGTCATCTGTGAGAAATGGGCCCTTCCAGACTTTGGATCTGTTGGCATCCTAATCTTAGAGTGTCTAGCCTCCAGTCCTATGAGCTATAAATTATATGGTCTAGGTATTTTTGCTATAGAAGTCAAAACAGACTAAAATAAAACTAAATACGAAAGTTAAAACTAAAAAGATTATTAGGAGACAATGGAATTTAGACCTATGGGTAGGCAAAACTATCTTTAACATAATACCAAAATCACAAAGGACAAGAGTGAAATAAATGAATTACACTGAAATTAATAAAAATTTAAAAAAGCTGTGCTTCAAATGATGCTATTAACAAATCGAGAAGGAAATCTACAGAATGGGAAAATATTTGTAAATTGTATGTCCACAAAAGGACATGCAGCTAGACTTTATAAAGAAATCTTACACAATGTGTTTAACAGTAATAATTAAATAAGAAGAGGTCACTGAACTGAGAGGGAGTAGACAAGATGTATGAGGAGTTGGAGGGGGAAGAGGAAGGGGAAAAATGAGGTACACACAGTACTGGAATATAAAATTCTCAAAAATAAAAAAAATTAGATAAAAAAATTTTGCATATCAGCAATAAAAAGACAAATGTCTCAACTTTAAAAAACAAGTGGTTTGAGTAAATATCTCTGAAGATGTGCAAATGGCCTGTAGGAATATAAAAACGGTGTTCAACAGCACAATTAACCAGCAGGGGGAGGGAAATGAAACCAAAGTGAGATATTGCTCCGCACTTCCGATGATGACCATAACCAAAAGGTTGCTGGGGATCTTGTCAGAACCTGTAGACATTGTTAATAGATGTTTAATGGCAGTAAAGATTTCAGGGAGGGGGGGAATTCAGTGTTTCCTAAAATAGTTAAATGTAAGTCCCCATATGATCTAGCAATTCAGTTCTTAAGTATTGACCCCAAAGAATTGAAAACAAGCAAACAATTGTATGATCTTAGCAGTATGTATGATAGCGTACGTGATAGTGTGGAAGGGTGGAAATTGGCAAACGTCCATCAATGTGGATGAGTAAACAAAAGTTGTCATAGCCAAACAAATGTCATTTGGTTATATAAAGGCTTAAAGTACTGATGCTTGCTGAAACATGGTTGAACCCTGAGGAAATGCTAAGTGAAAGGAGGTCCAGCCACAAAAGACCACACATGGCAGGATTTCATTTACATGAACTGCCTAGAGTAGGTAAGTCTATAAAGACAGGGTAGACAAGTGGTTGCCTAGGTGGAACAACTGGAGAGATATGGGAAATAACTGTCACTAAGTAAAGCATTTCTTTTTTGAACTTATCATTTTATTGGGATTTACTACTTGTACCAAACAATGGGCCTTGTTGAGTCATTTTCATATATGCATACAATGTACTTTGATCACATTTACCTCCCTCTAACCTTCTCTCAACCTCCTTAACCTTCAGTCTTCTTCCCTAATAGTCTCCCTTCCACTTTCATGTTCCTGGATTCTACACGAAAGAAGAAACATGTGGCACTTGTCTTTCTGAGTTTGGCTTATCTTGCTTAACTTGATGATCTTGAGTTCTATCCATTTTCTTGCAACTGGAATAATTTCATTCTTCTTTATGGCTAAAAAATATTCCATTGTGTTCATACCTCATTTTCTTTATCCATTCCTCTACTGATGAGTACCTAGGTTGATTCTATAACCTATTGTGAACACAACAGCTATAAGTATGAAGGCACAGGTACCCCTGTGGTGCACTGACAGATTCCTCAGTACATATGCTCAGGAGTACATAAGATGACTGGATCATGTGGTAGTACTGTTTTTCTTTGTGCGTGTGTGTGTGTGTGCATGTGTGTATGTTTGTGTTGTGCATTGTATGTGTATGTGTGCCTGTGTGCATGGATGAAAGCCTATCTTCCTAATTCTCTATCCATCTTATATTTTTATTACATTTATTTGTATGTGGATGTGTGAGTGTGTGTGTGTGTGTGTGTGTGTGTGTATGTATGTATGTCACAGCATGAGTGTGGTCAGAAGACAACTTAGGGAAGTTGGTTCTCTCCTTCCTCCATGTGGGTCCTAGGGATTGAACTCGGGCTTGGTGGCAAGTACCTTTACCCACTAAGCCATCTCTCTAGCCCCACTTTCTTGTTTGAGACAAGATCTCTCACTAAACCTAGAAATCACCGTGTCAGACTGGCTGGCCAGTAAGCCCCTAGAATCTTTCCATCTCTACTCACCCAACAACCCAGCACTGATGTTACAAGCACATACCTCCAATCAAAAGAATATTTTAAATAAAAGAATACATTTTCTCTTATTATAAAAATTATGTGTATATGTTTACTTCTGTGTGTGGTATGTATAGGTGAATGCAGGAGCCTGGAGAGGCCAGCAGAGGTGTTGGATCCCCTAGAGCTGTTGCTCCAGGCAGTTGTGAGTTATATGTGGGAACTGGGAACTGAACTTGGGTCTTTGGGAAGAACAGGACATGCTCTTAACTACTGAGCTGAGCCATCTCTCCAGCCTTGATTTTATGCTTTAATTTTTTAATATAATTTTTGAATATTTTTTTTGGTCTTTTTGAGACAGGGTCTCCCTGTAGCCCAGCTGGCCTGGATTTGCTATGGAGACCAGGCTAGCTTCGAACTCACAGACATCCACCTGCCTCTGCTTAATTTTTAAATTTTTAAAATCATTTCAGACCCAAATATTATATTTATATCATTTCCACCCCTCCCTCTCCCCCCACTTCTCCTATGTGTTTCCCCTACTCTCTCTCAAATTTATGACCTCTTCTTCTTTAGTTATTATTGTTGTTATTGTGTTTACCCTGAGTCTTAGGTACAGGGATTGCATTGTAGATGCATTAACTGGGGCTAGGCACCCCAAAGTCACTTATTTTCTGCATTTTAACCAGATGTCTGTAGTAGCCTCTGTCTACTGCAAAATGAAGCTTCTTTGATGATGAATGAAAGCTACACTTAGTGTAAAATTGATGCTTTTTAATGACTATATCATATTTTACTATATAAAGGTATATTAATGTAAACAACACTTTGTAGGTATCATTTTGTTTCTATAATGTCAACTCAAATAGTTATAATTACTAAGTTGCTGTAAACAATAATGCAATAAATATCCTTGAATGTAGAGTCATATACCTGGGAATTATATGTCTAAAGAAATTAATTCAGTGGTTTTCAGAACATTCAGAATCATCTAACCAATATTATAACCAATTTTAGCACATTTTTGTCACCCTATAAAGAAACCCTGTATCTGAAGTGTGAATAAAAACTCCATTAAGATTCCATCTCACCCCAGTCAGAACAGCAGTCATCGAGAAAATAAGGTGGTTGCTATTGGGGAGAGGGTGGGCATAGTGGGCATAATAGGGAGGGAGGAGGGAGGCCAGATGGGAGAAAAAAGAGTAGAGATGAATGAATCTTGGGGGATTAGGAAACCCAGAGGGAAATTTGATGCCCTCAAAATCCCATGAGAAATGCACATACAGTGTCTGAACATTAGTGTGTATATACTTGGGAGCTACTTGGCAAGGAATACAGTGCCAGACAAGAGAGACCTCTCTTTGAGTGGTTGGTGAGGGTGGTGGTCCAGGAGACTCCCAAAATAACACAAGCTATTGCCAAACCTCTTCCTTGTCTCCAAGAATTATCAGATAAGACCCCACTGCTGAAGATGGCATACTTCAGATACAGGACTTGAAGCAACAGAACAGGAGCTGACATGGAAGCCTTCTAACCAAAGTTTGGCTATCATAATGCTAAATGATGATATGCAAACTGCCAAGGGAGAAAAAAATCAATGGACCAACCCAGCCCTAAAGCCAAATAACCATAACAAACAGAATGGCAAACTACCTTTAGTGGTGCAGTAGTGGCACTGTTATCTGTGTGGGGGGGTAATCAACAGCTGTCTGATTGAGCTTAAAGCCCTCTCAATGGGAGTGAACTCATGAGTGGCACTGTAAACTCATCCAAATGCACATAGCAGGAGAGGACATAGATCCTAGAGAAAACCATAGCTCTTTCGTATCTCTGAACAAATGAAATTTCTTACTATATACTAAATATTGACCCTCATATTTTCAGACAAGCATACCATACACCATTCATCCAAGAAGATTCTTTTTGCATTGCAACAGATGGAGGCTACTGCAGAACTGCACATCTGGTCAGACACAGAGAATATATGTCTAAGAGATGCCCAATACCAGGTGACACATCTACTGTTGAACCTCTACAACTAAGGCTCATGGAACATAGCAGAACAAGGGGTAGAGAGAAAATTAATGCATACCTCAACTCTCATCAGTAAAGCTTCCTTATATACCAGAGTGGGATGCACACAGAAGGCCACACTGGCCAAGTTTTAAAGAATAAGAGACTGCAGAGTATATGATGGGACTCCTGTATGAAATCTCACCCACCCATGGCTTAGAGACCATTGTGGAAGATGGGGTAGAAAGATTGTAAGAGCCAGGCCTTGTTCATGAACAGAGGGAAGCAGAGGGTTTCAGGCCACTGGATGCCTGCACATATGAACTTGTGGTAATGGTGGCATTGAGCACAGGACCCATGCCAACTTAATTAAACAAGGGCCCAAAGGGGAGAGAAATGGGTGGCAGGCTGGCCCTAGACTGAGAACTACTGGAGACTGCTACTGGGTGAGGGAGAGTATGCCTTACATATGATCTCTAGATGGGCCGACTAGGCTCCAGTGGATGAATTTACATGGAAGGACATTTGGGTACAAACACATGAATGGATAGGACTTAACATGTATGGCGAGGAATACATGAGATCTGGTGGGGAGATGGGAAAGGCATGGATAGGGGAGGAGGTCTAAATTTGATTAAGAACTGTTGTTCAAAATTACAAAAGCTCAATAAAAAATATCTTAAAAAAGAAATCAAAAACTAACAAATGCTGGTGAGGATGTAGGGGGAAAGGAATGGTATACCACTACTGGTGGGAATGAAAACTAGTGCAGCCGTTATGGGAATCTGTGTAGAGATTCCTCAAGAAAGAACTTTAAATGCAATGACTAAACTCTCATGATTTTCAATAGAAAAGTTTTTTCAATATTAATAGTCCATTGTCGACTATTAAAACTATCATTTTGGGAATTGGAATCACACAAAAGAGATTCTTTAAATGCTTATTACAATCAAAAGATCTTTAAGGGAAATACCTAAATTATCCTTCTTTTCAATGGGAAAAAATTTAAATGTTCTATTGTCTTTAATTAAAATAATTATTTTCAGAAGTTTCTCAAAAACCTGAAAACAGATCTGGGGAGATGGTTCAGTGGGTAAAGTGCTTGCTATACAAGCATGATGACCTGAGTTTTGATCCCTAGCACCCATGTAAATGTCTGGATTCAAACCATCACAGGAAGGGACCACAGTTCCAGCTCACAGGAAGGGACCTCTGCTCCAGGTTCTTGGGAGGAGACCACAACTCCAGGTTCACTGGATAGCACCATACTTCCAGGTTTATAGGAGGGGACCATAGTTCCAGTTGATGGAAGGGGATTATAACCCCATCTCATGGGAGGGGACCACAGCTAAAGGTTTACAGGAGAGGACTGCAGTTCCAGATCATGAGAGGGGCCACCACTTCAGGCTCCTGAAACTCTCAGAATTTTCTATTTATTATTTGTTTAGCTAGTTCATTACTACAAATTTTGTCCCAAACCACAGCATGATTGTAAATAAAAGATGACTGCTTTACTTACTACAGTTTCTCATTAGCTCTTTTCCTCTTCTCTCCATCTTTTTCCCTCAACTGGAAGGAAGTGTGCCCCTGGTTTGTCCTCAGCAGTCAGGCAACACTAAGCTGAGAAGTAGGCCAACATCAAGGCCATGTGATAACACCATAGACTTAGGAGATTAGAAGCAAGGTCAACACACAGTGAAAGGAGAGTTAGCTTGGCAGGAAAATGAAAACTGGTTTATCTAGGAAAGAGTAGTTCGATGTATATTCAACCTGGAAAGAGAGAAGAGCACCATGGGAAAGAGGGCATCAGGAAGAAAGGAGAGAAAAAGACACTGGTAGGAATATGTCCAGAGCATCCCTTCCACACAACTGGATCCCAGGAAAAGCCAATAATGTCCCATGAATGCCCACTGATACCTATTCCCTCCTCTTCTTCCTCCTCCTCCTCGTCTTCCTTCTCCTCCTCCTCTTTTTCCTCCTCCTCATCCTGTATATTGTTCAGTTTTGCTTTATTTAGATTTTCAACTCTAATAGAAGTCAGTGGTCAAGGGGCTGATGTAACTGTGTACCAAAAGCTATTTTTGACAATTGTATTAATCATTATTTGGTCAATTTTAACAACAAAAATAGAACAACTACAGGAAGTTTGAACTTCTCCCAGGTGCAGAGTCCTCATGACAAGGACAGACACCATATCTAGTAAACATGCAGGTCTCAGTCATGTTGTACAGATACAACTTTAGCCCCTAGAGTCACTACCCCCAACCGTTCTGTGGCCCAGAGATGGTACTAAGGGATACTTGGCTGTGGCCATGAATCTAAGCTGCCTGTAGCTGTAGCAGCGGCCCGTCTCTCCTCTTCTGGCGAGTCAGGTCACCTCAGGAGGCCTTATATCTATAGGCAGGAGCGATGCACTCCTAAGAACTAAGGCTTTAGTACACGGTTGATCAATAAGGAGGCAATCCCACTTGAAAGGCCTCACCATCATAATTGGCTTAACACTAATATCAATGGAGAAAATAAAGAGAGCTACTGCATAATTAGCTAACAAGATGGGACCATGGGGACCAGGAAAGCAGTCAAGCCAGCACAGGCTGTCCGAATCTGAGCATCACCCATTACTTCAAACTGGGATTCTGCCTTTACCACATTCCCTCAGGAACACAGATCCTGGGGATGGAGATTTTCAGCACTGGAATCCAGAAAACTTGAAAGTAGTGGAGAATATGGAGTGCCTATGAGAGACTCACAGAAACTGGAAGGATGACCCATGCCAGAAAAGGGTCTGAAGAACTAGATCTTCTCCTGTATCAGGCCATTAGGCTCCCTCAGCTCTCCCTTAAAATCCTCCCTTGGATCCATTCCAATTCTTTAACAGCAATGATTGTCCTTTAGCTCAAGTACCCACTTAGAGGCCCCCAAACTAGCCTCCCTGCATCGCTGCTCAAAGTGCCCTACTCTTCAACATTTCCCCAATTTCACTCCGATTTCCTGGCTTTTGCCCTTTGAACAATGAAATTCATGAACTCAAGTGATCTATTTAAAGCATAAATGTAACAGTGTCCGTTTCTTGTTCTCTAGTTTAAAAAGACAACTCAGTTCATGGATTCCACAAAGCTCTAATGTACACCAAGCTGCCACAGGCTCAGTGCTAGATACAGAGAACACGATGATGAAAAAGCAAAGGAGGGACTGGAGAGATGCTCGGCAATTAAAAGAGATGCTGCTCTTGCAGAGGACCCAGATTTGGTTCCCAGCACCTGTATGGAAGTTAATGATCATCTATAACTCCAGTTCCAGGGGATCCGATGCCCTCTTCCAACTTCTGTGGGCATTGCATGACACAGATGCACTTACATATATGCAGGCAATATACTCATATACATAAAATAAAAATAATAAAATATCTTTAGAAAAGCAAAGAAACTCTGCCCTCATGAAGCATGAAGCCTTGCAGGGAGGACAAATGAACAAACAACTCCATAAAACCCCATGAGTTAGTGCTTTGAAGAGGAGGATTATGAGACCCTCATGAAAGCCAAACGGCGTGTCTGCAGACGGAACAGACAGGTGACGATTTGAAAGATGCATAAGCACCAACAGGACAGTGTTTCTTATAACCTATTAATAGGCTGAGGAAATTGACCAGAGGGTCATAAGAATCATCTCTTGAAAGGAATAAAAAATAGATTGGACTACAATAGAAGAAAAGAGAGAAGGAAGGGGAGGAGGAGGGAGGGGAGGAGAAGAGGCATGGAACAGAGGAAGGGAGGGGTAAAAGAGAAGGTGGGAGGGGAGAGGACCAAAATGCATTACAGCTTCTTCCAAGGTTCGGCGGTGAGGGAGCATGAAGCATTTATTCTCATCTTTTAAGCTGAGAGAGATAGAGACAGAGAGAGAGAGAGAGAGAGAGAGAGAGAGAGAGAGAGAGAGAGAGAAAAGAGAGAGACTCACTCAGCATCCATTCAGAAAATGCTTTTTAGTTCTCTGACCAAATCGTCAGACATCAGGGAGGTCAGAAGGATTCATTCATGATCTTCTGTATTAATAAACATACATGCCATTAGGAGAAACCAAGAAGCACTAACTAAGCATCGGACTAGACTGGAAAACAAATGAAAGAGTAAATCAAACACAAGTAAAAAGTGTGAAGAAATTGCTTCCATTGGGGAAAATCTTGGAGAGTGTCATAAAAGAAGAGACTTTTCCTTGAGGCCTAGAAGATGGAGAGGAAGTTAGCAAGCGAGAATGTTGGGGGGTGACAGGTGTGGGATAGGGTTCCAAACATTCCAGATGAGAAATAGTGGGAATCAAGGCATGGATGTATAGGAAGCATTTGGGGCATGGTAAGTTGTCCTGAAATGATAAGAAGTAGTCATGGGAAGTGAAACATGGGTAGCAGATGGCAGCCAGGTCAAGCAAGGCCTTGTCTGCTTGGCTAAAACTTTGAGGATTTTCTTTTCAGGCAAAAAGTAAAGAGCGAATGTTGACAGGCAGAGGAATAACATACATGTTGCTGTGTGTTAACAACAGGGACAGGATAGGTGGGTAAAAGTGGCAGCAGAAGGTTTTTGAGTGAAGAGATTGAAGGTTAGTATTTTTCAGCCCTCATAACCACCTTACTATTAAACTGCCTCAACTTCCTTTAGAAGGTTGAAAACTAAAAGAACTAAGAACCAAAACAGACTGAAGCGAGCATCAGAGCTGAATGCTACCTTAGAAATCCTAGAATCTATCTGGGTGTGGCGGTATATGTCTGGGCTACATAAGACCATGCCTTAGAAAACATCAGGGGCTGGGGATGTAGCTCAATTGCTAAAGTGCTTGCCTTGCAACTGCCCTGGTTTTGATTTTCAGAACTGCATAAAATTGGGTGTGGTGGGGCATGCTTGCAATCCCAGGACTCAGAAGACGAGAGGATCAGGTTGATGCCAGCCTGAGCTACAAGAGAGCCTGCCTCAAAAGAAAAAAATTAAAAAGAGGGAGCAGAAAGAGTGTAGGAGCCAGAGGAGGTGGATGACCACAAGGAAAGTATTCCAGATAGCTGGTAAGTTACTCATATGAACTCGCAGCAATGGTGACAGCATGGACAAGTCCCAAGTAACTTCAAGCCAGATGAAATCCCAGGATAGACATGGGGAAGTAGATAAGAAACCTCAGCCTTACCTGAGGAACTACTGGCAACGATGGCTGCTGGGAGAGGGAGAGTCTGTCTCATTTAAGGGTCAGACTCTTAATAGGTTGACCAGGCTCCAGTGAATGAACTCACATCACCAAAGGGCATTTGGGGTCACAAACCTGACTCTATAGGCATATATATGTATATATGTGCACATATATATTAGAGTACAAAAATTTAGTAGGGGGACTATAAAGAGGGTACAGATTTGGGAGGGAATCTAAACATGATCAAAATATATTGTAGAAGAGAGGAGGGGAGGGGAGGAGAGGAGAGGAGAAAAGTCATAGGATCTGTCCGCATATAGTATTACACATCAGTAAAGAGCACTGTCAAAATCTGCTTGCTTCCTATTTTTACAGGTCCCCAGTTCTTGAATCCTTAAATCTGTTAGACCATAATCTCCATGAAGGAATCAAACAGATCTGTCTGGCTTATCCGTTTATTTTCAGCACCTAGCACATGCAGACATCCAATGACCAAATGTGTAGATGAATCTCAGTGTCTCTTACTGAGCGTACAGTGAATTCTCCACCACCTAGATGTCAAGAGATTTTTTTTCAGTCACATTTCTCTACCAACATAAGTGAAGATGTTAAATTGACCCAAAACATATATATATATATATATATATGTATGTATATATATAATGCTTAACTTTTTGTTCTATACCCTGACTTCTTTCTGGCACATTCTGATTTTTCCCAAGACTCTATACATATATTGCATGCTATGATAGGAAAGTGTTGTGTTAAAGTATCACCATTTGGGTCTTGACTCTTCACTGTAGGTGACACAATTCTATTCAGACTGTCTTATGCAACACAAGAGCACAAGCCTGGGCTTGTCACTGCTGAGTCCACACAAAAAAACCATGCCCTCTGGGGCCTGTCTCCACCTCTCTCTTCCTCAGTGATGGCTTTGCCCTCAGCTGTCCTCACCTCAAGGGACAGCAAAGACATGAAAGTCAAGGCCTAAAGGCTCAAAACCCAAGAAGGAGGGAAAAAGAGCTTTTTTCTCCTAATAGTTCTTGACAAAGCCCTAAATCCAAATGGCCATCCGTTGGCCAAACTTAGGTCACATGGCCATTCAGGAACCAATCACTGGGATTCCATTTGTACAATCCCATCCCTTGAGCAAGACACATGAGCTTGGCCTTATTGGAGCCACAGGGAGTATAAGCAGAGAGTGGCTGGGAGGTGAGTATGCAGTCCCAGAAGAAAATCAGACACTACTAGCAGAAAGGGTAACAGATGCTCGGGAGACTAGTAGGCAGATGTCATCATCTCCAGCTTTCTAAATTGAGAGTGAGTAGAGCCCCATCTGATAGACTGTCAGGAAGCGATTAAGCCTTTTGTCACTATTGATGCCACGCATGCGTTTAATGATAACAGATGTGATGCAGTGCCAGTGAGCAGCTGCAGGGAGGGAGCCAGCAGGGCTGGAAGGGGGAAGCCAAGCAATCCATCTTATAGCCTAAGAGTTCCCTCAAGTCGATTTTACTACATGAGATGCCCAAACTAACGTACTTTTCAAGTTGCAAAACTTGCTCTCAGATTCAGCAGATATATCTGAAACTGTTTTATGACCGACAGTTAAACCAAGGTAAATTAAGGGAGAAAAATCAAGGATAGCCCTTCCTGCATAAAACTCAGCCATACAATTAACAGAGCCCACATTAATCACACATCAGTTAGGCCTCGGTGGTTTCATAGTTATTAGTTGGCAGAAATAAACCAACCCTGACAGGCAAAGAGGGTTGAAACCAGAAAAATGCAGACTTAAATGTAGGGCTCCTATCATTAATTAATCAAGTTCACACTCTCTTTGTGGGATATTTAGTAATTAGGTTTTTTAATGTTTCTCTCCCTTTAGCTTTTTATCACACCCAATGTTTCTTCATCTAGGTATTTTGATGGAAAAGAAGATGTGTTTTGAAAAACAATAAAACTCTTGTATTTGTACACACCCTTGTACTTTATAATATCACTCACTAGGGTCATCTAGCAACCTTCAGAGGTAAGCAGGATAAACATCATTCTCCCAAGTAGCTATTGGCACATCTGGCATGGACTTGGCAGAGGAATCTGATGTTCCTGCAAAGGGAGTAAAGCACTTTCACACTGTAATGGTGGAACATAAAAACTCTGGTTATGGAGTTCTCAGAGACAGGAGGATACCTAGTCAGAGCAGAAGTACCCTTGTCACTTTTGGACCTTAAGGTTGTCATTCAGTACTACACAACTGCAAAAGCATTAGATATGCCTGAGCTTAACAAGAAAGAGTCCAAGCCTAGCCTACGGAGAGGGAAGAAAAGCAAACAAAGAAAATCCAGATGTACTTTTTTAAAGTACTTTTAATAAGGCTTCCATTCGTTTGTGCTTTGGGAGTCTTACCTGCTTGTCTCCTTCAAATACATTTTCCCATTTAGCCCTGAATTTGTGCAGATTCAAAGCACCAGTCTCTCTAGAACTTTGAGAAATATCATAGGAAGGAGGCAAGGGCTTGCATTGCTGGGACACCTCTTGTGTGGTCCTCATAGTTTCAGCTCTTGCTCAGGGCTTAAAATATAGTAATTACATTTAGGAAAGCAAATGATGGAGAGATGAAAAGCTACAAATTCTAACCTCAGTGGCTAGACATACAGGCCAACCGTTAAAGCAGCAGTAGTAATAACAGATGAGAGCAGGTGTTTTTGAGCACCTGCCACAGGCCAGGTACTGTAGCAAGTGCAGTATCTGTATCATTTGTTGTAGTTTGAAATAAAACATCCCCCATAGTATCCTTAGATGATGGTACTGTTTGGGAAGGTTGTTGAATCTATAGGAGATAGAGACTCCCTAGAAGAAGTGGGTCCTGGAGGCAAGCCTTGGTGCTCTGTAGCCTGAACCCACTTCCTGTTCATTTTCTGCTGCTTACTGAGTATAGATGCAATGAAATCAGCCAGTTTCCTGTCCCTGCCAGAATGCCTTCCCTGCCTGCTGTTGGGTCTTCTCTGTCATGATGGCCTGTATCCTTCCAGAATCGTAATCCAAAATAAAACCATTAAGATACGTTTGTCAAGATATTTTTTCAGAGCAACAAGAAAGTAACTATGACATTATTTCTTTTGATTCTTATATCAACTAAATAGATATTATTAATGCCTTTTACAGAACAAAAAACTAGCAAAGTGGGGAAGTGACTTGCCCAAGTTCACATAAATCATTTAGATGCAGATGTAAGAGCCAAGCTGAGATTCAGTTGTACTGTCTATACCATGAATATAGTAGTCATGACAGGGTCAAGTTCAGCAACAGCACAAGGACAGAAGCATCAAACGTTCGTAAGAGTTAGTTCAACATCACAGGAGCCAGAGCATTTGAGATGAGTCCTACTGGATGGGAAGCATTTTTCCAAGCAAGGGAATCAGCCCAGCTGAAGTAGACAGACAGGAGGAAGCTTGATGCGGCCCCAGGTATTCATTAGATCGAAGTGGCTGTGGGCATGGGGGTGGAGGTGACTGGGGAGTGGGAGACAAGGCCAGAGCAGGAAGCAGGACACAAATACTATGCCGTAATTATAAGAGGTATCTACATGATCTTCTCCACATATGAAGCATCTGTAATTTAATTTTATCCTATTGTTTCATAATTAATAGCTCTCAGTGCCCGAATATCTCCAACATGAACTTGACTTTAGTTTGCTTGGACCCAGTTTCCTTGATAATCTGACTGATTTTACTTCCGTGCTTGTTTGTCAAGCCTCTGACATAAAGATTTCAATGCCTGATTTGTTTGGGTCCTGTTTTCAATCCTGAGCGAGATTTAAAATGATACAAATTATCTACAGAACCTGAGCTAATTAACTTAGATTCATGAATCTGAATTCATCAAAATGTGTCCTTATTCCACATCATCACAGCTGTGTATAAATACAATCAATTTAAGAGGCAGGATGAAAACACATCAATATTTTAGAGTTGCATTTATTTTTATTTATGTATTTATTTATTGTGGTGCTAGGGGTCAGCCTGGGCAAGAACTCTCACTACCTCTAAGCTTTATCACAGTTCAAGAGTTGCCTTTCAACACTGGAAAAAAAATGCCCTAATTTAAAAAAAAAAAAAACATCCATAATAAGCCTGCATTGATTTTTAGAATTAGGGAAAAGGTTCTAGATTGGAGACCAGATGTCTCATCAAGTCAAAGCAATAAATGTATACAGTTCAAAAGTCAAATTTTGCTAAAGGACTAATTAATAATAGTTTTCCTTTCACTTCCACCTTTGGTTTTTACCTCTGAAGTAAACCCACTAATGCGTCTATATGTTTATTTTATAATTACACGAAATACTGAGTTCTGTAGATGGGTATTACATAGGAGTTTATACCAGATTCAGGTTGCTTTACTACATACCCTGGCCTTCCTCAACTTCCCAATATAATTGTGACCCTCCATTTAGTTGCTCTATTCCCAGTATTTATTTTCCAGTATTTAGAGGCAAGTCTTAGGCAGAGAGTATAGCCGAATGGTTTATTTTTGGATTTTTTAAGTAGTACACATTCACTTCACTTATTACAGTCTTTCTTAGCATTCCTTCAGGTACAAGAGAGCATTGCTACATCTAGTCTTACCTTAACTCTTTTGTCTCTAATCTTACAGTCATTTACACTTGGTTCTATCATTCCAATTATTATATTTTCTCTATTAATTAATCCTAAAATCAGGAATAGCAGCATTTATGCCATTATTTAAATGATTATTAATACATGACTCATTACACATGTTTTTTGCCTCTTCTGATCACAACTCAATTTTTAAATGTTTCATTATACCTGGTATTCTTACCAAATCCCTTTTTTCCCCCAAGGCCCATGTTCTGGAGTCCCCATCTTCCTGATTCCATCTGGACTGACTGTTCTGTAGGCATAATGGAGAGTGTGGTTGGCTCCTAAATCCCTTCTGTGGCAGATGAGCAGACCCAGCAAGTATTACATTCTCACTGGGGAATTTCCTGAACCCCTTCACTAAAATTCTACCCTTCCCCAGCACTGCCTGCCTTCTCTATGGCTTTAGCTCACTAGGACACATGACCCTATCACATACAAACATTTTACATATTTATCTGATTATCTGAATGTAAAGGTAGGAGAGTTTATTTGTTTTTGTTTTGGGGATATGCGTGATTTGGTTTGGTTTGGTTTGGTTTGGTTTGGTTTAGTTTGGACAGGGTCTCCCTAGTCCAAGCCAGCCTGGAAGTCACTATGTGGACCGGGCTAGCCTCCATCCCACAGAAATTCACCTGCTTCTGCCTCCTGAGGGCTGGGATTAAAGGCCAGTGCCACCACACCTGGCACTACTTCTTTCCTCATTACAATTTTATTTATTTTGTGTGCACACATGTATGGGAGCAGGGCATGTGTGTGCCAGAGTTAGCATGTGGAAGTCAGAGGACAGCTTGTGAAAGCTGTGTTTCTCTGGGATCGAACTCAAATTGTCAAGAATAGGGGCAAGCACCTTTACCTGCTGAGCCATCTCGCCAGCCCATGAATGCAACTTTTAATAGTTGATCCTATTGGATTATCTAATTAGATATTTATATC
The DNA here is from genome assembly GCF_000622305.1 of Nannospalax galili. Taxonomy (NCBI): domain Eukaryota; kingdom Metazoa; phylum Chordata; class Mammalia; order Rodentia; family Spalacidae; genus Nannospalax; species Nannospalax galili. Next base: position 3,322,053 of record NW_008351346.1, on the reverse strand, counting down.
GTGTATAAGCATTTTTTTCTCCTTTTCCAATCCTTTGTCCTTTGACTTTTTCTTTATATGTAAAGGTAGGAGAGTTTATTTGTTTTTGTTTTGGGGATATGCGTGATTTGGTTTGGTTTGGTTTGGTTTGGTTTGGTTTAGTTTGGTTTGGTTTGGTTTGGTTTAGTTTGGTTTGGTTTGGGGGGATGTTGTTTGTCCTCTTTATTTTTTGGTTTGCTTGGCTTTGCTTTTTGGGGTTTTTTTTGGGGGGGGTGAGACTGGGTCTCATATATCCTGGCTGACTTCAAACTCTCTAAGTAGCCAAGACTCTCCTTAAACTTCTGGCCCTTCTGCCTTTATCTCAGAAATACAGGGATTACGGGCATGCACCACCACACTTGCTAAGATAGGGATTTGTCCTTTTTATTTTCTGCTCTTCGGTGGTGCTTAGAGTGGTACCTGACACAGAGTAAGCACTGAATGGAAGAATCAAATCTACTCCATCTCCTTTGCTAGGGTCTCTTCCAGGAGGGGCAGCCCTGGGTCAATTTGGGCTAATGAGATGTGAGGCGGGTCTACCTGAGAAGGAAAATCCAGTCAGCCAGTAAGAATGAAAAAGGAGGGGCTGGAGAGATGGCTCAGCAGTTTAGAGCACTGACTGCTCTTACAGAGGACCTGGGTTTGATTCCCAGAACCCACATGGAGGCTATAAACCATCCCTAACTCCAGTTCCAGGGGAATCTGAAGCCCTCTTCTGACTTCCGTGGCATCGCACGACATGGGTGCACTCACATACATGCAGGCAATACACTCATACGCATAAAATAAAAAATAATAAAAGAAAATGAAAAAGGAAAAGGAAACATTTTCTCAAGTTGCTTCTGACAGTCATCTCATGATCAAGGGGAAGTGGTCTAAAGACAAACCCAGTGCCAGGGATGACAGGCCAGACAGATGTTAGAAGACTGGGTCCTTGAACCATTTAGTCAGCCAGGGAGCACTCCCCACCTTCGGTTTCTATTTAGGCCAATTTGGATTACAGTTCCATTACTTGCAATCAAAGAATGTTACCTAGTACTATGATTCTGCTCAGCACATGCCATTTTATGTTGGGGTTTGTTGGGGGTGTTTTGTTGCTGCTGCTGCTATTTGTTTGACTGGGTTTGTTTGTTTTGAGATAGACTCTTACCATGTAGCACAGGCTGACCTCAAACTTGTTGCTATTCTCCCACCTCATTACACCTGTCATTTGAAGGATTCCCTTCTCTGCTTTTCTGAGCCCAAATCATACTTTCAAGACCCTGTATCTCCTTTTGGTTTACCTCCTACTTTAGCTGGAACATATCCTGTCTACAAAAATCTATAATGGAAATAGTATTTTCTGAGTCCTTAAATATCTTAAAATGTTTTCATTTCTCTCCTTAAACTTCTTTGATGAATTTGGTAGATAAAGGATTCTGAGTTGGAAATCACAGTATCTTAGAATTTTGAAAGCAATACTCCAATTGCCTTCTGACCATCCATCATTGCTAATGGGATATTTGGATGATCCAGCTCTATTCTGAAAAATAGAATAGCCACATTTAGCAAATGAAAATACAAGACACCTGATTAAGTTTGCATTTCATATACACAATAAAATATCTAAGGCATACTTAAAAAATTATCCATTGTCTTTGTGACTGTTCAATCCTGTCAATTCTAGAGAGAAAGTTTGGTGTATTCTCTGTAAGCTTGATGTTCTGAAATTTCAGTCTTACCACTTCTGGGTTTTCTTTTTCAAAATACTCATGATATTAGGGCTAATATTTTGATAAGATATTCCATATCAAGAAAAAGAGTTTGATTCTTGTTGACGTGTTTAACTGGCAGCTCACCTTTGCCCGGCAGAAGCCTCAGCCCCCTGTCAGCTTAGGTTTGAGGAACTACAGCAAGAAAATATAGGAGCACACTCCATCAACCTTAATGTCAGAATACCTTTAGAGAATGTCATTATCAAAGCAGAGGCATGGGGAGACTAATCCACTCTGCATAGGGTCCTATAACTTTGTTGAATTATCTGGTTTCAAGCCTGGCTACCCAACTGACATTTCACACAAGCACAGTGAACAACTTCTGAAAGGGGCCAAGAGTTCAAACTGAAGAAAGCCTTGCTTTGTAAGAGTGAATATTCTGGACACATCTTAAACTTGCCAAATAATTGTTCTACTGTGACCTAGCAGAGAGATGTTCTTCTGAAGGAGAAGATGATTCGCTTTTTAGATACATATTTCTTGAGATTATCTCTGAGTGAACCAACCAGAAAATGAGAGAAGAGGTAGAAAGAAACAAAGTAGTGGGAAAACCAAGCAAGGTAAAAATAAATCAAAGAAATGAAAAGAGCTATAGTCACAAGAAACATTTTAAAAGATACTAGAATCATTGCAGTAGATATGACCTCAGAAATCATCTAATCTAGGGGTGGGGATAGCTCAGTGGTAGAGAATCTTCTTAGCAAGTAAGAGACCCTGGGTTTGATCCATAATAAAGGAAAGAAGGAAAGGAGGAAGGGAGGAACCCAATTATACACACACACACACACACACACACACATTTACTGGTGACAGTGCCAAGAAAGAAACTTGCCCTGAGTCCAGTCTTCCTTATTCCCAAACAATTGTTCACTGCTCCACTGTTGCTGCTGTTTGGGACCTGTTGTACAACCAGCCCATTTAATCATCCTGACATCTTCTATGAATGATAAACCTACTTTGCAATGATTCAGATTAGCTCAAGGGAGCAACTTGAACAAAAATCCCATTACAAGGTAATGCAGCTTCAGAGGGGAATTCAAAGGGGTCTGGAAAAGGTTCCCCTACCCAAACACATTGCCTGCATCCACCTGCCTATATCCCTGAGATTGTACAATGCAAATGTCTTGTTGAAATGCAAATGGTTACCTTCATTATTTTGCTTGGATCTTTGTAGGGGCTCCTTCACAAAGGCATTTTTGACAGTGTATAACACAGGACAGATGCATTTTGATTGGGCAGGGGCAGGAAGATTAGACGATGGTCTGAAATGTATTAGGACCCACCAGGTACAGATGGCAGCAGGTTCATACCTCGCCATCGTTTCCCGTGAGAACAAAGCAACAGATTGCTTTGTGCCTTAATCATTTTCTTGTCATCAGATTTCACTTTTCGTCCCTGATGTCACAGTAAGATATTTTAGTAGACCTAGTTTCCCTGATTACTTGAATAATTCACATTTTTATCAGAATATGGGATGTTTTCAGCAGAACAAAGTCCCTTTAAATGGTGATTTTGATTTCAGCATGGAGAATCACTGTGTCTGGACTCAAACTTAATAGTGTTATTTATCACCTATGAATGTCATTTGCCTTCTTTTCTCTGTGGTTAAAAGTTAAGGAAGAAGAACTCCAAATGGATTTTTTTTTCCAATGAGTAGATTACTTTAACTGCAGGAGATGTCATGGAGTGATAGAGATCAGAGAGCTATTTTTATGTTTCATTAAGAAGTAAACACAAGTGAAAAGTGTTAGAAATTAACATAAACAAATTTTAAGAACCTGATTGTGGGGGGAAAAAAGAGAAACCCTTCATTGAAATGTTTGGTTGGATAACTGGTTGGTTGATTAGTTTATTTTAAAGGTAGGGGATACATGAGAGTTTCTGATAGCTTAGGGGAATAGACTGGGACCTTGGCTGCTTCATCTGTTTAGCAGCATTACTAATGACCCTGTCAACAAAGAGTCTTTCCATAGTTACCTGGTCAATGGATCAAAGTACAATTAAAGCCCAGGAGAGAACTGACTTTCACAGACTATCCTGTGACCTACATGTATGTGCATATCACACACACACACACACACACACACACACACACATACACACGCACACACACACACACAGAGTAAATAAATGCACTAAAACTTTTTTTAAAAATCCTGGTCCTTTGGGTCCTTGTATACTTGTAACCATGATATATTTCCATTTGTCAAATGTTCTTGATTTTCAATGTGTCATAAATAGGCCCAGGTGTCATGTCTACAGAAACAAGGTTAGAAAGAGCTATAAACTTAACTTGAGCATGGCAGACACTCGATAGAGCACATGCTTTCTGTTTGCTAGACTCTGCGGGATCACTTTACTGATAGTAAGTTATTTGACCATTACAAAAACGAGATGAAATTAGTAACATCATTATCTATCTTTCATAAGTAAAGAAACACATTCAAAGACATTAACTAACTTGTCCAATACCAGAGTTAACAATGAATATATCAGATGTTTAATCACTAGATTATACGGTCTTGGGGGAAGATAGAGTAAGCCTGATTTAGTACCACTAGTCAATAATGTATTAAAATATCACAACCCAGGCCAGCAAGATGGCTTAGTGGGTTAAAGCACTTGCTGCTAAAGCTGTATACCGTGAGTTTAATATCTGGATCCCACAGTAGAAGGAAAGAACTAACTCCTGAAGTTCTGCTCTGACTTCCACAAGTATCCCATGTGTATTTGTGTGTGTGTGTGTGTGTGTTTCTGACACATGCAATAATAAATAAAACATCACAACTCATTTCCCCAGGCACAACCATATTAACTGTCCTATTTTGTATTATTTCACTTTCAGAATAACCTGGGGAAACAAGTAAAGGAGAAAATACCATCTTTCTAATAGGATAGGAAAACAGAACCCCCCCTTACACACACACACACACACACACACACACACACACACACACACACACACCACACACACACACACACACACACGATTAGGAGCGATATCAAGAAAGCCAAAGCCAGCTTTGGCCACATTTTCTGCAGAGCTACGGGAGCCTTCAGGGAAAAGATACAATCCTCTGCTGTTTTTAGCAAGTGGCACCTGGTGTCCGGGAAGGAGAAAATAAACCCATTCCATCAAAATGCCAGAACATGGGCCCTCGAGCTGCTTTATCAGAGATTCCAGTGACAGGATTCATAAGTAATAACCAAGGGAACTGTTTCCTTTAACAACACAAAGCAGCTTGTGGCCCCTACTAAACTTTCTTCTTCAAAGTGACCTACAGTGAGTCTATGAAAAGTAGTTGAATAAAAATCGCAAAGTATTGTTTTGCACCAGACTGAAAATAAGGATGGAGTCACTGGTGCTAAAGATTTGACACACTGTGGAAGCTGGGCTGTTTTATCTGACCTACAAAGAATAAAGATTAGAACAACAGTCAAGTTTCCCAAAAAGGCCAGCTTCAGTTGATATGATAATGAAATTCTCCATTCCTTAATCTTAATGCCAAAAAGTGGCTTGAAGTAATGCAGTATTAACTAATCATTATTTTCCTATTTTCCTTCCTCACAGTTCCCTCTTTATAGGGAAAATAGCTTTTAAATAACCAATCTGCTTTTGATCTTGTTTCTATTTTTTAAAGTCCTTTTCTGTCTCATCTGAGCATTCATTCTATTTATTAAATGGTTTCTTGACCTGAGAATAAAAACAAAGCCAATTTATATCCTTAGCTAGTTGTGATGGTTAGTTTTAACTGTCAACTTGAGTAGATCTGGAATTACCTGGGAGACCAGCATTTATGCACACCTGTGAGAAATTAAGATCACCTCTGGGTGGAGAATTATCTTGATTGGATTCATTGATGTGGAAAGACCCATGATAAAAGAGTACAGCACCATTCTCTGGGCTGAGATCCCATATTGAATGTACGGAAGAAAGTGAGCTAAGCATAGGCCTTCACTGTTCTCTCCCTGAACATGACTACAATATGACCAATGGGTTCAGACTCCTGCTGCTTTGATTTCCCTACCATAATATACTGTAGTTCACCTATGAGCCAAAATAGACCCTTGCTTCCTTGAGCTGCTTTTTCAGGGTATTTTACCAGAGCAACAGAAAACTAAGACCCTTGTAACTTTGTTCGTTGACAAATCATATTCAGGCTCTTTGATGAGGTAATAATTTGTAATTAGCCTCAGTGATAAAATAATAAATATAAGTAGACCCTTATACATTCCTAAAGCATTAGTAGATCAGTTTTTGAAGGATGATATCTATCAGTTAGAAAACAGAACGACTAGTTTGAAGGGGCAAGAGGCATCTCTCAGTTATCTAGGTTTCCCTATTATCCAGCACAATATCTGGCATGCAGTGAGTGCCCAGTGAATTTGTTTAATGATTGATGGACATTATCCAGGATTGAATGATGGCTATGTCTGCCACCTGTGCTCCAATCCTCAAAACACCAATGATATGCTTATAAAATTCACTTAATTAGATAACACTGGTCTAAATGCCTTGGGTAATTGCTTTGGTTTTTACCTCTTTAAAAAGTTGACTTTAACACATTTCATAGCGTTCTGAATTTAAGAAGTAATCCTGTTAGTGTAGATAAGTTTCTAAGCCAACCTCTAAAACCCTTTTATCCAGTGTTGAAGAATGATAGTATCCAATACCATTCAGAACCATGTAATACCTAATCAGGAACTTTTATTTGAAGTTCCTATCCGAGATGGCAGTAAGAGGACTTTTCCTAATAGAATCCCTGCTTTAGATTCAAGAACTCCTTAACCCCCATTCCACTTTGTGTCCCTGCTTACCCTTCTCTGCATCCAAATGATATCCACTTCTCTGCTTTCCCGAATCTCAAGAAATAATACCACCATCTTCCCAGTTATTCAAGACTAACATTTTGGAATCCTTCATCCTGAATATTTCCATTCATTCCCACAATATATACCCACTCCACCTTGGCTACAACTTTAGTTCAGGTCATTATCTTTTTACTACTGCAAATCATCTCTGAGCTTCAGAGTAAAGAAAGCTATGCATGCGGTAAGTTTTCCCCTTCTATACATAATAAATTTCCAAGAAATAATAACCTAGTGTGCTCAGGTGAATACAATATTGAGGTAACTGATGGAGCTCTGAAAGTGGGAAAGATCTCCAAGAAGGAACAGCCATTTTCAGCACTCTAGAGAGAACCAGCAGCACCCTAGGTTTAGAGGCACAAGCAAGCGCTAAAGGCATAGGCAAGCGCTATGTGAGGACTAGAGTTGTAAACACTTCAGAATGCTGGAAAGAGAATAGGAAGAAGTTTCACTCAGATGGGTTAGTTCTCTGACCCCAGAACATGTTAAGCCCATTCCTGCTTCAAGGCTTTGACCCCAGATCTTTTCCTTGACTAGAGCCCTCTGCCCTCACATCTTTGAATTGCTGTCCACATCTCACCATGCAAGGTCTGGCACCCCCATAACTTTGCAGAAAAGCCTTCCCTCAATCATCATTCCATCTTCCTATTTCACTTTGTTCATCAGAGTTATGGATACTTGAAACTGGGTAATTTACTCATTTCCTTGCTTGACTACTGTCTTCATAGCCTCAACAGAAAGTGAGCTCTGTGAAAGAACAGACCATGTCTTTGTTACTTACTACCGTGTCTTTAGTGTTTGAAACCATATCTGACACCTAGAATGGATTCTAAGTATTTGACAATAAGTAAATGAAGCAAGACAAGCAGTGAGAACAAGATACGTGCCCTGAAGTTGAAAAGCGTATTGAAACCTTGAACTGAACAGCTTGTGCTAATATCAGACTCTTTCTACTGGGCTTAAAGAAATATGATTATGATTCAAGATGCCATGTTTGTGTTTCTGTTAGCATGACCCATATGGAGCAAATATCTAGCATACTCATTAAAGGGTAATGCCAGTGCTACATTTTGATTTCTAGAATAATATTTTTTGTAGTTTGGAGGTCTTTTGTTTTACTTTGTCAGTTTTGTTTTGAGACATTGTCTTCCTACACAGCCCAGGCTGGCTTCAAAATGTTGGCCCTCCTTCTTCAACCCCCTGAAGGCTAGCTAAGGTTGCATGCTTGTGACATCATGCAGGGCGATTAATAATTTTTGAACTAATACAAATGAGGCAAAGACACTCCCTCCTGTGGATCTTCTCAAACGCAGCTGCTGTTTCCTCACTCACTCTAATGAGGAACTTTTATTTTCTCGAAGATACCAGGATGAGGCTGACAAAGTGAGTAATTGAGTGTTGCTTGAACCATGGCCCCTGAGTCCTTCACTTTCAGAATTATTAGGAAGCTGGAAAGTTGCATGACTGAGCAGTTTGGAACCTGCCACCTCTGAACATATGGAAGGATGATAAAAAGTAATGGAGAAACCGCTGTGCCTGGAAGTGAACCAATACACATGTTTAGCTTGGCCCATGCAGTGGTTTCAAGTCTTCTTTTAAATAGTCACCAGCATTTTAAAAAATCAGGATATTTCATATAAAATAGAAATACCTAGCATATTTTAAAAGTTCAGAAGTTGAGGCTGGGATGGGTCAGCAGTTAAGAGCACTGGCTGCTCTTGCAGAGGACCCAGGTTCAGTTTCCAGTACCCACATAGTGGCTAACAACTGCCTGTAACTCCAGTTCCAGGGGATCTATACCTTTTTCTGACCTCCACAGGCATTGCATGACACAGGTACACTTACATACATGCAGGCAATACACTCATACACATAAAATAAAAATAAAATATTCTTTTAAAAATTTCAGAACTTTTAGAAGTATTGGCCTTGGAATTCCCACATAGCAATAGTCACCTGACAAAGATTGACAACTGCTCCTTTGAATGAAATTTGTAGTCTCTAGGCAGTTGCAAACCTTGGCATTTCTGGGCTGGAGAGATGGCTCAGCTGTTAAAAAGCACTGGTTGTTCTTGTAGAAGACCCGGGTTTGAATCTCAGTACCCACATGGCAGCTTAACAACCTGACCTACCTGACAGACTGGACCACCTAGAACTCTGGTAAGTCAGATCCCACCCACCATATTTCTATTCCATTCCCCTGCAGCCTCAACGATTCCAATTTACTCCACTCCCACCCTGTCTCCTGATAGCCTTGGACCTAGACCCACTTCAATTCCTCTGCCTCAGATCCCCGGACTAGTTTCATAACCCAGACTAGCTAAACCCCAAGCATAGATTCCATTGGCTCCTGATCTGTCTGACACAGACCAGCTCTCCTACTACCTTGACCAGCCTTTCTACTACCTTGTCCTACCAACTACCCAGAACAGGCTACTACCCTGCAAGAACCTGAAACATACACCAATTTATTTTTCATACCTGAGCAAAAAGCAACCATGCTACATAAAGAACATAAACAAAACCAAATTCAATTGAACAAAGGCAAAACAGAAGTTCTTACCAGACACACAACCAACAAAGAACATCCATATGCCCAAACAGCAACACAAAAACACAAATAATGGGGCTGGCCTAAACTCCCCATCAAAAAACACAGACTAACAGAATGGATCAAGAAAGAAAATCCATCTTTTTGTTGTCTTCAAGAAACTTATCTTCAAGGATAGACACTACCTTAAGGCGAAAGGATGGAAAAAAAATATTCCAAGAAAATGGCTCTAAGAAGCAAGCAGGTGTTGCAATTCTAATATCTGGCAAAATAGACTTAAAATTAAAACTAATCCAAACAGATAAAGATGGTCACTTCATTCTAATCAAAGGAACAATTGATCAAGAAGATTTTACAGTCATGAACATATATGCACCAAACTCTGATGCACCCAATTTCATAAAAACAGTACTCCAAGACTATAAAACATAGATATACCCCAACTCAATAATGTAGGTGACTTTAATACATCTGAATTAAATGACATCTTATATGAAATGGACCTAACAGACATCCACAGAATATTCTACCCAAGCACCAAAGAATACACTTTCTACTCAGCAGCTCATGCAAGTTTTTCTAAAATTGGCCATATTCTGGGACACAAAACAAATCTCAACAAATACAAAAAATTGAAATAAACCCATGCATTCTATCAGACCACAGTGTAAAAAAGCTTATAATCAACAGCAAAAGACGCTCTACTAACTACTTGAACTCATGGAGATTAAACAACATACTCCTGAATGATGAATGGGTCAAAGAAGAAATTAAGAAAGAAATAAAAGTATTCCTGAAACTAAATGAAAATGAGAATACAACACAACAAAACCTCTGGGACACTTTTAAAAAAGTCCTAAGAGAAAATTTTATAGCTCTTAGTGCCTACATTAAAAAAATCAGAAAGAGTATATATAAATGACTTAACAGCACAACTTTGGAAAGGCAAGAACAAACCAACCCCAAACCTAGTAGATGAGAATACTGCTTATTAAGCAGAAATTAATAAAATAGAAACAAAGAATATAAGCCACTCTCAAGGTAGAAAAAGTCTTCAGGACAGCCCTACATTGTGGCAATGTAACTTATACTCTATTGAGAAATTAATAATATAAAAATACTTCTGCTGGGTGTGGTAGTGCACGCCTATAATCCCAGCACTTGGGAGGCAGAGGCAGGTCGATCTCTGAGATCCAGGCCAGTCTAGTCTACATAATGAGTTCCAGGCCAGCTGAGGTTACAGAGAGACCCTGCCTCAAAAAATACCAAAAAAAAAAGTATTAGAAGGAATTTGTCTAGAGGGAACATACCTCAATATAATTAAAGCTATATACAACAAACCCATAGCCAACACCATTCTACATGGGTAAAAACGGGCAGCATTCCCATTAAAATCAGAAACCAGACAGACCTGTCCAAGGACTGTCTACTATCTTCACTCCTTTTCAGTCTAGTGTTTGAAACTCTTGCAAGAGCAATAAGACAAGAGAAGGAAATTAAAGGAGTACTAATTGGAAAAGAAGACATCAAATTATCAGTATTTACAGATGATATGATATTGTACCTAAGAGATCCCAAAAATTCCACCAGAAAACTAATAGTTATGATTAATATGTTCAGTAAAGTGGCAGGTTACAAAATCAACTTACAAAAATCAGTAGCCTTTCTAATACCAATAAGAAAGAATCAGAAAAAGCATCCAAGGAAGCCCCCCCCATTCACAATAACCTCAAAAAATAAGATATTTTGTAATAAACCTAACCAAAACCATTAAAGACCTTTACAATGAAATTTTTAAATCTTCAAAGAAAGGGATAGAGGAAGAAGACACTAGGAGATGGAAAGACCTACCATGCTTATGGATTTGTAGAATTAATATTCTGAAAATGACTATCTTACCAAAAGCAATCTATAGAGTCAATGCAATGCCAATCAAAATACCCATGACATTCTTCACAGAGATTGAAAAAAATCATCCTAAAATTTGTGTAGAATTACAAAAGACCCCGGATAGCCAAAACAATCTTGATCAAAAAGAGCAATGCTGGGGTTGGGGGGGGAATCACTATATCAGATCTCAGATTATATTTCAGAGCTATAGCCATAAAAACAGCATAGTACTGGCACAAAAAGAGACATGTAGATCAATGCAATTTCAGCTACCTTATATCTGACAAAGGTGCCACGAACACACAGTGGAGGAAAGACAGCATCTTCAAGAAATGGTCCTGGCAAAACTGGGATCTCTACCCACAGAATACTGAAATTGAACCCTTATCTTTACCCTACACAAAAGTCAACTCCAAATCTCAATATAAAACCTGAAACTCTGAAACTGCTAGAAGAAAACATAGGCAATATATAAGCATATGAAAGGACTTTCTAAATCAGACACCAGCTGCTCAGGCACTAAGGTCAACACTCAGTAAGTGGCAGCTCATTAAGCTACAAAGCTTCTGTACAGCAAAAGAAACAACCGAGGAAGTGAAGAGGAAACCCACTGAGTGGGGGAAAATCTTTACCAGCTACACATCTGACAGAGGATTAATATCCAAAATATACAACAAGTTCAGAAAACAAAGAAACAAGAAAATAAATGACTCAATGAAAAGATGGGCTATAGATTCACACAGAGAGTTCTCAGATGAAGAAATAAAAATGGCTAAGAAACACCTTAAAAAGAGCTAAACATTCTTAGTAATTAGAGAAATGCAGATTAAAAACCACTTTAAGATTCTATCTTACCCCAGTCAGATTGGCTAAGATCAAGAGAACAAAAAAAAAAACACCAAATGCTGGATAATGAAAATGTGGTACATTTACAGAACGGAGTTCTATTCAGCAGTAAGAAAAGCTGAAATTATGAAATTTGCAGGTAAATGGATGGAACTAGAGACTGCTATACTAAATGAAGTAACAGAAACACAGAAAAGCAAGTGACATATGTTCTCCTCATTTGCAGAGCGTAATACTAACTCCTTTATATGTGAGTATATATTCTGATGTAACACCAGGAACCAGTAAAATGGAAAGGAAACATTAGAAGTAAAAGAAAAGAAAGAACCCAAAAGAGGGCAATAGTAGGGAATAAATGTTACCAGGGGAGAGAGTGGGAGTATTCAGCTGGGAGGGGAAGAGGAAGGGACATGCAAGGGACCACAGTTGGGGAGGAGGGAACTCAAGAGACAAGGGGATGGCAGGAAGCCCGTATTATTGGGGGGAGGGAGTAGATAGCGGGGACACTTGGACTGGGGGGGGGGAGAAAGGCAATCAGATGTGGGGAAGAGTAAAGATGAATAGACCTTGGAGACTAGGGAAGCCAAAGGGAAATGTGTTGCCTCTGAAACCTTCTGAGAAATGCACATATGGTGCCTGAACATTAGTTCATACAGCCTTGGAGCTGTATGACAAGGAATGCTGTGCCAGACAGGAAAGACATTCTTTTGAGTGGTTGGTCAGAGTGGTCCAAGAGACTCCCAAACTAACACAGGCTATTAATCAGAGCTCTTGTTTATCTCCCAGAACTGGAAGATAAGACCCTATTAGTGAAGACAGGAACTACTTCAGACACAGGACTTGGAGCAATGGAGTGGGAACTGACCTGGAAGCCTTCTAACTGAAGTTTAGCTCTCATAGTTCTAGAAGATACAATGCAAGCTGCTAAGGGAGAAAATCAATCAATGGTCCAACCCAGCCCTAAAACCTAATAACCATAAGGACCAGCACATCAAACTACCTCTATTGGTGCAGTAATGACACTGTTGGACTTAAAGCCCTCACAATGGGAGTGAACTCTTGGATGACACTATAAACTCAGGCAAATAAACATGGCTGGAAAGGTCATATATCCTAGAGAAAATCCTATATCTGTCATATCTCTAGGCAAATGAAATTTCTTACCATATGCTAAATATGGATCATTATATTTATAGACAAATATACCATACACCACTTATCAAAGAGACTTCTTTTTGCAACAGACGGAGGCTACTAAAGAATCCCATGGATGGTCGGATACAGAATTGACCAGGGTTGGTTCATGAATGTAGGGAAACAGAGGCTTTCAGGTTACTGGAAGCTTGCACATGTGAACTTGTGGCAATGGTGGCATTGAGCACAGGACCCATACCAATTCAGACAAGGACTCAGAGTGGAGTGGGGGAAATGGGTAGCAGGTCAACCGCAGTCTTGGAACTACTGGAGACTGATTACTACCAGGTGAGGGAGAGTAGGCCTTACCAACAAACTCTAGATAGGCTGACTAGACTCCAGTGGAAGAATTTGCACCAAAGGACATCTGTGTACAAATGCTTGGCTGGATAGAACTTAACATGTATGGTGGAATACATGAGGTTGAGTGCAAGGGGCAGGGGCAGGGCATTGATCAGGAAGCAGGTCTAAATTTGATTAAGAACTATTGTATGAAATGTACAAAAGCTCAATAAAAATTTTTTAATTATAGCATAATTTCCCCAAAAGCAATACATTGCAACAGGAATGAAACTTGTAATTGAAGGTATAATAAAGATATTTATAAGGATATGACACACACGTCTAGAGAAAATGTGTGTTATGTATGTACATGCATGCATACATGTGTTCACAATTAGGTGTTAAAATAATTGTTGCATATATTAACAAAAGCACAAGAATACGCACCAAAATTCTAAACCCTAAAAACATTATGTACTTGCTGCTGTACATCTTACAGCTTCTGATTCCACTACACTTTCCTTTTTCCTCATATTTTCCTCCAATTTTATTCCAGGACTGAGAATAGAGCAGACATTTAATTAAAGCCTATTGATAAATATGTAAGAGCAAATTAATCAACCTTCAGTTGGTCAGTTGCATTAGTGTGCTACAGTTCAACAGTGCATTCATTGCTTTAGTGAAGGCAAGACTTCTTGATTTGGAGATGTGAGTCCTGCTCCTAGCTGTGATTCTTTGAACACATCACTTGACTCTCTGATCCGAAGTTTGTTCATGCATCAAACTGTAATACCAATCCCCAGGGTGACTTCCTACTTTATAGCCTCTGAGAAAGCAAAGATACATGAAAGGTAAGTTATTGGAAACTCAGAACAAGCAGAGTCTAGCAGGGAAAGACAAGGAGAAATACCCCTCCCCAGTAATTAAGGCAAAGAGGTTTCCAAATGCCTAGGCAGCAATCCATGGAGGCCCAACAATGGAACATGAACTCATTAGCAGAATGTTGAGTAAAACTCAGAGAGGAAGAGAGGGTGATGAGGAGGGAGTCCAACTGGAGACAGGGGATTATAAAGAAAGAATGGAGAAAGTATTGCTAATTAGGTCATTTAGAAACTGAACAAGTGAATGTAATTCTTGCTGAAGCAATAAGAAAACAGCCAGGGGAGGCATAATAGTACAAAAAATATATGTGAATAGACAAAAATGGGATCCCTAAATAACATAGGACAATGATGCCCTTGCAAGCTAATAGATGTCAGATGGGAAACAGCATCTGATTTTCAACCCAATCTCACTTGAGTACATAGATTTGAAAAATACATAAGAGAAGCACACAGTAAAGCACTCAGAAAATATTTGTTACATTGAGTTATATTTGCAAAAACTCACTCTAACTTGAAGGAAATGAAAAATGCAACAGATCTCAGAGTGGTTATTCCTTTTACAAAAAGATTAACTGAAAATACATTTTTAAGCAGAAACATTTTGTATTTAAAATATAAAATTAAAACAATCCTGTTTGCTAAGATTTTTCACTAGCACATATCAACAAGATGGAGTTCAGCATCTATCCTGTATTGAATGTTGCATCCACTTAACACTGTCTTCCAATGAATGCACACATAAATATTGGTCATCTGTTAGTACAGAACAAACCATCCCAACTTAACAGCCTAAAACAATAGCTGCTTTCTTCTCTATCACAAGTCCACATGTTGACTGTGCTCTACAGGAAGTTCTTTGGCTGGTCTTCCTTCTTTCATATGAAGTTAGTAGGAAGTCATTTAGAGACTTGACTAGGAGGTTAGGATGACATGGCCTCTCTCCAGCTCCATGTTTTTTCACACCTTCTCTCTTTGTGGCCCCTCCATGGAGTCAATCCAGCAAGGTAGCCAGACATCTCACTTTGGAGTTAGAAGCTGTCAGGTCTTCCCAAGCCTTTGGCCCAGAGCTGGCACTTCTGGAATATTCCACTGGTTAAAGCAGATCACAGGGCCAACTTGTGACTTAGTGCCTTAGGCAACTATAAAAGACTATGACCCTGAGGAAAGATGGTTAATCAGGGTTTGCCCTTCCCCTTCCAGTTGGGCAAGAAGGCTTAGAGTCATTAACCTACATTCTTTAGACACAGAACGACTAACTCAGAGACAAGACCCAGAGCCCAGAGGCTGAAATCAAGAGCTGACAGAAACCATTCTAGAAAACAAAGGTGAGGCTCGATCATGGCTCTTGCCTTAAGTCAAAGAAATAGGGGCTTATGCCAGCCTGGATTTCAGAATTGCTGTAATCCTCCTCTTCCCCATCTTTTGAACAGGGAACCAACTGTAATTTTTTCACTACTTTATGTTGGTGAACAGAGGACAAATGGCTTGTCCTTTTCCTTCTTGATCTTTATCCTGGAGGAGTATACATGAGGCGCTTCATCCAAAGATTCCCATGCTTATTGGGTCCTGATGTAGTAAACCACATCCTGGCCTTGCAGCTGATTCCATATTAAGCTAGGGTTGGGGGGGGTGAGGAAATTTCTCATAAGGGAAGAATATGAATCATGAAGACGGCTCCACTGAGTCATCCACATCTGTGACTTTACATAGACACCTCCTCTCCTTCCTTTGGAGTTGATATGATTAAATGACAGAACTGACACAGTGCCAATTGTGGGAATTGCAATGTATATAGTTAAAAGTCTATGATTTCTTCATTCTCGGCAATGCTGGGCCTCTGTGTAAGAAGTCTGGCTGTCCTAGTGTAAAGACCACATTCCAAGATGACATGGAGAGTCCACAAGGAGAGGGAAAGGTTCTAAGACTACATGAAGAGAAAAAGAGACCCAGCTGTTCCAGCATCCCAGCCAAGACTCCACCTGACTGCCCCTGCCTAGAGAATCCCAGAGAGACCAGCACAAAAACTGTCTGGCAGAGTCCAGTCAACCATAGAAAGATAATAAGATGCTTGGTTTTGGCCACTGAACATTAAGGTAGTTTACTAATACTGATACAGGTGGCCAAAAAATAAATATGGATAAATATTATGGTCAAAGTATGATATTTTAAGGAGTTATATTTTCACATACAGAGCCTGGTTAGCAACACAGGGAACATTATGGGGAATGAGATGACAAAGGGTCCCCTCTTCTCTACTGGCTGAGAATCAAGAGCATTTTATAACCAAGATTATGTACCATAACATATCTCGTCAACCTTCTATGGCCGATGGATAGGAGGGATTCCTTTGACCTTTTTCCAGTCTGTTTGAATCTTATCAACTTGTAAACAAGTAATGTACTTCATAAACCACCTTATAACCTCATTTACTAAAGAAAGATTCTTTAGATAAAAATAAGTATATCAAAACATTTTAATCTTTTAAATCCTTTGAACAATGTAACTTCCAAAGCCACCAAAATCGACTATATGTGTGTGTGTGTGTGTGTCATATATATGTGCATCTGTGCATATATATCTTGTTAAGACACTTAAATGCAACTCTATTGAAAAGCCTGTGTCTACTCTAGGACATGTATTACTGTCCTTTTCTAAAACCTCTCCTCTAATGTTGAGCTTAAATCTACATTAAAACTATTTGTTAATGAACTCCAACTTTGCTTCATACTGAGTCATCATCGTGAAATTCTTTTCTGTGGTGTTAAGTCAAGAATCTCAGCTTCACCCCAGCAGAAGTCTGGTAAACAGCTCCTCAGGCTACTGCAATCAGTAGCCTTGAGCTGTGTATCTCAGTGCAGCTGACAGCACTACCCAAAGGCTATTCTCTGTACTCAAGAAATATTTATTGAGCATTGGTATGAAGGAAAAATGGAGTTCCTTTTGTTCCACTTACATGTTCTGACATGGAGAATCAGGGTTAACTTTAGATATAAGAGAAGAAATTTGAGTTGAAAGTTTGATATCTCCATGCCATTGACCCCAGCCTCCTTGAAGTGGCCTTGATGCCTTAGCAGCAGGAAGCAGCTTCTCCAAGGACCAGTGATGTGGTAAAGGTAATGTTGAAGATGGTTGGAAGCAGCATAGAGAAGGGATTTGGAGGGTAAAATAGGAACTGATCCCAGTTCAAACCAGAATAGACAGATAAGGAGAGAACCGGGTTGTGCCGAAAGTGAACAACTGAGATTGGGAAAATAATGCTGCTATTAACATGAAAAATAGAAATGTGAGAGCCTTGGATGCACCAAGCCACCCAGACTTCCTCATTTGGATCAGAGGATAACAGGGTTATTTTATGGCAAATAAATGTGGCAAATAAAGGGCTGGGCAGCAGACAGTGAGTACCACAGGAAGTAGGAACCCAGAATCCCACAGACTGCATCCGTATGTGGCCCATTTGAATTGGGTATTGCTTTGCCCCCCACCATCCAACTAAATTCATGGTCCAAGACAGGATAAATGTCTGGATCTGAGACTTAGAATTCCAGAGGGGCTGGCTTCTCAAACTGCTTCCTAAGGATATCCTAATATTTCTAGGAAGATCCAAGAACCACAGTAGAGATGAAGTGTTTCCAGTACAGAGTACAAAAGACCAAGCCCAATTTAACATCCAAAGAAGAGTCTTTTTCACCTGCCCACTAAGCAGTTACCACCAAAGTAATAAAATTCCATTATTTATCCTTTAAATAGCTACTGTATATGAAAATGAAGCTGGTCAATTCCAAGTAAGTTCATAACTGCTCATCAGCCTTCAAGATGATTGTGGGAGAAGCTTGTGTCTTCTAACACATGTGGAACCAGATATTTCTGTATTTAAACCAAAAATTGAAAATAATACTGTGACAATGAAGTCAAATTTAAATTGCTTCATTTCTATCATTCTGTGTTACCACTTGTTTTATGTTCAATAGTTTAAAAGAATAAAATAGAGTTTGAAAATTATGCTCAAACAAACCTGAAATCCAGATGTTTCTTAATAAACTTTTTTTTTCCAGAGCAAGGATACATCTCTTTCAACAGTGGCCCTAAATTTTTAGGTTCACAATTGAATTAATACTGTTATACAATATTGAACTCAGTATAAACCCTGTAAGATATAAAATTGAACGAGTTTTTACACTTTAAAGATCTCCATTTCATTTCAAAATATGCTGTTTCCTACATTTTTTTTTCAGAGCTGAGGACCGAACCCAGGGCCTTAGTGCTTGCTAGGCAAGTGCTCTACCACTAAGCTAAATCCCCAACCCCTGTTTCCTACATTTTTAACGCTATTAATGCTTAGATGTTTGCACATGTGTCTTTAATATCTATGTATCTGATGATTACTAGTCACAGTTGGTTACACTCGGATCCTTAGTACCTGAGTATGGATAAATGTTTTATCATTTCTTTATAAAGACTATATTTTTTTCAAGATTTTATACATGTATATATTATATGCTGAACAATTTTTAGTTGTTTTCACTTTTTTTCAAATCATCTACAGACGTCCAATTATCTACATTCATGGTGAACCATTCCCACTGTCCCACCTTTGCTATGAATCTGAGTCTGAAGAACAACAGCATAGTGATGTGGCATTGAGCTGCCTCAGTTTCCCCACAGTGGATGGCTATACACCAGAATGAAGAGACAGACTGCAATAAGTCCTTTTGTGCATGGATTCCACAACCAACAGGGGACTATTTTTACTAGCATTTACCTACCCCAGACAGTCTCACTTTTATACAATAATAAAAATAACAACTATTATTTTCACCTCTTTGTACCAGGTTTTGCTTTCTATTGCTGTGTTAAAATACTCTGACCAAGAAAAACGTGGGGAAGAAAGGATTTAGTTGGATGACAGCACACAGTCCATCACTAAGGGAAGCCAGTGCAGGAACCTGGAGGCAGGAACTGAAGCACACCATGAAGGAAGGCTGCTTATTGGCCTGCTCTCCTGGCCAGTGCTCAGCCTGCTTTCTTATACAACCCAGGACCACCTGCCCAGGGGTGGAACCACCCACAATGGACTGGACCCTCCCACATCACTCATCAATCAAGAAAATGTCTCATAAACATGCCTACAGACCAATCTCGAAACAGAAATTCCCCGACTGAAGTTCCCTCTTCCAGGGTGTGTCAAGTTGACAACTGAAGCTATCCAGAACAGGCACTTTACATAAAGGATCTCATTCAGTTCTTACAGTTATTACATAGTTATTACATAGTTATTATGCATACAGCATAATAGCAGATACATAGTTTAGTGGAAATGCTGATTCTCATCTGTCTCTTTCTTTCTTTGGTATACTGCTAGATCATGTTCTCAACTCCTTTATATCTAGAAAAAAAGTAGTTAATGCCACATTCAATTCAAGCCCCAACGACAAGTCCCACCAGATTGTCCCAACTTCGTTTCAGTTTTGTCTGTTGGATAAGTACAGAGGAGACAGTAGAAGACTTAGACAAGATACTGATGGAAGAAGCCTGGGTCTATTAGGTTCTATGCAGACACAGAATAGAATGTGTACACACATATATATATACATAAACACAAATCTACACATGAATATATACATACATGTATTAAAATATAGACATAAACATATACATATAAGCAGATCTGCTATGCTATATTGTCTCACAGAGTTATGGGGACTGAGAAGTCTTAAGCTCTTCCATTTGCAACCTAGGGAAGCTGGCATGTAGATCAAAGGCCTGAGAGCCAGAGACTCATGGTCTGAACACTGATGTTCTAACTCAAGCCTTCCAACATTGAGCTGGAGAATCTCCACTTTCTCCACTTTTTTCTTCTATTCAAGCTCTTAATGGACTGGATGAGGTCTTCCCAAGATGGGAAGGCCACCTTCTTGATTAGCATTCCAGCTTTTGCTGGTCTCTTCAGGAAACATTCCCACATAAATACACAAAAAGCAATATTTAACTATATCTGGACACCCTGCCAAATTGACACATAAAAATTAACCACCACAAATCCCTGAATCTCTTCATGGATGTATGTAAGTATGACCAAGTTCAAATTAGTTTTCTGAAGGCTGAGTCACCACATGGAATAGAAACAAGCCATCCCAGCTGAGCCAACTTAGGTTAGCCAACCCACTCTGCATCTGATTACAGATGTGTGAAACAACAAAATACACAGACTACAACATGGGAGAGAAATACACCTTTACTGTGATAAGCCACTGTGGTTTTATATCATGTCTTATTAACTGTTACCTCACCCACGATTTGGACAAGAGTCAATTAACTCCAAAGCCTGTGCTTCCAACAGGCAGAGAGCAGGACTAGTGCTAGACCTTACCTCGTGGTTAAGACCACCCAAAAATAACCTGGCTCTCTAGAAAACTGGCCCCCAAATCCCTAGTACATATGATCTCACCAGTAGTGCTAAGCTCAAGAAAACCCCTTAGAAAATGACTGCATTGGAAAGCCTTTGCAGGGGAGGCAGGAGAGGGTAGAAAGACAGATAAACATGATTGGTGCATAATATATTCATGTATAGAAATGTCATGGTGAGTTCCATTTGTACAGTTGTGCTAATTATAATAAACTAAATGCTGCAAATATAAAAAAGAAAGCTTTTGCCAAGTCAGAGGCCCCCTCAAAACCAAGTAGTACACAACGAAATAACAACAAAAACACATTTTAGCTCACAAGTTTGAGACTGCAGTGTTTGCTAGGCTTAGCCTAGCACTTCAGCCCATCTGAGCAAGGCTCTGCTAATATCAAAGGGGCTCATTCTGATATTTGTGAGCAGCTTCAGAGTCAACTATGAACTGGCTAATTGAAGTCGGTGTGACTGGGGCAGCTTGCCTCTGCTTCAGGGGTCTCTTCCTCCAGCAGGCTAGCTGAGCCTCAATGGCAGAGGCTGCAAGAACAGCAAGAGGACAAGCCCCAAACCACATATGTGTTTCAAGTTATTTTCTTTGTTCAAAGCAAGTCCAATGGCTATCCCAGGAAAAAGTGGGGGAGGTCATTATCAAATGCATGGGTTTGGAGCAGTGGGAGCAAATGGGGTCATTTCTATAACCAATCTATGCCAGTATCTCAGGATCAATGTAGAGACCAAAGCACAATGTCCCCAAAGCCATTTCCTCTAGCCTCTGACCTCAAAACCTCCAGCAGTAACAGAATGCACAGGAAAACTGTCCCAGTCAGCCCTTTCTGGAGTATACTAGAAACCATACTTGTAAAGAAGTGACCAAATTCATTGCTCTTGTGATGGCAGGACACTGGAGGCAGAGCACACTGGCTCCATCTGAGAGAAGCATGCTTCCATAGGATGTGAGAAATCTCCCTGTAAAGAGTGAATCATGGTAAGAACGGAGCACCCTGCCTCCATGTACTCCTCTATGTGGCAAAGAGAATATGACCAAAACCCTGCTGAGTACAGCACACTCTTCCCTAAAAGGAGAGGAATTAACAAAGATAGCAAGGCAAGAAAACCATTATCAGAGCTGCTGTCCAAGTTGCTACCCAATCTGCTCTCTATTAAAGTCTCCCTTTTGCCTTAATTTTTATACACAAGGACTTTTCTTTGTGGCTTGCTGTTGTTTCTATAAAAATACCTTTCACTTGGCAACATTTCAGCTAAGAAAAGCAGAGTATCTAACAACAAAAAAAGCACGTCTGCAATTTCAGTGACTTAAACCCAGAGCAATGGCGAACTGTTAAAGTTCAAAGTTGTGTCTGCAAATGCAGTTGCTTAAGAGGGGGTCATATTATGTGTGCACAGAAAGAGAATGACACATGGCGATGAAGTCAGAGACTAGGGTGACCCAGCAGAAGCCAAGCAACACCAAAAATAGCCAACAAGCTACTAGAAGCTTGAAGAGTAGCAGGGATCAGCTGCCAGGAAGTTGACCTAAGCCATCTACTTCCAGAACTAAGACAATACATTTTTGCTGTTTAAGCTATCTAGTCTACGGTCATTTGTTACAGTGGCCCTAGAAAATGAATACATATAGCACCTATGTGGTGGACCATTTCACACTCATTACCTTTTTGGTTTTTACCCTAAGATTGCTGGCCCCAGTTCCATCTGTGAACACAGGCTGATGTTTGCTCATGCTCAGTCTGCACGGCCAAAAGCCAGACTCAAACCCAGATCTTCTCACTCTAACTATGCACTTTCCTTTGAACACTGTTATTTTATAGAAGTTGCTAATACACACACACACACACACACACACACACACACACACACACAGGGGTGGGGGTGAAATCAAGGTAAAGAATAGAGCTGTATTTCTACAGGTAACTATACCTCCATTGTTCAATAGACTGGTTTCTGAAAGAATTTGTTTTTAATGGATTCCTTATAAAACTCAATGATATTTTAAGTGCTCCTAAGGTATTTCCTATTTAAAAGAGCCTAGTGGGGGTCCTTTTGTAAAGTGAAGGGTCTTTTTGGATTGTGAATGATCACCTGCTTCCTTCTAAATTTGTTTGCTTTCCAAGCATAATTTCTTTTCCTTTGAGAGATTTTTGTGAAAACGGAAGTGCCTTCTCAGTTCTGCACCTCTGCCTTGGTTGGCAGGGGCTAAGTGTTCCCTTCTGCCATCATAGTTAACGACAGCAACGAAGACTGCCCACAAGTAGCACTACCTTTTAAACATGCCTAGCGTCTGGAATGCTTTCTTGCCATTTCGAGCCATTTTGAACATCCTCAACTTGTATAGGAAAATGGAAAAGCATTTTGTTAAATGACAACAATGAACTATTAGTCACTCCCTATTAATGAGCTCTGTGTTAATTATTGTTCTGACCTAGGTATTTGTAAATTAGCAGGCACTACTTTCCTTCTCTAGGTCTGCCTCTAGGTTGCCTGTACATGAAGTAATTGCTCTGGGTAGCACATGAGAGGGGATGGCTATGGCTACAAGGACTAGTCTTACTACTTTAGAAACAGTTTCTGTTGGGGAATGAAGATTAGCAATGTTTTCAGGGTTTTCTCCTGCAATTGTTTTTATTATTCATGAATTAATTTCATAAATATTCATGGAGACCCTAAGTGCCAGGCACTGTCCTTAGCCCTCCAGGCACAAAGGTGAAGGAGACTCTTGCTCTGTCTCTCACGTGTTTTCTGTCTGGTGGGAAAACCCATATGCAGATCAACAACCACACCAACATGGCAAGGCTCTATATTAGAAAGGTGGAGCGAGGCACTTTGGGAATACAGAAAAAGAAGTACCACACTTTGCTGGAAAAGGCAGAAGCATTTTCCCAGAGTTGGTGGTATTCTCATGAAATCTTGAAGAATGAGTAGGCGTATGCCAAATGTGTGATGTCATAAAAGACCTTTCAAGAAGAGACAGCTGTTCACTCTAAGAGGCAGCGGTAAGAGCCTGGTGTTTGGAGGCTGGTGGGTGGCAGGACACAGGAGATGAGGAGGAAGGGGTAGGAAATGGAAAACATTCATTGGGTCAAGATCACAAAGGGGCTTGACATTCCTTTCCCTGGAAGAATTTCATCCTAGATGGGAGAGGAACATGATGAGCTGGTGACCTGCAAGATGGCCTGAAATCTAACAAGGCCAGGAGCAGGGAGCTGAACCAGGAGACAAATATGATGCTAGAGTACCAGCTGTGGGGACAGGGGAAAGGGTACATGACAGTGACGAAACCAAATTCTAAAAGTCTGTGAGTGAGTTAAAGAGAGGAAAGATGTAGTATGATCACACACCTTTGGCCTGAGCATGCACATGTCCTTAGCAAAAGGAGGTGATGCAAGGTGAAGGACAAGCTAATGTGATGCATTTCCAGAGAACTGAAGAGTTCAGAGATTACAAGGAGACTTTAGGAGTCAGATTTCCCCTCCTATAAGCAGGTTTGAGACCTGCTTGCTCATTCTGACCTAGCCATTCCTCAGAAATCTCACCTTCAGTTGCAGTACAAATGAGTTCGATTTGCATCCAATAAACAGGAAGCACTGGCCCTTAACAACCAACAGTTGAGAGTTGTGTCTGTCAGGTTCTCGGTTCCACATAGCAGAACACAGTCTGACTACCTTAAGCAGGGGGGAGAAAAGATTTATTAGAATATGTGAGTAGCTCATAAAATCATCAGGAAGGCCAGGCTTGGAAGCAGGATGACCAGGATAATAGTTGGGCCACATGATACTTCTTATGTTGGGTCCTGGTTGCCTCAAATTCTGCCTCTGGTGCTCAAAAGTCACCCTCACCAGAAAACAGACTATAGCCCTTATTTCACCCTTCTTTTCCCCTGCCAAACTCTCCCATCAATGTATCTGATTGGTAGAATTTGAAACTATGGACATGCTCAAATTACAAAGAAGGGAGTCACAAGGCAGTCATGTCCTGGAGATGAGATTCACAAGTGCAGAAAACCCCCCAAACACAGGAAAGGCCTCAGAACATGTTGGCTTGAAAACAAATACACTTCAGAGGGCTACTGTTCATGGAAGAAGCTAGAACTAAGCCATCTCTTCCTCCTGGAACTTGTGGGCCAGGGCAGCTGTAAACTTTACAACTTTTTACTTTGCATGCTAGCTCTCCCCAGCCTGGAGAACAATCTATGGCAGATGGAATGTATTTTTGTTCTGTATGGTGCATTCTTTATGCCTTGCAGCCAGTACAACCTCAGTAAATGTGGTCTTCTCCAAGGCCAAGGCAACTACGGAACTCCCAGCCTATGCATTCGGCGAACGTCTACTGAACACCTGTTATATGCCCTGACCTACGTTTGGCATTGCAGCCAATTCCACAGAAGTATGGACACACCTGTGCTCATATCATTCTCTATTATGTACACAAAGGTGACCCCTGGTATCTATCATCACTACGATAATCAGTCATCATTACAGAAGCAGTTACAGTTTGCCTTGACACAAAGACCTTCGTGGCCATTCAGGAAGGTGAGAGCTTCCCTCAGCAGGTGCAGCAGACCCACCCTGGCTATACTTCCTCAGTGTTAGTTCCTATGGACTCTACCTCAGTAAAAAAAAACCACAAGGAAAAAGAGATGCTTTCTAAGCATAGATTTTCCAGGCCATTTGGCCAGACTCTTGAAACAGGGTTCTAGGCCTAGGAGAGAGGCTCATACTCCCAATAACCAGTTCAATCTCTTTTCCCTGAAGGCAGTCACAAGGGACACTCAGTTTGATTTTCAATCCCTCTGTATCACAGGGAGCTACCTGACCCTTATTCTTTATCTCCAGAGTCCCTCTATCCTAGAAAACTCAGAATTACCATAAGGAAAGAAGGTTATTTATTGAAGCTCTGCTACTGCAGAGTTAAGCATGATCCCCAGGGGCAGAAGCGAGGCATGGCAGTATGGCTTCATGTCTCAGTCCTGAGTTTAATGCTGAGGTGTGAGTAGGCCCCATGGGTTCAGGCCTGTTTCCCTGGAAACATGAGCAGAAATAGTCTTCAAGGAAACCAGGCAAACCCATTATAACTAGGGGCTCAGGTGACTAGAGCTATAAGTGAGAACAGTGTCCTAGCCTCCAGTGGTGACAAAGGCTTCTCCATCTAGCTCTAGGAAAGCTTTCAACAGAACCCAATGCATACTCCTGACATGAGGCAGGTAGAGTCAACTATGCAGAGTGTAAGCATGGTGAGGGTATTTTAATGCTTTGCTTCTTGTGGTTATGACATTGTTCTTTCACATCTGAAACTCCTTTAAAAATGAGGTATTTTAACAATCTCACCCTAAGATATTTTATTTCAATTTCCAACCAGGTGGTGCAAGGATGACCAAAATTACCACCTTTCAGAAACAATAAAAACTGAACAAAGTCTATTGAACAAGTTTTTCAGACAGACATGGAACAATAGACAGGAAAGGGTAAGGTTCTCTGTGAGGAACAAAATAAGCAGAGCCCTAAAAATGCTTGGTGCAAACCTGGAAAGTCTCTCAGGCTTAGTACGGGACAGGAGATTTCCCAGGCACAGGAGTTTACCTGAACTGAAGAAATAGAATTGGGTGTTTGGAGAACCCAAAGCAGCTGTGTTTCATTGAGCGAGCTATCAGAGAGAACAGATGGTATAGTTTGGATCTAGAGTGTTCCTCAAAGGACTATGTGGTAAAAGCTCAATCCCCTGCCCTTGGTACGACTGGAAGGTGATGGAGCCCTTAAGGGGTGGGATCCACTGAAGGAAGTTAGGCCACTGGAGTCGTACCCATGAAGGGGAAATTGGGACCTCAGCTCCTTTGTCCCCTCCTCTTTATTTCCAGAGCTCTATGAGTAACTTTGCTTAACAACACTCTCCCCACCATTACGTTCTGCCTTGAAGACACAAAAGCAATGGAACCAAAAGATCATGGACTGAAATTTCTACAAACCTAAACAAAACCAAACACTCCCTCATCACAAGTTGTTTATCTCAAGATTTTTATTATGGGAATGGAAGATTAACACAACCTACCTACATAGTAAGAATGCTCCAGAGATTTGCAAAGCAAATATCCCTTCATATATTTAACTGAAAACAGGGAATTGGTTCCAGGACACCCCACAGACATCAAAATCTAATAATGCTTAAGTCCAATATGTAAAATAACATCGTTTGCTTGAGTGTAACTTACACACATACTCTAACATACTTTAACTCATCACTGAGCTACTTACATATAACACACATTACAATACAAATGCCATGTGAACCATTGTTATACTGAATTGCTTAGGGAGATGTGATAAGGGGAATGAAAGGTCAGTATATAATTTAGTCTATACACACAATTTTTAAGAATATACTCAATCCAAGGATGAATGAATCTGCAGCTATGAAATTCAAGGACACAGAGGGCCACCTGCACCAATTAGCACATGCATGTGAGCAAATTACCTGAGGCAGGAGAAAGACCCATAAGAGAAGAGCAGGAAAAAGTTTCTGAAGCTCACACAGGGAAGAGACTAGTTTACAGGCTCAACAATTGCCACAGAGAAACCTGTAATATGCAGGGTGTCAGGAAGACCACTCAAAAGAATACAGCCAAATTAGCCCTATGTGAGGTGTCGTCTAGTCTCACATAACAAGATTCAAAAGCTAGCCTCAAAGCTAGCTGACCCTTAACTGTCTCTAAGAATAAAACACAAAAGCATTGAAAGGAGAACAAAGTTCAGCACTCACAACAGAAAGTGTAAAATGTTTGGCATCCAGTAAAAAAGTCAGCTGACAATACAAAAAGAAAAAGATGATACATCAGGGTGGGAAATTTATCAATAGAGACAGACCCAGAAATGGCATGGATGATAAAATTATTAAGCAAGACATTTAAGAAACTATGATAAACATACTCCATGTGGTCAAGAAGATAACAGAAAGCATGCACATGAAAAAGAGAGGCATAAGGGGTATTTTTTAAATCCAGCAGGGCATGATGGTACACACCTATAATTCTAGAGTTACTGGGGAGGCTTTAGCAGGAGGATAGCAACTTTGAGGGTAGCCTCAACAATTTAGCAAGAAAAATCTTTTTTTTTTATTTTAAAATAAAATGTAGATAAGGGGTATTTTTTAAATCCAGCAGGGCATGATGGTACACACCAATAATTCTAGAGTTACTGGGGAGGCTTTAGCAGGAGGATAGCAACTTTGAGGGTAGCCTCAACAATTTAGCAAGAAAAATCTTTTTTTTTATTTTAAAATAAA
>NW_008351346.1:3273291-3287804 GCF_000622305.1 Nannospalax galili | reverse complement strand
CAAACTAGGAGTATAGAACGGCGAGGCGGGGGATGGAAGGGTGAATGTCGCTTAGGGAGTCCCGGGGCAGAGAGCTGCGCTATATACTTACCCCAAGAGGCCTGAGGATAGTAGTCAAGAAAAATCTTTTAAAGTCCTATATCTAGGAGCTGGAGAGATGGCTCAGCGCTTAAGAACATTGGATGTTCTTGCAGAAGACCGGGGTTCGAATCCCAGCACCCACATGGCAGCTAACTGTCTATAACTCCAGTTCCAGGGGATCTGACAGCCTCTTCTGTCCTCCGTCGGCATTTTACAACATGGGTGCACTTACCTACATGCAGGCAATACACACATACACATAAAATAAAATAAAGTCCTATATCTATTAAAGAAATTACACTTGACATAAAGCAACAGCAAAATCTTCATTAAAAGAAAACTCCAAGCCCAACAATTTCACTGGCAAATACTACTGATTTTATACAATACAAACTCTTTCAAAAGATTTTAAATGGCTGTAGCAGGCAAAACAATGGTCTCCTTTGAATGTCCATGTTGTAATCACTGGAACCTATGAATGTTGCCTTGCATGGAAAAGGGGACTTTGCAAATGTGATTAAAGTGAAGAGCTTCAGCTGAGAGGCTGTCTTGCATCGTCCAGGTGGACCCACTGACAAGGGTCTTCATAACTGAAAGAGGAAAGTGGGAGAGTAAGAATGACTGAGATGCTGGAAATACTGTGCTGCTGGCTTTTAAGGTGGAAAAAGGAGCCACAAGTGGAAGAATTGAAGCAGCTTCTGGAAACTGGAGAAAATGAGGAAATGAATTCTTCCTAGAGCCGCCAGGAGGATCTTATCCCTGCTAACATGATTTGACTCAGTAAAACTTACTTTGAACATTTGACCTCAAGAACTGTAAAGATGAAGCAGTTTTGTTGTTTCGGAGGTAGTTATGGTGTTGATGACATATTTGGCTTTGGTTTTGGTTTTTGAGATAGGGTCTCTAATTATTCCACTCTAAACTCAAACTGGCCTAGAACTAGTTATCCTTCTAGTTTGTTTCTCCATTGCTGTGACAAAATACCCTGATCAATACCAACTTGGGGAGGAAAGGGTTTATTTGGCTTATGTTTCCTGGGTCACAGTTCATCAGGGAGCCCAAGATAGGAACGCAGGGCAGGAACCTGAAGGCAGGAACTGGAGCACAGGCCATGGAGGAATGCTGCTTACTGGCTTGCTCCCCTGGCCCCTGTTCAACCTGCTTTCTTATACAACACAGGCCCACCTATGGTGGCAGGGTGGCACCACCCACAGTGGGATGGGCCCCCCCACATCACTCAAAAATCAAGAAAATACCCCACAGACTTGGCCACAGGCCAGTCCAATGGTGGAAATTCCCCAGTTGAGGCTTCCTCTACTCAGGTGTGTCAAGTTGACAACCAAAGCTATCCAGCTCCCTTTTCAGCCTCCCCGGTGTTGGCATTATTGGAATATGCCATAACACTTGGCTTATTTTGGCTGATTGAAACCATTACATTTTTGTTAATTTGTTACAAGCAACAGTAGAAAACTAAAACGTGTAAGGAATATATCCAACTTATTCTATGAGGCTAGCACTATCTTAATATCAAAACTAGACAATAGCATTACAATAAAGAAACCTACAGAACGTGAACACAAAATGCCATCACTAAGTTTTAGCAAATCCACTCTAACAATATAGAAAGAGGACAGTTCATCATGACTAAGTACATTTATCCCAGGAAAGCTGTTACGTGTTCAAGCTCCATTGCTTTCCTCTATGCCCCAAATTCCTTTAATGGTTTCGACATCCAGAAACACAACCTGTGTCACTCTTCATCTTTCCCCATTAGAACTTTAACTCAGGTTTCCACCTACATCAGCCATCTTTCTACTTCCTAACTTGGAAAGCACCCTCACACACACAACTTCATGAACAGCTCACATTAAGCCACTGCAAACAGTGTCTTCTCTTGCCCTCTCTTGAGGGAGCTGTTACTGATCCCAGAGCAGATGTGCCCTGATATTCACAGAAATCTTGCCCTTCTGCTTCCTCCTTCACATGTCTCTTTTTCCCCCACAGCACTCTATTAGGACTTCTATACCAAGACTTCTCTTCCATTGATAACTGCTTTCTTCTAGACTATGAACTCCAAGAAGATAAAAATGCTATCCAATGCATCTTTGACTCTCAAATGCCTAGCACAGGGCCTGGCATGTCATAGACCCTTCAGAAATTATTGGTCAGTGGATACATTTGCAAAAAATACTTGGCACTTGCTAGAGAAAAACTCCAATGTTCTTGGTGACAGAGAGAGCTAATTCAAAAGAAAGAAATGGTTCTCAGACTGAAAGAATTAAAGAAAGCATACCACCTTTTCACTAAAGAGTACATCAGTTTGCATATGTTCATAGACTCACCATGTCAAAGTACTTATGTGTATGCCAGACTATCTGAGTCATTAAGGAGGATGTGGTTATCCTAGTTCTCTAATGACAAAACTGAAGAACTAAAGCTCAGGAAGGGACAATTTATGTATAAATGTATAACATATATATTTATAAATTTATTTTAATATATATATTGTTACCTCTGCTTGACTTCTACAGCAAATGAAGTGCTGGGTGTCTACCCAGCCCTGTGGCAATCCTGCTTGACCCTCTGATCCCTAGACTTTCTGGGGGGTGCTTTTACCTCCAGACAAGCATGCTAACTCCCTTACTTCTCTCCTTAAATGCTAATAGAATTTTAAAGGCAAAAAAAAAGTATTTGAATGAAAAATTGATCAGGTTCAGCCAAAGAGGCAAACAGTCTACTGAGCCCTTCCTAATTCACTGAGTTTTTCACATCCTAGCCACCATCTCATCTCCAAGACACCTCTCATCAGATCCACCATGATGTGTGCTATACCTCGGGGATGTTGAGGATCATTGATCCAGTCTAACATATCTGAGTGGTTCCTTCATTCTTTTTTGATGTATATCTTATTATCCAGTTTCCCCAGTCCGTATCCTTTACCACTCCTGTTTACGTGTCTTCGCTTTTACTTAACCATTCACTGTTTCCATGTCCCTGTGGTTGGGTAGAGAAGCCCTCCTTTGTTCTCACCTCTACTTCTCACCTTGAGAACCGTCTTCAAGTTCAACTATTCAGGCCCCATCACTCTTCGTCATCTAGAAAATGAACTGAATTTCCTCCCATTGATTATTCATTTATTCATTTGTTTGATGTCATATTTTAATTCCTTCCTTTTCAGGCAGTAAATTGCTCAATCTCTTTAGATCTCTGCCAAATTTCTCAGCTTTGCATTTTTCAAAATCTAGTACTATAGCATGTTTAGAAAGATGCTATCCTGGTGGATGCCCTTGATATCCAACAACCAAAAAGAACAAAAAAATCACCTTTATGTAATATAGTCTGCATTGGAAACTGAGTTTCAAAGTCTGGGGAAACAAGCAAAGAGTGCTTTAAATCCCTCAAAATCCTGATATCTAGCATTGATAAAACTTTTCACATGAATTATATGTCTAAGGCAACTATATAAAGCAATCAGGGCAGGGCAGTTGCTAGCAATAATAAAAGTACTTATTCCAATCCTTAGTGCTCACAACGATTTCTGCATTTGTGCTGTGTTTATTTCCCCCGTTTTCTGTGTCTCCCTTCTAGAGAAAGATTGGATTGGTTCAAATGCCCAACAAAAGCCTTCAGGAAGGGCTTTACAAGATATTGTCAATGATAGGGGACTTATATTCTATAGTCTCCTCTGAGTTTGACTTTATGTTACTTCTCAACTCTTGGTCTCTACTATAAGTCATAATTATTTCTGTATCTTTGACTTAGAATTGACCCAGACAGGGAACTCACTTTATTCTTTAAGTTAGATGGGGGAAGTGGGGAGGGAAGAAGAGAGAGAAGAAAAAAAAATTTATACATAAAGAAGAATTGGTTCAAATTTGGAGAAACAGAGTAGCTCTTTGTGTGAAAAAAATACAAACCTCCTAGAACTGAGCATTAGAGCGTCCTTATAATGGGTAGATCTCTTTCTTCATCTTGGCAATAGCTATGGCTGGATCTTGACTGTCTCCTCTAAAGGCCAATGTGTCAGCCCCCTGGTTTTACTCCAAAATATACTTCTCCTAGAATGTGCTGCTTTGCCACAAACAAATGCAATGTACAAACCAATCCTAAGCTAAAACTATCAATCAAAGTAAACCCCTTCTTTTTGTTAATTGATAGGCATGGGTATTTGTTACAGTAAGGGAAAGCTGACTAACAGAGTAACCATCTATTCTCTCTATTCTTCATCTTGTCCTTTCCTTGCTCTGCTCTTGTCCCATTCTCCAAATCCATATTCATTTCTATAGGAGCACTAAGTCACATTTGTTTTTAAAACACAGATATTGAATTCCTGGTCATAAATATCACGGAATGAGAGTGTGTCAAGGGTAAGATGGGGCAGCATCTCTAGAAGAGCTGAGATCCTTGGCAGGTTACCGAGAAGCTATCAAGGTGTTTCTCAAGACAAGAGCAAGAGAAAGTCAGAAGACAGACATGAAGATAGATTTTTGAATTACAAATATAAATCAAGAAACTGGGGGTTTTGAAGGAGTTAATGCCACTACCTCTTCTTGGTTAACTGAAAGACACAAAACTTCAGAGACACAACTTTTCAATACCACTCCTGGGGGTAGGTTATGGTCCTATTTTAAGATACAGTCAATTGTGCTTCGAACATTTTAGGGAAACAGCATGGCTTTCTCTATCCAGCTCCACAGGGGGTCTGTGAATTGGAATTGTGATGTGTGACCTGCTTGATGTTTGTCTCATGTTGGTACAAGATTCTGGGTGTTGTCTCCAGTTTTCTCAGGAAGTGTAAACACTAATGTGATTTTGCCTCACTGTGGGTGATACTTATTGAACTGATTCAGGTGAAATTAGCTTCTATTCCAGTATTTACAGTACTTAATTTAAAGAGAATCTCTGGTTGTCTCTTTCCTTTCTGTATTATTTCTTGCCTATACTGCTCATTTCCTTTATTATGATGTGATTTGAGCTTGCTTTCTATTCATAAATCAATAGTTTGCAGCAGGAATGAAAAAACGATTACATACACCAATAGTAAATGTTCACAAAGATTTCTGTTTTGATGTTGTGCTTCCTTAGCCTAGACTGAGGTCCATATTGGAGTTTTTTAAAGGACAATCTCACCATATAGCCTAGGCTATCCTCAGACTTGGAATGGCTCTCCTGAGTGCAGGTATGAGTCACACCACACCCAGATGCATGTGGATTTTCTAAGTAAATACATCACATAGTCCCTGAGGATCACCTTACCAGTGTCTCATATCTGCCTCTAGTACCCTTGTACATTTGTTCTCAACACAGTTTAGGTAGAGCAGCTCAGAAGTCTGAGACCTGGAACCAACATGGAAATCACAAAGCTCATGCTGAAATAATGTCTTTCATCTCATAGGTATAGTCACAGTGAGTGCCCACAAGTATAACATAGTGTCAGGAAAACCTGGCCTCAGAACTACAGGTATAATGATGGAAATGCCTGGGAAAGAGTCAGAAGAGGGACAAGCCCAGTAACATGGAAAAAGAGGCAGTACTTGCCAAGTCTTAGGTTAAGTAGAAGGGTCATGAGATCAAGGGGGGAGCCCAGTGCTCTTTTATCCTTTCAGGGGCTGAATGAATGTCAAGAGCAAAATGGAGCCACATCTCTAGAAGGTCTGAGATAACTAGGTAGACTGCCAAGGGGAATGTAACTCCAAATTCATTCACATATTTTAGAAATAGTTTCTGAGACTGGAGAGATGGCTCGGCAGTTAAGAGCACTGGCTGCTCTTGCAGAGGACCAGTGTTCGATTTCCAGCACCCACATGGTGGCTAACAACCATCCATAATGCCAGCTCCAGGGAACCTGATGCCCTCTTCTGACCTCCAGGTACACTTACATACAGGCAGGCAATACATTCATACACATAAAATAAAAATAATAAATAAAAATTAAAAGGAAGTAGTTTTGAACACCTAATATGTGTTCAGCAATATTTGAGGAGCTACAGAAGCAGAAAAAAGATAAATATAGCTCCTACCCTTATGGAATTTATAACCTAGCAAGAAAGACTGGTCATAATCAATAATCAAGCAAATGATTAATTTACTCATAAGACAGCTGAAGTGAAGAAGAGGTACAAGAGACGTTAGGGGATGTGATACTGAGCCTTAGACAGGTCTTGGAGATTCAAAGTAGAGCTGAGAAACTGGAATTTATGGGTTGAACTTTAAAGGATGAGTTAGATAAGTGAAGGGCAGGAACTGGAGATCAAAGGTTGGAAGGGACAAGGAGAAAGGATGATCCCATTAAAAGAATGAAACTTCACAAAGGGCCTGAGGAAGGAAGCAACTTGATTTATTTAATGATGGAAGAAGGAAAATGTGAAAATGGAATGGATGAGACAGAGCATGATGTCTGGTAAGGCAGAAGGGCAGCCAGGAGCCAGATCACAAAGCATTTCTTCATAGTCAGTCCTCATAAGACAGAGAATGGCATCCACAGAGCAGTGGAAAGCCATTGGAATGTTTTCTTGTTTTTCTCCCAAAATAAGTGACATGGTCTTTTGGAATTTTTTTAAAGATCCTCATTAGTTGCTATATTTAAAAAAAATACTTAGGGTGCTGGGAGATGGCTCAGCTCATAAAGTGCCTGCTGTTCAAGCAGCACGATGTGAATTTAGATCCCCAGCACCCATGCAAAAGCTGGGCATGATACATATATTTGTAATCTCAACACTGGAGTTATAGACACATAGATCCCTGGAGCTCCCTAGCCAGTCAATCTGGCCAAATCAGTGAGTTCCAGGTTCAGTGAGAGTCCCCATCTCAAAAATATAAGGTAGAGAGCAATTAAAGAAGACACCTCAAATCAACCTCCACCACTGACAGGTACACACACTTGTGCACAAGCACACACATGTGCATGCACAGCTTCATACATTAACATGTACAAATGCACACACATAATAGTTTGGAGGCAAGAAAGAAAGGGAAATATGGAAAAAAACAGGAGAATCAAAAAGAAGCCAGTTCCTAGAGTGGGAATGGAGGCACTGGAACCAGGACCAGAGAGCACTGAGTCTGTGAGCCTCTAAGTCAGACACAGCCTGAAATCTAGGTTTCCCTGGCATCACTAAGGCTCGATGGGTACCTGGCCTCCAATCTCTTTTGCTACAGACATGTGTCAGTACTGAACACTGAGCTGGAAAAATCCTAAAGCTACATCTCACTATCTGATCTACAAGAAGGAATTGTGATAACACACATCTTGTTCAGAATTAGTCAGTGTTTGGCAAGAAAATCCAAGGGTTCAGTAAGAAGAATGGGGTGAAGGTGTGAATGGGAGAAAATGTGAATGGCCAAAGCAAATCTAAAGAAGGTGGCTACTTTCTACTGAGGGTGTCTATAAACCTGGATCTTCCTGCCAAGCAGTAATCCCACCTGGGCCCTGACCTGTGCAACCAACTCATAGCTTAGCCCTTCAAGTCACAAAAATGTAACAGGGAAAATGGAGGGGCTGTAGCTGATTTGACCACTCAGGACATTCCTAAAGGCAGAGATTATGTTTTTCCTGTCTACCCAGACATCACACTGCCTGTCACATGCAATGGTAACAATGCTCACTACGTTTACTGAGTACTTATCATGTACCAGGTATTACACTATATTTAAATTAAGATGGTGCTCACAACCACCTCATAAACACTATGTTCTCCTTTTTTCATCAACAAGGAGAATGAGACTGAGAGACATCAAGGACATACAGCTAGTTAGCATTTGTCCAAACTGAGATTGGAAACCAAGGACATCTGACTCTGGCTGTATCTGGTTTTCATTGTGCCTTCCTCTGCCCTATACAGACACTGAGTTATGCAAGCTCTGAACCCAGCCACCCTTTTTGACCTCCACTTCCATCTCAGGATCCTCACATGTTATGCTTGCCCATATTAAAATTCCTGCTGATTTCTAATATACCATACCCTCTATCACACCTCTCAAGCTTGGATGACAATGCTGCTCATTTCAGACCAGATAAGAAATGCACAATTTCAGGCCCTACCTCGGACCTACTGAATCAGAATCTGCATTTCAACAAAATCCCCAGGCAATCTGTACATGCATTATAATTTGAATCCTTTCCTTATTCTTCACTCGGCTACCTCTTACTCAGCTTCACTGAGCATGTGCAAAGTCACAGGCACCGTATGTATACCTTAGGACAGAAATCAAATTAAGAATGATACATAAACTAAAGGCAATGATAACAAGCTCATAAGAGAGAAATAAATGAATTCTATATTTAAACTCCATGAATAAGACAATAGCAGGTTATAGACCCTATATAGCTCAGAAGCACCTTGATAATAGCATGTGCCGGTGAAAGGCTTAATTATATTTCCAAAAAAGAGGAAAGGAATAAATGTGACAGAAAAGAGGGAGAAACAGGAGAAGGAAGGAATTATATTAAGCTGTGGTTTTTAAGATGACTACTCAAAATCTGTCCATCGATTTCCCACAGAGCATCTTCACTTGTTCATGTGAAAACCTAAGGTCAAGATCACTGTAGCCCCTCTACCAAACTCACCTGTTTCCATTTTCACCATGGTTTTGTCACTCTTTAAGCTATTCATCTAGAAATCTCCAATTTACTCTTGACTTGTCTGATCTTTCCATAAGCCCTTTATAGTCTTAAATCTTATTCATTCACATGTCACTTGGTCTCCACCCCATGCTCTGTGCAGGAGTTCAGAGGTAGCAAAGCTTACTTGTAGCTAAAGTGCTTATAGGCTCTCTCATAAGAGTCAGAGGGTTCTCAGCATGTGGCCATACAGAGTCTGGGTTTGGACTGAGCCATTTGCAATTGGGGCCTTGTGGAAGGTCCTTACCCTGTTTGCCACAACATCCTTTTCTGCAAAAGGGTAGACAGATAGTGATATCATCGATTTCAGTAAGGGACAAATGAGACACCTATCACTCGGTTATTGAAATCTTCATGGAACAAAGTGAGCGGTGTCTGAACACGGCCTAGCCAAAATAGAGGGGGAATAAAGATAGAGGGAGAGTTGAGTCATCTGCTTGGACTGAGCCTGGGATGAGCAGAAAGCAGATGGACAAGAGGTTGGTTGGAATCCCATAATGGGGCACTAAAAACCAACCTGGTAAATTTGAAGATAACACTGAAGGTTTCTATAGCAGATAGAAACACGATCAAAACTGTCTCTAACCTGATGTGTTAGATAAGAGTGGAAAAGGAGGAGAGGGAAGAATGTAGGTTGGTTTAGCATTTCAAGAAGGGAAAAATGCTAGGGCCTTTGTCCAGAAACAGGGTTGTCAAAGGAGACACTGGCTAGCTAGAGGGTGTGAACTCATGGTGGACATGGCAGTACATTCAAACAAAAACATCTAACAGGCAGATGGGAATGTTTTCCTTAAGTTAAGGAAAAATGTCTGGATGGTAGGACAAACTTGGAAGATATCTGTGACAATAGTTAAATCTAACATCATGGGAAAATGTCCCGAGAGACTTCAGAAGAGCCCTTTAGGAGAGACTGCCCTTGGGACAAAGAGAAGCAGTAGAGTCAGAAACTAAGAGGAAGGGCTGGAGAGATGGCTCAGCGGTTAAGAGCACTGACTACTCTTGCAGAGGACCTGGGTTCGATTCCCAACACCCACATGGCAGCCAACAGCTGTCCATAACTCCAGTTCCTGGGGAATCCAATGCCCTCTTCTGATCTCCACGGCATTGCACAACACAGATGCACATACATACATGCAGGCAATACACTTGTACAGAAAAAATAAAAAATAAAAATAAAATATTTTTTAAAAAAGAAAAGAAAGAAACTAAGAGGAAAACCAACAGGGGGCTGGATCCTGGAGGCAATGGAAGAAAAGAACATCATTGTACTAATAGGAACTGAGAAGAAGACTTTGAGAGTGTTTGATCCTGGATCTTTGACAGAGCAGCTAAGGACCAGAGCATCCTTTTATGAGGTTTCCATAGTCTACTATATACAAAGCTGTACATACTATTTGAATCAGCTCCACATCTCAAACTAAGAGACTTTAGCAGAGCCTGAGTATATGATCAGGATCCAGTTCCTGGTGAGTTTCTTAACCTGTGCTAGAGGAAAAGCTGGTCACTCTGGCTCTAAAGTCATGGTCTATAGGTTAATGAACCAAAAAGCAACTGGATAATTTATTTTTTACTATTGGAACTTGAGGGTTCATCTAGCCTCTTGTTGGTCTTCAGGCCATCTGAGATTGAAATCCATCTCTATTTTTAACAGTTTCAAAGGCACTTCCTCAATTTTTTGGTAGTAGTAGTCTGTTTCACAGTTTCTGGAAATTCTTGTCAAGGTCAACAAGAAAATAGGCCTTTGTGACCCAGAGTTTCTAAAAGACACATTTGACAAATTGAGTAATGAGTCAGTCAGCAGGAAAAGTGCAGTCAGAGATCACCCCCTTCTCAAAGGAAAGAGCACAGGTCATCACAGCTGGGGGTGGGGGGATTTTAGCAGAGGCATCCAAACCAGCATCTTGCAGAGTATGCTGGAGGGCCCTAGCTAGGGAACTGAAGAGCTCTGTCCTGTCCAAGAATATCGAAAGTTCAAAGTACAAAGAAGCATTTGTGCTGCGTTCAGAGAATAAACTCCAATGAAGTTATTCAAAAGGAATGGTTGTCGTCAAGGTCTTGTCACTGGAGTTTTTCCAATTCATGGTTCCTAGAACAGATTATCCTTCAGATTGTACACAGTGCTCAAAGATAAAGGGCAGCTATCAGAGAAGCGTACTAAAAGCAGAGTGGGAGGGCAAAGACTCGTGATGGAAATACATCCTACTGTAGGTAATGAGAAAACTTGTAGAATGCCTAGAGAAGATGGAGGAAATAAGGTTTTGTCAGATTTCTAAGAATATTTTTAGTTTGTCAAAAGATTACTGAGCATCTACTCAGTATCAGGCACTAGACTGGGCAACAGATCACCATGGCATATTCTCCTAAAGAGGGAACAGCCTACTGCAGGAGATAAGTGTGCGCAAACATCCATGAATGGAACAAAGGCTGCTGGCAGAGACAGGTATGTGGTGCTACTGGAGACTGATGTGAGAAGATGGAATAAGAAACTCAGAGGGGCTAGGTGTAGAGCAGGAGCAGGCATTTGCCTAGCAGGCCTGGGGTAGATCCCTAGCACCATAAAAATGTAGAGAAAGAGAAACGTGGGAGAGTAAACAGAGAGGCTCTTGTACTTATGAGCACTTTCTCTGAGCTACATGCACAGGAACACCGGCTTTTTCCAAATGATATTTAGGGATGATAAAAGTCTCCAATGAATGACCTGAAAGGTTCATTTCATGAAGTAATATTCTCAGATAC
Source organism: Nannospalax galili (assembly GCF_000622305.1). Classification (NCBI taxonomy): domain Eukaryota; kingdom Metazoa; phylum Chordata; class Mammalia; order Rodentia; family Spalacidae; genus Nannospalax; species Nannospalax galili. The sequence continues at coordinate 3,276,367 of NW_008351346.1, read as the reverse complement.
AGATTTGAATGGGCCTCTAGGACACCAAAGAGTGTTCACTAGCCACATAACCAGTATGTGGGCCACACTCAACCCCTGGCATTTATGTCCCAACACAGCTTAGCTCTGCTCTCATCAGCATCTGCAGATTGTCTCACACTGATTCATTTTTTTTTTCTTGCAAACTCAGGGAAAGAAGCAATTAACAAGGTAAAGATATAATGTCATGAAGTAAGATGTTTATTTTAATAGCAGATTTTATTTAAATGCCTTTAGAAATGATCACAGTCCCATATTTATAGAACTATTAACAGTCTCAAAGAACTCCTAACTATAGCTTACTGTATTTTATGGTAGAAATTATATGTCATGATGACATCCATGATTTTGGAAATTCACCATGGTCATGGATGGACCCTTCAAGAAAGTCAAAAGTCCAAGTCTGTGGATAATAGATTATATTTTATTGACACTCTACTAGATAAAACAGTCTTATTTTAAATTTAAAAGTAAAATCTTCTACCTTACATAATTTTCCTCTAAGTTGGGGACAGCTACCATTCCCTTTCCATTTATGATGGCTTGGCCTATACCACCAGAATGACAGGAGATACTTATCTACAAAACTGCAGACTGACAAGTTATTCAAATGAGGAGGATAACCTGATTCTCCAGGTGTGTGTTTTCTTTTCAAGTTATTTCCTGGAACCTAATAACCACTGAAACTCTGACCCCTCCCCAAAATACCCTCTTGAGGATCTCAAACTTAATGTGATTTGGCCCACAACCCCAACCTGCTTCCATTTCTGTCTTCCATGCATGTGTTTGATCACCAAAGCTGGAAAACTCAGAGTTGGCCCAGACCTTCCTCTGACATCTAATCAATCATGAAATAAATCAAATTCTCTCTCTAATGACTCTCAAATGCAGCCAGACTTCTGGAGCCCCACAACACTATCCTAACTCAAGACCAAATCATCTGTCATCACAAGATCCTAAAACTCTGCATTTTCTAGCCTCCATACTGATACAGTGCAATTTTTCTCAAAATTCAAATCGTGCTTTCATTGGATTCCTCTGAAGATCAATCTCTATTCCCATCAACAACTGGACAGTTGTTTCTTGGATAGGGATTTAATGCCTGTGGTCTACACACGACATTGAGAAGTGCTTTGACTATAAGCTGATTTTCCTTCTAAGTGAACCAAGTTCTTTCATATCTATACATTTTGCCTTTGACAAACTCTCATGCTACCCTGCCCTTTCACCCTCCTCCTCTTGGTCAGCCTCTAACAGTCTTTTAGGACTAATGACACTATTTCAGTAGAGCCATGTGTAAATCTCAGCGGCTCTCCTGTCTGGCCTTCCATGGCTCTGGATACACATCCCTATTAAAGAAAGTGTCACAGTTGACTGTAACAACTTGTTAACAGATTTATCTTCTCAGGTGAATCATGTGCTCTTATTCAACTTTGAATCTCTAGTACCTAGCACAATGCTTGCCTCCTGCCAAGCAGTCAGGAAGTGTTTGCTGAATGAAAGGACCAGTGATTGCAGTTTTCAGCTACCTCATAAAAGGAGGCATGCCATCAAAGGAGAAAAATTGCTTTTTTGTTAACTATAAAGTGAACCAAGGTGTCAGAAAAGTTAAAACAAGGAAAAAGCGTGCTTTTAGATCTCAAACAATTTTTAAGTTACCCAGCACATCTGTTCCAGCTAAAAACTAACTCCAGCACCACCTGGGGCCTTTTAGAGTAGTTCACACTTGGGTAGCAGATCTAGCAAATACTCAATGATTGTGGAAGGAGCAAGTTAAAAGGAGCTGCTGGCTCTGAAATATAAATGTGAGATGTACAGCAAAAGCATCTGCTAAATAGTCTTCCTATTTGACACATTAGACCACAATAGCAACACCTGACAGTGGTCATACCTCTCCACGATGCCCAGTATCTGTGATAGAAGTTTCCACAGGACAGCTGCAACCAGGTTGTTTTTCACTCATTCATTTAGAGACAATTGGTAGGTACTTTGTGCTACTCCACTACTCAGCATCCAGACACACAAAGACAAAAATGGATCCCTGAGATTCCAGGCTTTCGGTGGGGTAGATGGTTTACTAGACTTTGCATTGGTACCCAGACTTTGCCTGGTTCCAAAACATTCTCAAATTCCTCTCGTACCTAGCAGGCCTTGGGTAGCATCAGGGAGGTTCTGATTAGAAGCATTCTAATCCAGCTAGACGTCGTGCTAAGCACAATCTGTCTGATGGGTAGTCCTTCAAAGGGCAGTGTTAGCGAAGGTGAGGTTCACCCCTGCTCCAATACTCCAGTATGTGTTGTTTTGTTGAAAGAACATTCCAAGGTGCGGGGTGGGATTTGAAGGCGAGCAGGTCATGAGTAAGCTCAGCTCGTGCTTTGAGTAACTGGCATTTTGGTGCTTTTGTGTTAACCTCTAGTGGGATTCCTCGGGTACCCGCTCTCAATACAACGTTGGAGAGAAAAGCTTCTAGATCAAAGAGCGTGCCAGGGAAAGAGGTAAATCCACTGCATTTAGTGCGGCTGCTGGAGCCCGCACTTCAGCCTTCCCCAGGGTAGGGTACTACAGGAACTCACGCCCAACTCTAACAAACTCTATCATAAATAACGATAAATCTCGGATAAAGCTGCTTCCCCAGCCCCTAACGGGGCTGCAGTTCCCACGGGACTCTGGACAGCGCCGCGCCCTCCCGGTCCCACCCACTCCAGCGTGCTGGGTCTCCGCACCCCACTACCACCCCCTGGCACCACCTACCGGGGCCCTAGCCCCTCTCGACCCCACGTGTCTGGCCCCGCCCGGGCACCCGCGGCCCTTTAAACACCCCCACCCTTGCACACTACCCCCCCACCCGGACGGCAGCCGGAGAGGGACAAACTCATGGCGTACAGCCAGTTTCTTCCGCGGAGCACGTCCCCGGCAGCCCCAGCCCGCGGGGCTCTCCACCCCGGGCCACGGCCCCCTGGCGCCCCCCACGCCCCCGCGGCCGGGTGGAGGCGTGTCGGCGCTGTCCAGCTCCGGGGCGGAGCCGGATGGAGCGCGCTCTCCGCCGCCGCCGTTGCCT
>NW_008351346.1:3200123-3272492 GCF_000622305.1 Nannospalax galili | reverse complement strand
CGGGCCCCCGCGCTGCCCCACGCCGCGCCGCGCCGGCGCCGGGCGGCAGGATGGGCTGTATCCAAAGCATCACCTGCAAGGCGCGGATCCGGCGCGAGAACATCGTGGTGTACGATGTGTGCGCCACCATCGACCAGTGCCCCACGCGCATCGAGGAGACCTCGCCCATCGTCCTGCGCTACAAGACCCCGTACTTCAAAGCCTCAGCTCGCGTGGTCATGCCCCCCATCCCCCGCCACGAGACCTGGGTGGTGGGCTGGATCCAGGCGTGCAACCAGATGGAGTTCTTCAACACCTACAGCGACCTGGGCATGTAAGCAACCGGCCACGCCACGCGGCTCCGGAGCGGAGTCCTGGCCCCTACCTCTGCTGTCCACCCCATCCCTTTCCTAGCCCCTTCTTACCGCTGTCCCCATCTCTTTCCGAACCTTCCTCCTGCCTCCCCACCCACCTCCCTCCTCCCTGCGCTTTTGTTTCAGTGACAGGGCGGGTGACTGGAGCCTCCTCGCGAAGGCATTTTCTCCTGCTTTGCTTCTGACTCCCCTAGAAACGCGAGGAGAACCGTGCGGGGCGGGAAGAACGCTACTGGGAGGGTTCGAGGGGCAAAGATTGGGGTGGCCTCCCAGTGCCCCGGGAGTTTTCGAGGCGCCGTCTGTGTTTCTGGGGCTCCCCGGGAAGAGTTTGAGGTAAAGCGTGGAGAGAGGAGTTGAGTGCCGGGGGCGCATGGGCCGTGCCGCGTGTCCTTTGGAGAAAACCTACCCAGCTTGGAAGAGAAGGTCCAGGGCGGGTATTGCCGGTCCTGCCACTGCTCCCCAGGCCAGCGAGCCTGGAGGCATCTTGTTCTGGAAGCACCAGCAGGGCAGAGCTGCCTCTCTGGCTGCGCACCCCGTGGAACAGTTCTGGGGTGGTGGGGAGCTTGGAAGTCACCGGATGCTCCCCGGCCAAGCGGAGCTGGTGGCCTTATGCTAAGCAGTCTGCTGGCGCGGCGCGAGGTGTTTCTTAGGCTTAAGGAAAGGACGAATTCATTCATCTGCCTAGGGTCTTTACTTTTCAAAACTTTCCTAATTGCGATGCTGGAAGGAATTCCGAGGCGCCCACCGCGGAATCCTGTAGTCAAGCTGGGAGCTCTCCAACTTCTTTCAGCAGCGCCGGTTGGTGCGCGCAGAGGGTTTGGCAGTGCACAGAGATCGCTGTGGCTCCTGGCCCCCAGGGGCTGACATCTTGCCCTGGAACGGAAGGCTTTGAGAGGTCACGTTCAAGACTTTTTTTTATTTACTAAATTTTCGTTACTACCCTCCGGTCCCGCTTTAGAACTAGACTTTAAGCACTTAGCAACTCCGATGGCTAAGATATTGGGGCCTGCATTCTACCTGCTGATCCAGGATAGTTCTAGAACATCTTGATTAGCCTGTAGCCTATAGGGGATCTCTTTTATTGGAAATGCGGCCTCATTTCACTTCTTAATCTAAAACTGTGGCACTCCCAAGGTTTACCTATTTAATATGGGTATGGGGTGGGGATTTTCATTTTAAAAGGTCAAACCATCTTTTTAGCAGCGGTTTTCAGTTTTTTTCTTGCACTCTGAGAGCTTGTAAGTTAACACTAGTCATAGGCGCTAAAAGGAATTTTGACAGATCGTTTTGTTTCCTTCTTCCTCCCAGAGTTTGCAGTTTGCTCTTGAAACATAAAAGCTCAATGTTAGAGAAAGCTGATTGGTGAAGAAATCTGAATCCCAGTTTGCAATATGCCTCTGCACACTGTGTTCATGCCTTTCTGGAAGATGTAACAAATGGGGGACACATTATTTTGGGTGAAACATGCTGTAAAAAAGACACACCCTGAAAAGAATGATTATATCTCAACACATGTGGTAATAACTGATTCTTTCTGACCAAGTCAGAGGAAGCCACAGTCAAGGGACATCCATCTCATGCCACTGGCCCTGCCCTGATGGCAATAGGTAGACTTGCTAGGGGACAGTCACCAAGCCTGAAAGTCCCTGATAAAGGAAGCCTGAAGAGACCCAGCAAAAGCAGCCCCATTTCCCCAAGACTGCACAGTGGAACCCTCTGTGGCCTCAAATCCTTTATATATACAGTTCCTTCAGTAACAATATAAAATACATTCTGTCAGGCCAAAAATAAATATTCTACAAAAGAAATCAAGTTGAGCTATAAACAGACTTAATAGTGGAACTTCCTTGAATCTAGAAGAGGGTGTGTCCACATTGGAACAATTTTCAGAAGCATAAATTCCTAATAATATATTCCCCTGACATACTCTACTGAATTCTTGCATTTGAAACTTGGAAAGATTGTTTCTTTTTAACTGCTATTTTCAATATTTAAAGATTGCTGCTTTCCGTGTTGTTAGTGCAGGGAAGCAAAAATAGTCCCCAAGGAATCATAATATTTATTACTCTAGATCTGTGTTCAAAGCCTCCCTATCTTTTCACAGTTGTAATAATTGCTGTGTGCTTAAGACAATACTTTGGAACCCAGATTTTACTGAAGCAGTTTCCACAAAATGTTTACATCCTAAAAACTTTGCAGTATAAACAGTGTAAACTTTTTCACAGGAACTCATACCACATGGAAGTCGATGCAGTCTGTTAGTTGTTATGTCTACTTCAGTGGGTACCTTGAGTGGAAAAAAACACTGAAGGCTGAATTTTTATTCCTGTACAGTATTCTGTTGCATCAGCATGATGGGTTAGAAAGGTGTCTTTTTAGTATTTTGAAAAAGATTGTGCAAGACAAAATTCATAACTTAAAATGGCAAGAAACCTCTACTTACAGGATTAAAAGAAAACATGACCCAAGTGTGGTAGTATGGGCCTTTTATTCTGGTACTGGGGAGGCAGAAACAGGCAGAGCTCTGTGAGTTCAAGACTAGCCTGGTCTTCAGAGTGAGTTCCAGGCCAGTCAGTGCTACACAGTCAGACTTTGTAGAGAGAGAGAGAGAGAGAGAGAGAGAGAGAGAGAGAGAGAGAAAGGAAGGAAGGAAGGAAGGAAGGAAGGAAGGAAGGAAGGAAATGAGGGTGGTTTAAATGTTGAACTTCTTCAAGAAGTGGGCATTTTTAAATAATCTTACAATGGATTAGGTTTCATTATGCATTTTTCAAACAAAATTTTTGTTATTTTTCTCCCTCTCCCCCACCTCCCCTCCATCCCTATATCCCCCTTCCCAGTAGTCTCCTTTCCACTGTCATGTCACATCTGACCTCTTAACTACCTCCTTTTCCCAACACCTCTTGTTCCTCTCTCGTGGTCTGCAATCTCTTCTCATAGCCTATACCCACTCTAACACCCCTTTATTTACATACATACAAACATTAAAAGCTAAGATTCTCATATGAGAGAGAACATGTAATTATATTTCTTTCTGAATTTAGATCACTTCACCTAATATAATGTTTTCCAAATCCATCGATTTTCCTGCAAAAGTCATGATTTCATTTTTCTTTATAGCTAGGTAAAATCCCATCATGTATATAGACCCCATTTTCATTATCCATTCTTCTATTGATAGACATCAGGCTGGTTCCATTTTCTTGCTGCTATGAATAATGCAGCAGTAGACATGGGTGTGAAAGTATCTCTGTGGTAGGATGTGGAGTCCTTTGGGTATATGCATAGGACTGGAATAGCTGGGCCATACAACTCCATTTTAAATTTTTTGAGAATCCTCTATACCTATTTCCATAATGACTGTAGTAGTTTACACTTCCACCAGCACTGGGTAAGGGGTCTTAATTCTCTTCATCCCCTCCAGCATTTATTACCATTTGTTTTGTTGATCATATAGCCATTCTGACTGGGGCAAGAAGAAAATAAAAGGTGATTTTAATTTCCATTTTTATTTAAAGGATAGGCCTCTAAAAGAACATTTGAAATAGTTGATTGCTGTGATGGCTTAATTTGAACTTGAACTCAAGTGACTTGGTATTTTCCTCAAGTGACTCTGTAAGCAGCCAGGCTGGTGAATGATTGTGTCATTTACTTATCTCTTGTGTGGGACTGGTGAATCTGGTTAATGCAGTCAACAAACTGTTCAAAGTCTTTATCCTCCAGGGAAGGACAGCCACTGACTTTCTCAGTCAGCTTGAAATAAATATTTACCAAGTGCCTCTGATGTGCAAGCACCAGAAAGAAAAAATGGAATGTGTAGGGTAGCTTCATTGCTCCCTCACGTGCATAGAAATCCAGTGCTATGCAGCAATGTAGGAGAAATGTTTGAGAAGAAGGACAAGGTAGGGGTTTCTAAAGATGCACAAATTCAGGTTGCTCTCTGAAGGATGGAGAACATCCATCATGGCACTGAGGGGGCACTAATTTCAAAAAAGAGGTATACATGGGGCTGGAGAGATGGCTCCATGGTTAAGAGCACTGGCTGCTCTTGCAGAAGACCCAGGTTCAAATTCCAGCACCCACATGGCAGCTAACAACTGTCTATAACTCCAGTTCCAGGGGATCCAGCAACCTCTTCTGTCCGCCACATGGTGGACACAGGTGCACTTACTTACATGCAGACATAACACTCATACACATAAAATAAAAGTAAAGAAATCTGGGGCTGGAGAGATGACTTAGTGGTTAAGAGCACTAGTTGTTCTTGCGGAGGACCCAGGTTCAATTCCCAGCACCCACATGGCAGCTAACAACTGTCCTTAACTCCAGTTTCAGGGGATCCAACGACCTCTTCTGACCTCCGCAGGCATTGCATGACACAGGTGCACTTACCTACATGCAGGCAATGCATGCATACCCATAAAATAAAAATAATAAATTTTAAACAAAAAACATAAAGAAATCCAAAACATTTTTTAAAGAGTAACAGAAGGCTTTAAGAGATAGAAAAATATAAAGACTTTTAAGGTATAAGGACTAGGCTGCAGTGGAGTGTTCAAGAACAGTGGATTGGGGCCTGCTGGGAAGGATTGCATAACAATCTAGAAAAGAGAAAGTTAATGTTAGATCTTCATGACCAGATGGTGTCAGGAGGATCTCTCTGCCTCCGTATTATCTCTTCGATGTTCAGGAACTTTCCAGTAGAGACAGAAGCCTTTCAAGGAACAACCTTGAATGCTGAGCACAGCCCCCTAAAAATTTCCTGAGAGGTTTGAACAGGAATGGGACTCTGGTGCCAGGAATGAATGAGGTGAAGCTAAAGCCAGAGGAAAGGCTCTGCAGCCAGAGGACCTTTCGTGTGCACTGTCTTCTCCTGCTGTAAAAGGGAACTCTTCATGGTCAGTTCAGAGCTGCCACTTTGGAGAACTTTGGCCTAGCTGAAACTTAGAAGGTCATAGGTTACTAGACTCCTTCAAAAGATAATTCATACCTAGCTCTACTCCTTCACTGTCAAGGGTTATTGAACATTTGACTGTCCTCCTACCTCTGTGGCCTATTCACTTCTATTAAAGCTGGCTCTAACCTTTGAGAAACTACTCAATAAGTTTGTGATTTCCATGTTGCTTTGAAAGACACTCACCTTTTCAGCTATAAGTCCACATGGTGAACAGCTTCCTCTTCTTTTACTACCCCTGTCTTGTAGCTTCCACACTGTTTCTCCAGCTGTTCCTATCTCTGTCTTACTTTATAAATCATACTCTACCTTATTCAGTTCATCATCGTATTTCTCGTTCTGTGTTGTCCCTGAGTAATTTCATCCATCCCAACAGCAGCAGATGTTCCCTCTGGTATGCAGCCAGGTACATGTGCCTATGCACAATTCTGTTTGTCTGTTGGAGAGATATCTCAGGCATAAGATTTCTATACCTAAATTCTTGTCTCGTGTGTGTGTGTGTGTGTGTGTGTGTGTGTGTGTGTGTGTGTGTGTGTGTTTGGTCTTTTGCAAACAGGATTGTGCCATGTAGTCCTGCATGGCCTGGTCCTCCTGCCTCAGCCTCACACATACTAGATTACAGAATTGCACCACACACAGTTTTCACTCTTAAATTCTTGATTGCCACTGAAACGTCCACCAAAAATCTACCTCCACACTCATTCCCCATCTTTGTAAGGAATATGTGTACTCCCTAAGTCACCAGAACCATCTCTCTTTCACCCCAGCTCTTTACCCACACATCCAATCCACCATCAAACCTATTGGTCCCATCTCCACAATACATCTGTGATGCAGCCATCACTTTCCATATTCACGGCTACCATCTTGGGCTTTCCACTAGAACTTGCCAACTCCATTCTTGTTCTCCCCTCTAGTCTGCTTCCCTCACAGTAGGCAGAGTGATACATTATGAAACACAGATGTTCTCACTTTTCTGCTTAAACTTTTTTAGTGACTTTTTATCACAATAGGGATAAAATTTATAAACCACTTTCCACTCTGAATTTCAGTTCTTGTCACGTCAGCCTTTCCAATTCTACTTTGCACCAGTTCCTAGCTTCTCCCTGTGCTGTGCTCTGTCTGAAATTCTCTTCCAGCCTATCCTGAACTACCCAGTTCCTGTTCCTCATTCAGGTCTCAAAGAAACCCACCCCTGACATCACAAATTCAGTAGGGTTTTCTAATCCTACTCTTCCCTAATGCCCTGTTCTTACAGTTGTTGTAGCTAGTGAGAGTATAATGGTTTACTTAACTTCTGACTTGCCACTAAAATATATGTACCATGAAAGTAGATATTACATCTGTTTTGTTCTCTATGAACAGTGCCTTAACATAGCAGATATTCAATAAACATGTAATATAATTAAATAAATGAACCATTTTATGTCTTCAAATAGCCAGTAGTCTCTTCAACAGATCATGTCTCTCAAAATTAGCTTTTTCGTAGTAAACCTAAGCCTAACCCACAGAGCTCTTGAGCTCTTGACACCCAAGAAGTTGCTTAGCTCTAACATACACAACTTAACTGCACTCTGCTTCTGTGTCCATTTTGCTCGGCAGGACCCCACTGGACAGTCTGTTTCTCAGAATGGGGCTGTGTCTTTCATCTCCTCCATCTCCTTTCTGTGTTCTGTGTTCAGCAAATGCTGAAGCCCCAGCCTCTTGTCACCTACCTACTATAAAGCTGTACTCAGTATCTGCCCAAGGAAGCATGGTGTAGAAAACTTGTAGCATTGTTCCCCCCCCAGCCCCGCACCATTAATTCTGTGAATCCCAGGACCTGTAGAAAAGATGACTTAAAGATCTTGCCTGGTCGAGTCATGTCCCCCTAAGCTAGAGCTTACCTTTTTGTTATAAGATACACGCTGTTGCATGTGTAGCATAGTGTGGCTTGGGGGGTGGCCCTCGCTGATCATAGGCATGCCCCTTTTCAGCATTTTGTTCTTAAGGATCAAATCAACCATCTGTCTGAGGAACCTGGTGAGTCTCCAGGCTGCTTGACCACCCCCACATTCCCAATACAGTGTAGTCAAGAGGCTGGTGATCTAGAAGGGACCCCTTCTGCTGCTTCTCACTAGCTACACTCGGGACCTTGGTCCAGAGCATCAGGTGGAAAACAAGATCCAATTCCCTGTTTCACGTCCTGAGTGCCCTTGAAGAGGAGATAGCCTAACCCTTTTCCTCTAATCTTCTCCATCTCTGCAAAAGAGGAGCAGCAGAGGATTAACTGGTTTTATCAGCAAAGCATTAAGCTCACTGGAGATCAAGCACAACTCCAGAAAGGGTAGGAGAAGACACAAATGGCTAGGGACAAGGGAAAACAAGGGACAAGGGAGGAAACAAGATATGGCTTGTGTAGCCCAGAATGCTGGTCTGTAGCTATATGGCACTGGGGGCGTGGAGGAAAACAGGAAAGGATAAATTTTGAGGGCATTGAATGCAGGATGCCAGTGACCTTCCACAAGACGTCAGGGGCACACGCTGTCCTTGGGGCCAGCAGGTCTGAAGAGCCATCAGTTTCCTTCCCCTGCCTCCTTCTCTTGTCTACCATAGTCCACTGAAAAGAAAACTTGCCATGGATGACAAAAACCACTATTCATGTTACATTAACACTAAATAGGAAGTGGCTCCCATTTAAAAGTCAGTTATTATGAGTTCCTTTAAGAAGAGAAATAACAGGCAATTAGCAGTAACAGAGCATTCTGGAGAAAACTTACAGAACGGTCAAGCTCACAGGGTGTCAAGGGTCTCTTCAAGGAGCTGGAATCTGCACTCCATCAGCAGAGATGCCCACGGTAGGGGGTATCATCCACATAGGCACATTGCCTCTCTTTCTCATGGGTCCAAATCAATGTGATATTTAAGGATTGTTTCTGTAGTTGTCATGATTTCAGCACAGAACAGGTGACAGCATGTGTTGGAAGAGTGCCTGGAGAGTCTTGGAGATTTTGCTTGGGAAGAGAAGAATCATGAAATAACATGTGTCACATCACATGTGTTAGAGGTCTGTGTGTGTGCCACCACACGGAGCGCCTTCCATGCATAGCCTCATGAAAACCTTATCCAGTAAGAGAGGTTCTAGTGCAAAGTTCAGGAAGGCCTGCATGAAGCCTCACAGCCAGTTAAGCAGCACAGCCAGGAGTCAAGCCTATGTTCTCTGACCACCCCCCACCCTATTTCTAATGGCTCACTTTGCCTTTCAGGAAAGAGATCCTCCAGACTTGCTTTGCAAAATAAAAATAATGAACGTAGCTTTGTTGTTTTTCACTGATCTGTGCATTTCCTCCTAGTTCCTTTGGAATTACGTTCAGACAGCATGTATGTGAAATGTTTTGAATTCCCCCACACCAGAATAGCAGTGGTGATTAACAGTAAGAGCCACATCTTTGTGGGAGGATGGGAGCAAAGACAGCTGGGAATGAGCTGCCTCCATGCCAAGAGCCCATTTCCTGAGGGCCAGGACACAGTTTCTACTCTCAGGCAATCCACAATGGCTGGTCTTGGCTGCAGGTTTTAGCCCTCTGCGTACACACCTCTGGAGCTCCCCTGTGGCCACAGCTCTGAAGGGTTCCAGTAGACATTGCTCAGACCACTCAAGCACTGGATTTGGAACTCTGTGTGGCCCTCAAACTCTCATGGATGACGAGGAGAAACAGAAAGGGGATCTATCCTCTCTGGTGCCTCTACTCTCAGCACTTTGGACAGTTTTGGGTCCCCAGAACTCTTGTACTAATTCTTTCATCGAGACCCCTCAGAACACTGTGTTAGTTGGGTAGACCCTGCTTCTCATTAAGTTCTGGGATACATGCCAATTAGAACTATTGACTGTGCCAATTGAAGATCTAGCTGCTGGTTGCCCAGCACAGTGCTTCAGTCAGAAGACCTGGGCTTCAGTGCCAGCTCTGGGACCTTTGGCAAGCTCCTCAACAAGTCAGTGTCTAGGTTGCCTGTACATGAATGAGTAGCCATGTCTGGAGTTAGGAAAGCTGTGAAAAGGCTTTCCAAACTGTAATGTGCTGTGTACATGTTGGTTTTATTATTATAGAGCTTATCAACATATTGTTACTAGAAGGTAGCTCCATATAAGCCTTAAGGAACAGGGAAGTTGTGGCTGTAGCCCTGTGGCCTCTCTGGGCAGGAAGCATTTAGACACTAAAGAGGATCCCTGACCCTGACATGACAGCTCTCTGGAAGCCCCACTAGGAGCTGGAGAGGAGGAGAAAGGTTTGTTTTGTACCTCTAAATCTGGGCCTGTTTTCCACCCCTATTGAGAGGAGGATGTGGAAGAGTCCCCATTCCATCAAAAAGAAATCACCTTTCTAGCTCTGTTATGGGCAGCATTCAGGACTCCAACCTGAATTCCTGGACTTGATTCCTATCCTCATGGAGGCCACCTGCCCCCACCCCAAGCCTTCCCTTGGTGACAGTGTCAGTTATTCTTAAGAAAGAAGCTATAGTGTACTTCACGCAAGGACTTGGGGACTCTTGGCTGTTCATGCCCAAGAAAGTTGTAGAGTTTCCAACTTATAGAAGACAGAGACCAACACCTGAAGTCATTTATGTCCCAAACTATGTTTAATATTCTTCATTCTTTCCAATGTGTTTTCACAGTTTCATCTGTCTGTAAGGGGTCATCACACAATTGACTTTATAATAATCCTGAAATATATTTAGGGTACCAGTTATTCGCTGTTTTAAATAAGCAAGCAGAGGCGCAAAGAGATTAAATAATGTGTTCAAGGTCATCTTGGTAAGTGTTGGTGGAACCAGGGTAGGCATCTGATCCCACCCCCTGTCTGCCATGTCTAGTGCCCTCCCACAGCAAGTACTTGGGAATAAGAGACATCATCCTTAGAACCATGCACATTAGTCCCTCTAGACCAGCCAGCATGTAAGCATGTTTAGGGACATCATTTATGGCCCCTGAAAACCAAAGAGGAAAGACAGAACATCTAAATGTGTTGAATAAACCCAAAGAAGAATATGCATGCTGTCAGATTAAGTAAATAAGGCCATGTGCCATCTGACGGTCCATCAGTGGGGTGACTGTGTCAGTCCTGTATTGGGAGCCTCCACTGACTTGTGCATCCAGGGCCTGAGCTTTCCCAGCTGGCATGGGCCTGTGTCAGGATGAGGCACTCAGAGGCTATCAGGGGCTGGCTAATGGGAAGCAGTAAATGGACATCCTCAAGCAGCAGTTGCACTGCAGCCTCCCGAAGGAGCTGACAGGCTAGGAATGCCAAGGAATGAATGGTATCAAGTGACAGGCTTTGGCAAAGCTGAGAGTTGCCAGAAATATGCCCTCTGCCCTGGTGTGGTGGTAGTGTGCTGGGAGAGGGGTTGTCAGGAGCTCAAATATATGAGGAGGAAGAGAATTGAAGGGAATTAGAGATGCTGGTTCTGTGAGAATAGGATCTGACTTGCTCATCCCCCATCCCCCTTTCAGAGCCAAACCATGAGCCGCCATTTCAAAATGGCAGCCTTCGCATCTGAGCTAGGAAAATCAATTCAAGAACTGTTTTCTTAAATAACTCAACTCTTTAAGACTATTCCAAATTTCCATGTATCATCTTCACTTTCTCTAGAGAAGATAAGAGATTTGTGCCACTAAATTAAACCCCAGGCTTCTGTTGAAGACATTTTCTTGCTCTTTGGAACCAACAAGCCTGTCTTTTATAGGAACACCTGTATCCTTCAAATGATTGACAGGTATGTGCTTATCATGTTTCCCCATGCAACCACAATCAGCTTACCCAAATTAATGGTTACAAAGCTATTTGTTAAACATTTAACTAGTGCCATATGCTTTATGGGCATTGACTCTGAAGCAGGTACCACAGAATAAGATAATGAAATCGGTGTAAAGGGGTCTAGGTGGCATGCCAAGCGTTACACAGCTAACTAGTGAGAGAAACAGACTTAGAAACAGATAAAAACTAATGACTGTGATGATGTACTGCCCCAGAAGAGATGAGTAAACAAATGAACAGATGGATGGATGATGGATGATGGATGATGGATGGATGGATGGATGATGGATGGATGGATGGGTGAACAAATGAGTGAACAAATGTGGAATGTCAGCCCATTGTGTGCTTGCTTTTGTCCTTGCTGAGGCAACTTGGGAAACAAAAGGTTTAAATCAAATTGGATATGCCCAGTGTTCTCACCTCCCAGCTGCTTAGTTCACTCAGCTGGTCAGGATCTGATGCTAATAAGATCCAGGTCTTAGGATGAGTTCCAAGGGATCATCTGAGCACCTAAGTTCTTCTTGCCCTTCTTGCTCACCAGTGAATGCCCCCAGCTCTTGCTCACAGCAGAGTTTAGACTGAAGAAAAGTGAAATAAATGGTGAGTCCACAGAAATCTCCTTGCCTTAGATGTTAGGCAGCATAGAAAAATCATCTGGTCCAAATGCACACTTTACAGATGTGGTCAATGAAGCCCAGAAATGGGCAGGATGAGAACTCGAGTAAGTGAGATGGGGAAACCAGGTGCCATCTGACCCTATTGCCAATGGTTTCTATGTCTGGGCCTTCACCACTGCCTTAGTCTGTAGGTCAAGGATGGAGGTATTCCTAGTCCCCCAGTTTGAAAAATAGTAAAAATAGGTTTATACCTCCTAATTGCTTGCTGCTGCCTCCTGTTTGCTGATAGTCCAGGTCTTCAGGCAAAGATGGCTTCCTGTTCCGGAGAGGAAGCAGACAGAGCACAGGAGGAACCGAGCCCCTCAGCAGCTCAGGGGAGAACTCAGATCAGCCAGAGGATAGCTATGTAGTGGCCAGGAGCAGAGACTAGCCTGTTCCAATATCTATACACAGTGTCTTGCAAGTGATAAAGGAGAGGGTCTCCCCAGAGATACCTATCACAGATGGCAGAAAATGGGAGGCCCTGTCAGCCAGGAGAGGCAGGATGTATGGAGAAATTGGGATTCAGCTGGGATGTCCCACAACTCAGAACCCTCGTTCTCCAACCCTTCCACCCTCACCCTACCCCTCCCAGGTGCTAATGGCAAGCATGAGCCTCCTGGCTCCCTGCCCACAGACAGGCATGGTATCCTCAAGGCCCCTGGCAGCTCCGAAAGAAACCAGATCCAAGTGGTGTCAAAGATGACAGATTGTGAGGGGGTCAGGGGCCCTCCCCTGACAGCAGGGCTCAGCTGGGAGGCCCTGGAGAGCAGAACAGATGGGGGAAGTCTGAGAGGGATATCCTAGTAGCCTGGGGACCCTGTCTCTGTTGTGGCTTTTGGTTGGGTTCCACTAATCTTTTTAAGTATTTTCTTTTTTGTTCAGGCATTTTAGCAGAAAGGTATGATCTAGTAGTGTTGAATTTGCTCACTCTAAAAGAGGTAGGGTAGAGAGGAACAGGAGAAAGCAGGTCTAGACTACCCTGGTGTGCTTTGACCTTGTTAGGACCTAATGTGAGTATAGAGGAAAGACTGTAGACCTCTCAGCAGCTAGTCACCATTCCACAACTATCATCTGTACCTCTCCAGACTGTGTCATGAGTGCTCTAGAAATCCAGAGCAGGGCAGTGTCAGGTGATCTGCCTTCCCTGTTCCAGCCTTGCCTCCACTCTCAATGCCTGCATTAGGACCTAACTCCTGACCTCCCTAGAGGAGACAGCAGCCTCAGGTCTCCTGGCCAACTTAAGCCCCCAAAGTTGCCACCACTGTGGTCCTGTAACTCCAAAAGTCCCTGATGTCTGATTATCTTGTGGATCTTTAGTATTTCTTGCCAGACTTCCTGCTTGCTTTTATCGAAATCTACTTGCTCTGGTTTTTGTGTCCATCATAACATCTGGCTGTCTGGTTTCTGACCCTCTGCTTGCTTTGGGCCCATCTCCTTTTCGCACTGCTGGGCCTTAGCCAGATGAGTCTCCTGAATCCTCTTTTAATTGGTTCCCTCCCTTGGGCTCACCCACCTAAGGATGAGAGACAAATGCAGAGGGCACCACAGCTGGAGAAGCAACTCTGCGCCCTAAGAGCAGACTCTCCCACTCTGCTCCTGGGAACTGATAAACTCCTGTGTCCTCTACAACCCTCTAAGCCTCAAAACATATCTGCTTTCCAAAAGAAAACCCACTCATGGATGATCGTTAAAGAAAATAGCCTGTTACTTAAAGGGGCAATGAAACTCAAGTGCTGGATTCCTGGTGAAGAAACTGAAACATACCTCAAACCATCTTGTTGACAACTCAGAGCAGGAGGGGCTTGGAATCTAAGAGGATTCGAGGAAAGAGGGGATTAAATCAATAAACTTTAGTCACACTAAGTCCTGACAAAGAGAATGGGTATGAAAGAGGTTGAAGAACATGGTCTGTTGCCGTTGTTTTCCTGATGACCACCAGAAAGACCTGACTATCAAGACTCTTAAGATGTGAAAAAGAGGAAAACAAGTGGAGGGCAGCTAGGGCCCAGGGAAGCCTAGCTCCTGCCTGATAAAGCCAAAGGAACTGTTAACCTTTTGTTGCCATGCCCTGTCTGGCTCAGTGTGAACCTGGGAAACCCCAGCTGGTGGCTATTCTCATCCTGTTCCTGTACCTAAGAGCAACCCACCATTTTTCCTCTACCACAAAGCTCCCTAAGGAAGCAGCCTCCCCTTGGGTGGCTGAGCTGAATGGCTTCAGCTCTTACAGAGATCCTTGAGAGGTAAGAGAGAGCAGAAGCCACGGATGTGAGCCTTGTAAGGCCAGAGGATCTTTCACTGTGCTGGTCAGTCACTAAGCTTCTGGAATTCTCTTGTATCTCTGTGACAGCCTCTTTTCAGAGCCTGAATCCCAAGAGAATTTTAGATCTGTGAACCTGCCTAATCACAATTCAAAAGATTTTCAGAGATGGTTACTGTTGTATAATTAACCTGAGGACTGACTCTGAAGGAAGGCTGACCAAAAGGGATGGTAATGTAGACTTTGAGCTCTCTCCCACAGCAACTGCCAGGCCCTCAAGGTTGACTGGAAGGGGAGAAGTAGGATCTGTCTACATAGTAAGGTTTCCATGGAAACTGTTTCTTTTGGCCTTTAACCTTAGGGTTTTTGTATAGATACTGATTTCAGGAAGTAGCAAATTCTCTTTAAGCAAATGGTTAAAATAGTTGAGTGGGTCCATCAAAAGCAAGGTCACTAAAGAACAGCCATATTGGGGATTGTTTATAAACACCCAGAGCCTAGATGATTTCTTTTCCATTTATTCTGCATTTTTCTATCCGTGACCTCAGACTCCACATAAAATCTGTAGGACTCACAGGCCAGATAACCCCATAAGTGAACGGACACCACATACATGAGAACAGGTGTGCTTCCAAATCCAAATGCAGGCATGTTTAGATCTACACCTGGAGAGGAAAACCCCTGTACAGATGCTGAGAGGTTTTAGCAAGGCATACCTTTACCACCTGCTACATCCTGAAGTGTCAAGTCATCTGAATGAACACCCAGAATTACACCCTAGAATTACAATCCGGTGTTTTCAGTACCCTGCTGTATCTCTGATGACATCCCGTGTTACCCAGCACAGAACTGATGAGTCTCCCTGGCCTGCAGCTTCCCAGCTAGATCTCAGTCTCAGTTCTGGGTCAGCATCTACCTTCTACACATTTCTGTTTTGCTTCTGTGTTTTAGACGAACCTGAATTTCTTGTGACTATAAGATCAAGCTTATTAAAAGTACTGTGCATAGAGCCAGGTGTGGTGGTGCATGCCTTTAATCCCAGCATTCAGGAGGCAGAGGCAGGCAGAGCTCTGTGAGCTCAAGGCCAGCGTGATCTACGTATTGAGTTCCAGGCTAGCTGGGACTACAAGAAGACCTTGTCTCAAAAAACAAAAAAGTCTTGGTCAGATATTCTGTGCTCTTGATAGCTTTTATCTGCTTGGTCTGTTGAAGTGCCTTTCTCTTCTAATATGTTTGTGATGCTTTTGGTTATTTCACTTTTTCACTTTACATTTTTGAAGCTGAGTCTACTTACCTCTTAAGTTTTCAATTTTCTCTTCATATTTGACCTCAAGGAATTATTCTACAACTCGGCCAATTTATTTTACAACTCATTAAAAGGTTATAATGGGGTTGGGGGATTTCTAAAATACTTAGTTTATTATGATTTTTAAATTTTTATTGATTTCTTGATAATTTCATACAATGTATTTTGATCATATTCAGACCTCCCTCCCCTATCTCCAGCCTCCATTGCTACCTCCTGCCCAAGTTCATATCCTCTAAGTTTATTATGGTTTGCTTGCTAGATTCTTCATTCCTGAATTATGGATAAAACTTAGCTTTTAATGGCTACTTTTCCTGGAGTGAGTAAATATTTTTTCAAAGAAAACTGTGAAAAAACTGGTTTCTGAGCATTCTGCTTTAGGGACTGAGGTGGGAACCAAGTTGCCACTAGTCTTCGGTATAAGGCCAATGCCAAGAAAGCCCAGTAAGTCACCTCACTGTGCGCTTGACTCAAACAAGACACACATGCTGCTGCCTAAATAGATCTGGTTTCTCTGAAGTGTTATAAAGGACTCTGCTGAATGACAGTGGTTGTTTTCACCCAATTGTATATACTCTAGGACCTTGACTCTGCTATGGCAAGATAGAAGAATTTTTCAGAAGGGAAGCTGAATTCCTAAGATTCCTCTAGGCTCTCCTGAAGCTCAGCCATCCTCAGTGTCTCCCTGCAGTGTTAGAGACGCAAGCAGCTGGTTCCAAGTTTTCTGCACCTGTTCTCTTGCCTTCCCCCAAGGGCTCATTTTGCGCTAGCATTTGGCTTCTAGCAGCGGGAGTTTGTCTGCGTCCTTCTCTTCCAGATGGCTCTGAGAAAGACCAGCAGAGGGGAGAGATGGAAGATAGGACCAGGAGGTAAAATGCCTGCCATTTAGAAGGTACAGCCTGGGACCCCAGAGGAGGCACACATGCCTAGTGCTTAGTCTGACTTTGGACAGGAAGAGAACAGGGATTCCCTGTGTTGAGTTTGTTCCCGGATGCAGAGATCTCAGGTTACTTGGGGGCCATATAAAACTACAGTGTCATAAATAAACAAAAAAAGGGCCAGGCTCTAACCAGGACTGGCAGGGATGTTTGTATATGTTATTTCTGTAGAGTCTCACACACACTGTTAGAGAAGAAGTTATTCTCTTCCATGGAACAAGTGGGGAAACCAGGGCTCAACAAACAGAACTGATTTGGCAGGTTTACACAAGTGGTGGCACTCCTCATCCAATTCCAAATTGATTGTTCTCTTTAAGTAGCTAGAACTGGAAAGCGGGGAAGTGATTGAACTTCAGAAACTAAAAAGAACTGGGAGATCACAGCCCGACTCCTTCATGTACAAGGTGAGAAAACAGAAATAAAGAGAAGAAAGGGGACTTGCCCAAGGTCACTCAAAATCCTAAGAGATCCTCTTGCCTCAAGGAGACAAAATGGCTTGTCTTCCCATTTCATCTCCATTAGAAATCTGAGCTGCATCTCAATCACCTACCTGTCAGCTGTCCATCATTGACTGTCACCTAACAAGCAAAAAGATGAACATGAGCTGTGAGGTATGTGTACAAATTATAACATTTAAATTTCATTCAAATTCATATTACCTCCATAATGTATGTTTAAAAAAAAATGGAGGCTCTTAAAAGATCATGTAACTTGCCTAGACTTGTAGTACAAAGAATTCTGAGTCTATGCTTCTGGCTACTTGATCACCAGGCACATAGATGCTTTATTAGAAAAACAAAAGTGAATCTGAGATTGTAAGTCATGAGAAAACTGTAAACAGCAAATAGTTGGAATATTTCAAACAAAACCACTGCAAACACTCTTCCCAAACTGCAGCTGCATGAAGGATATTTCAGGATCCATCTGAAAGCGAAAAATTCCAAAACACATTGTCAAAGCATTGAGTGCTTTCTTTCTTTATCTCATTTTGTGTGTATGAGAGTAATGCCTGCATGTAGGTAGATGCACCCATGTCATAAAATGCCCATGAAGGTCAGAAGAGGGTGTTGGATACCCTAGAACTGGAGTTGCAGATGGTTGTTAGCCATCATGTGGGTGCTAAGAATCAAACCTGGGTCCTCTGCAAGAGCTGTCAGTGCTCTTAGCCACAGAGCCATCTCTTCTGCCTCAGAAATTGAGTTCTTTGAGTTTTCAGCTCTCTGGGCCCTTATAACTTCCTCTGCACAGAGGCTCCCTAGCGGATAGAGCACAGAGCTGAATACCCAGTGTTGTAAACATTGAAGGTCTAGCCTGACAGAAGAGGTGTACATCAGTGGAGAGGATTGTGAGACCCAGAGAAGCCACCAGCCAAGACTTCCTTGCCCTTGACTTCTCTTTCATGGGAGACAACATATAAAAAGCATGGATTCAGGAACCTTAATAAATAGGTTCAGACCCTGCCCCCACCACATAGTGGCTCTGTGAGTTCAGACACCTCAGCATCTATATCTGTGCTTCCTCATGTGGAAGAAAGGACATTATTGTTCCACTTCATGAACTTGTTGGCAAGATTAAATGAGTTGACTTTTTTATATCTTATTTATTATTTAATGTGTATGAGTACATTGCCTACGTGTATGTAAGTATACCAGTGTCATGCAATGCCCATGGATCCTGTGGAACTAAAGTTGCAGACAGTTGTTAGCTGCCATGTGGGTGCTGGGAAACCGATCCCTTGTTCTCTGAAAGAGCAGCCAATGCTCTTAACCACTGAGCCATCTCTCCAGCCCCCTAAATGAGTTAACATTTATAAAGTGCTTCAGTGACCAGCGCATTGTAGATATAAAGTTTGGTTAAACTTCTTAAGAATACACAGGCATGAAAGGGTGTCATTTTCTTCAGTGATAAGTTGTCCATGCTCCAGTAAATAATTTCTCTCCCCCGCCCAAAAGAATAGATAGATGAATATTTATTGAATATCTGATATATACTAGGAACTGTGCTAGGAAATTTTTCATGCTATAAATCTTCTAGCTGCTATTTAGAATTATCTAGATGTACATCCAGGTACTGAGTATTATGCTATATCCACTGTGGGCTTCTTGTTCAGACAGGGTTGCTCACCCTGAGCCAGACAACCCAGTAGACCCATAAAGACCTTGACACACCATAAATTGCCTTTGCATCCAGCCTTCTGCAGTCAGAATCATGCCGGTTCCTGACAGTGCCCTTATGGTTTTCACCTGGTCATCCTTTGGACTCTGTGCCAGAGAAGCTCGATCCAGAACCATCTGCAGACATGAAAGGACTTTATCATTCCTCCTGCTCACTAATCGTTCCTAGCAATTATTATCCTGGCATGCCAATAAGAAAGCCAGTAAGAAAGTTGAGCTCTTACCCTTGACAGCCTTAGGACTTTCTCCAGACTCACCACACCAGCCTTTCCTGTCCTGATGCGCGGTAGGTTTCCTTTCCCTGTGTTGATAGCTGCTCTTACTGAGCCAAGCTTCCTTCCCTGCTGAGCATCTCTCCAGGGATGAGGTTCTTTTTGATCATCTCCTCCTAAGCCTGGTCTCTCCTGATCTCTACCCAGGCAAAAATCAAACCCAGAACTTAGAGCTCTGACATTATGTTATGAACTCAGAATTCTGGGAACCTGGATAGCTTTTCTGGTGGTGTGGGGAGCCTGGGATCAGACCGACAAGAGATTGCACACTGAAATCACCAAATGGTAAGCTGACCACTGAATACAGAAGGAGAAGGAGGACCTGAAGCTACCAATGACGAAGTTTAGGGTAACTCCTGCCGGCCAAAGTGAAACCAGTGCTGATGCCCAGAAAGCAGCTTTGGTCTTTGTCAAGAGTTTGGCTGAGTGGGATTCATTATTCATGATATCCTCTGGGTATTGAATTTGAGCACTAGCTTAATGTATACCCTGACCCACTGTGTATGCTTCACCTTCCTTTTCTAAATTATCTGGGACACTTTATAGGCAGCTGCAACCCCATCCCCCAAAAACTTTATATCGTTGCCCTTGACATAGTGAAGCTCTGACCTTGCAGCACAGTTATTGGTTATAGGAACTTTACCTAACATTGGTAAATAAGAAAAAGGTTCCATCCCTCTTCATTCCAAGGGAACTTCATCATCCTAACTGGTCTAAGTAACCCATCATCAGGTCTTTATTCATTATTTGATCAAATACTTTTAAGCCCCAGGTTTATATCGACCACTGTTCTGGGCACCAGAGGCAACAAAAAATCTGTAAATGTAACTCACAGGCAGATAAACACAATGCTTTGTGTTTCCCAGTACCGTAAAATCTTGAGTAAAGAAGAGAAATTCATCCTTGGGGTCAAAAATCTTTGCAAAAAATCATGGTGACAATAAACTCTGAGACATCAGCCCATTGAAGTGTAGGCCTGAAGCACCTCCTTTATTGTCTTCAGGGAAGATGCTGAACTAGCCAAGCTGTGCTGATAACCATCCATCATCGGGGTAGAAGATGCATAGCATGCTTTCAGTCACAGCATTTCCTTTGCCCCTCGTGGTAGCTATGAAAAGAGGACAGAAAAAGTATCATCTCTTTTTCACATGAAGAAACCAAGGCTCTGAGAAATTGTGTGCCTTGTCCAAGGCCAGGAGGAGCAGACAAAAGACTCAGAATGTGTCTCTGACTCATTACCCACTGCTTGTCCACATAGTCAGCCCTCAAGTTCTGACTATGAACACCAGCTTAATATGCAGCCAACAAGGAAAAGCATTAGTCACCTTTTATTTGGAAAGCTTGCATGAAAGGGCTCCATTGGCTGCCAAGAAAGTGTCTGACTTGAGCTTGTCTTTGAACCTGTACACGTTCCAAGACTGGACATTTTGCTGACTTTGACTAAGAAAATGCATTGTGGCCTATCTTAAAGCAGCTGGAAGGGACTTTAGAGAAACATCTGACTCATGCTTTCCCCTCTGCCCTGCAACCCAGAGGCAGGTGAATGTCCTCTACTCTGGAGGCCCTTCCATGCACCTGGTACTTACTGAGAAGGCTTCATTCCTACTGAAAGCACAGGCAAAATATTGGATGGCCTTAGGCTTCAGCCTGTGGGAAGAAAGGTGCCAAACAGAAGACTAACATGAGAAAGCAGTGTTAATATGAAATCCCACCTGGGTGCTGTGTTCTGGGGGAGCCCTTTGAATTGCATAGATGAACTTGATGGAGCAGCTTTGATAGAAATGAAGCAGAGATCAATGACTCCTGCAGCTTGACTTCCTGTGTCTGTATGTGTGTTGGAGAGGAGTTCCACTTCAGTGTCCTAAGACCAGCCTTCTCTGTTACTACAGAGGGCTTACTGTTTTTAAGAACATTTTTCCCAGCCTCCGTATTCTTTAGCATAGTTTCTGTTTTAGTTTCTTTTCTTGTTGCTATGACAAAATACCTGACAAAGGAGACTTAAGGAAAGAAAGGTTTATTTTGGCTCACAGTTCAAAGGAGGAGTCCATCATGGTGAGAAAGTCATGTCAGCAGGAGCTTGAGGCCACTGGTCACATTGCATCTGCAGTCAGGGAGGGAGGTGAAAGCTGTTGCTCAGCTCACTTTCTCCTTTTATCAGTCCAGGACTGTAGTCCACTGGATGGTATCCCCACATTTAAAGTGGGTCTTCCCACATCTAGAAACTTCCTCACAGACATGAACAGAGGTTTGTTTCCATGGTGATTCAAAATCCCAACAAGTTGACAATAGAGATTAACCATCACAGTTTGAAATGCAAAGAACTGGGTGGGATGTGTACCTTCAAAATGAAAGCCAAGTTTAGTGGATGCTGTTGAGTTCCCTCACGTTTCATTCCACCTTTCTTTTTCAAAGAAACCCCTGATTTCTTCATTTCATGGACAAGACCAAGAAGAGGAGTTGCGGTTTTATGCAAATAGGAATGAGTTCACAAAGAAGCCTCTGGGTCAGATCCCACAATGAACACAGAGAAAAGTTTCTTCTAGGAAGAAATGGCAGGTCTCTCCCTTGTATATTGTACACCTTTGATGTGCCCTACTGCAGCAGCAGATTTTTGCCCTGAAGAAAGTTAGTTTACACCTCCTTACTGAAGAAAATAGCCAAGGTTTCAAAGATAAACAGCCACCCACTCCCTGTCTGTCAGGAGCTAGGCAGTTTAAGATGAATGGAGACCTCTCTGCTCCCCTCCCCACCCACAGCATCACTCTCTGACTCTCCCTGCTCCTTCTCCAGGGCAGCCAGCTTCCTCCTCCCCATCCTGGACTCTCACCTTTGGAGGGAGGCAGAGCAGACTTGAGCTAAGCCTTTAAGAAATATTTAATGATCATATGCCTCCCTTGCATGGAAGCAGTTTAAAGGTTCTTGTGATTCTGAATTTAAATCGCTTTCATTTCCTACAAATTTATTGCCATCTGCTGATTTCATTTCTGCGCCACCCACATCAAGACCATTCATAAGAAAGATCTAGACCCCCCCTCCCTTACTCACAGTTCTCTCCCATTCAAATGGCTGGGCATAGATCTATGAAAATGCCTCTCTCACCCCTCTTCTCTCTCCTTCTCTCCCTCCGTCTCTCCCTCTCTGTCTCTCTCTTCCTCCCTCCTGTCATGCAGTCTTGAGTTTTGCTGTTTAGTTCCTAAATAATTAAAAGTGAGTATGTACTGATCCCTTCTTTCAGCCTTTGGGAAACCTGGTTTCTGGAATCTTTCACTTGAGCCCAGATTTTTTCTGTACCTTCTGTTGGCTATTCTGGCTGTCTCGTCATTATTTTGTAATGAAACAGCACCTCTTTTCATTTTTTGTCAAAAGTGAGCTGGCAAGCCAAGCTGTGGCCCATTTGTGCTTCACTTCCTCAGAACACAGCACCTTCCATCCTGCCCCAAACCTCTCCCACACACCACACAATGAGGTTTTGGATAAGGATTGCAGAGGTGCTTCATGGGCTATGTTAGGCACAGGGCCTGGCGTGTGGTTAAGGACCCAGTGTATATCATTGGTCATAGAATTTTAGTATGCACCAGCACTGTCATTGAGCCTCCCCATCTTCCTCAAACCTGTTTCCATCCAGTTCCTTCACAGGAGCCTCGCCACTTCACTGGCATGCTTGCCTTTAACTCGCTCTCTTCCCTTCTACCACCTGTCCTCCTGTGGCTCAGCACTTAATCACACACACACACACACACACACACACACACACACACACCCCTCACTGCTGAAAGCCTCTTGATGTTTTTCATTACCTTAAGCATCCAGTGTCTAACCCACTTTGTCTTCCTGTCTCCTCTGGTACCTGGGCTGCAGCCACCACAATTCCTACTCTTAATGTCTCTAAGCCTTGGTTCATACTGTTCCCCAGCCAGGGCCACCCTCCCTTCCTAGAACACACCTGTGCATCTCCCAGACAGCTTCTCTGGCACCCTTCTCCTGTCTGCACTATGTGCCCTTCACCTCCATGCCCCAGCTTTTACCATAACTAAGAATTAACTGTATATGTTCCCAAATAGTTCATATGCTTTGACTCATTTGATCCTTACAACACCATGCTCAGCACTCTTACTGTTATGGCTCCTAATAGGTGAAGAAATAAACATGAAGACATGATAGGTGTAGTAGCCACACCTGTAATTTCAAGAAGCTGAGGCAGGATAATTGCCTCAACTTTGAGTCTAGCCTGGGCTATATATTGAGTTTCAGTTCAGCTTGGCTACAGTGTGAGATCCTGCCTCCCAAAAAGGGGGAGTGGAGCACTACTGGCAGCACTAAGTAGGTTCAGTCTGTTTGTTGTTTTTGTTTTTTGTTTTGTTTTTTTTTTAAAAAAAAAAAAGATCACATGAAATTAGAAGGAAATAGTGAGGGTGGGTGAGGGGAGGAATTGAAGATGAGGGACTGGAGGAAGGAGACTTGATCAAGACACATATTTATGTATGAAATTCTCAAAGAGTAAAAAATTCAAAATGGGGGTGGGGCTAGATAGAGAGTTCAGTCAGCAAAGTGTCTGCTGTGTGAGTATGAGGACTAAGTTCAATACCAAGAAGCCACATACACACACACAAAGCCAGGTGTGCTAGTACACTCTGATAATCCCACATCTGGACAGGCAGATCCCAGAGGCTCACTGGCAGCCAGCCAAGCCGAAATGACAAACCCCAGGACCCAGTGAGAGACTCTCTCTTAGAAAACAAGGTGAACGGCAGTCCCAAGGAACAGTGCCTGGAGCTGATCTCTGACCTCTACACACATACACACACACACACACACAC
Source organism: Nannospalax galili (assembly GCF_000622305.1). Taxonomy (NCBI): domain Eukaryota; kingdom Metazoa; phylum Chordata; class Mammalia; order Rodentia; family Spalacidae; genus Nannospalax; species Nannospalax galili. Next base: position 3,248,973 of record NW_008351346.1, on the reverse strand, counting down.
ACACACACACACACACACATACACACACACACAGAGTCACACAGTCACACAGTGATTTTCCCATGATCTCATGCCTTTAGAATCTGGGACTTGAATCCAGTGGTTTAACTTCAAAATCTACACTTGGAGTTTGTTCCTGAGCTCTGTAACATCTTATACTATCATGTCATCAACTAAACCACAGCTGTACTAAGGAGTTCCTGAACTAAGAAACCAAGTTGGAATTCTGGACCATGGAACAGGACAGGAGCATCATTCCTTTTCAGTTAAGCCCTTTTGGCCATCCATCTTCCTAGGACTGTTGTACTTGTAGATTTTGACTAATTTGCCACTTGCAGCCAAGTCTCATATCATTCCATAAGCAGTGAACACAAATGCTATCTTCTACAAACATCAGCCCCAAGTGTCTTCAAGTGCTACAGCTGTGGAGTCAGAGGCCTAGAAGACCAGGGTCCACCAGGAGTCATGTATAAGTTAGTTGAGATTTTGTAAAATCACATACAAATCTCAAGTAATGATAATATTCCTCAAAACACACACATACACACACACAGACACACACACACACAAATTCTTTATTTTCTGGCTAATCCTCACTTTCAAGCAGTCTCTCTTGGGGCTAGAGTAATGCCTCAGTGGTTAAGAGCACTTGCTGGTCTTGGAGAGGACCTGTGTTCAGTTCCCAGGACTTACATGGCAACTCACAATCATCTATAACTCCAGTTTCAGGTAATCCAATGCCCTCTCCTGACCTCTGAGGGTACCAGGCATGCATGTGGTATAACACATACATGCAGGCAAAACACTCATATTCATAAATTGAAAATGAATAGATGAATGCCTCTGCCTTTTTCCAGCTAGACTCCAAGCCCTTTGAAGGAAGGTAGCAGGTGCCAGACATAATTCATGTCCAGCTCTTGTAAATGCTGATGCTGATGCACCATGGCCCCTCACTGGGCACTTAAAGCTTCTTCCATTATTCATGTACCACCTACCCAGGGGACTCAGGCATCTTAGAAAGTCCACATTAGAAGTAGATTTCTAGTTATAGACTACCAAACTTCAATAGACCTGAGTTGTTCAAAACACTAGAACCTCCTCTAGGTGAAGTCTAGTTCCTCTACTCCCTAAACAATTATTTTCTATTTTACAGTGTCTCTGGTGACCTACCTTAGTATACACACTTCTACAAAGCAGCTGTCCTCTTCCATGCAGACATGCCTCAGGTCTGAGCAGGGCTTGTCATCCTCAAAGACAGTCTGATAGCTTGAGGAACTATGCTCAGGGCAAAGAAACTCAGGACTTGTCGCTGTTGGCATGCCCTGCTGAGACATGCCCAGAGCATGGCAACGTTGCAGGACCAGCTAGCACCTGCCCACTTGCATCTTCCCCTTCTCCACACCATACCCAGAATAGCATTCCCCCTCCAGAGCTGTATGTGCCTAGCATGAACACTGTGCCCCACTAGGTACGCACAGGAACCAGTACATGTTGTCATGGATTGTGCATCAGATAGCCAGAAAGGTCAGAGGTAGCTATCATGGAAGGTGCACCACCACACTGGCTCCAAGCTGGAATTTTTCTGCCCTGTAAAGTGACATAAAGAGCCTACATTTAGGGGCTGGAGAGATGGCTCGGTGATTAAGAGCAGTGGCTGCTCTTGAAGAGGACCCAGGTTTGGTTCCTAGTACATACAAGGCAGCTAACAATTGTCTGTAACACCAATTCCAGGATATCCAATGTCCTCTTCTGACCTCTGCAGGCACTGCATGCACAGGTATGCTTACATACATGCACGCAAAACACCCAGACACATAAAATAAAAAGAAATATATTTACGATACCTTACATTTATTAGTTGAAAAGAGTATTTGTTAAGTATCCACTATGAGCCCAGCTTCTATCATGCAGTAAATGATTAAGAGTAGCTGTAAGAAAGTAGACCATAGGGGCTGAGGAGATGGCTCCATGGTTAAGAGTAATGACTGCTCTTGCAGAGGACCTGGGTTCAGTTCTCAGCAACCACATGGCAGATAATAACCATCTGTAATTCCAGTTCCAGGGGATCTGATGCTGTCTTCTGGCCTCTGAGAGCACTGTATGACATGGGTTCACTTACATACATGCAGACAAAACATTCATACACATAAAATAAAAATAAATATTTTTTAAAAAGAAAGTCGACCTTATACAAAGTCTATTCAGTACTGTGAAGGTACACAGGGAGAGACAGTCTCTCTTCTTTCAATTGTTTGATGATCTGTGTGGCTGGGGATGTACGGTGTTCCACAACTGGAATAAACCCACTGAGATTTTCATATCCCCAAACCTTCGCGATACTCAGCATCAGCATTTGTCTCCCTGAGACATGAGGACTTGTGTCTGCCAGAAGAGATTATGGGGACAGAGGTCATATGTATGGACTTTGTAGACCATTGTCCTCCATTCCTAGCACAGTCTCTTGACTCTAGTATGCCCTTCATACATCCTGGTGGGATCGTGTAGATGCCTCCATTGTGAGTGGTCACCTCCTCGCCATTCTGGCCTTCAGGATCAGGGGAACATTCCTGTAAACATTTTATGGACATTTAATGTTCTTCTAATTCATCCACTTTTGCTTACACAGAGTTTTGTTGTCTGAAGAACAGATTACAGTCGCAGGTAGTTTGTTCATTTCCTGTGAACTGTGAGCAACTTGCTTGGTTTCTCTGAGACACAGAGTTTTGTTGTCTGAAGAACAGATTACAGTCGCAGGTAGTTTGTTCATTTCCTGTGAACTGTGAGCAACTTGCTTGGTTTCTCTGAGACATACTATCTCCATTTGAAAAAACCAATGCGTGATAGTAATACCTGCCTCGCAGTGTTGTTTTAAAAAGTGAACATAGTTATAGGAAGTCATTGTATAGACTCCAAGCCATTCCTTCTCCATAGAACAGACAAGCGGGAGCCCAGTGATCAGGGTAGACACCAGTCATGCTCCAATGAGGCTTTTTGGTTGTGTTTTAAACATTTTCTGAGAGATGCTCAGCATGCTGTGTTTCCATTAGTCACTGATCCCACCACTTACATTAAGACACTGAAGTATACCTTGACAGCTCAGCATTAGCAACATGACCAAAGACAGAGGACTCCTGTAGATCAGTCCTGTCGTTCCTCCTTTGTGTAGATGATGGCTCCTCCATTCCTCCTCTGACTCAGTTAAGAAGACAAGTCTCAAATTTATTACTGGCCCTAACTGCTGTCTTCCTAAAAGCTTGAAGCTCTGTAAGGCTGCCGTCTGGCTTCTGAGATTTATAATCACTATTTCTAGCCCCTAATGATGTCTAGAGTTCAATTTGCATGCTCACTCTCCTTGTCCAATCCACATCCACCCAAGTGGCTATCATGCTAGGGCTGGTCCTTTTGTCTGATGGAGGCTCACTACTTCATAGCACGCAAGCCTTCTTTCTCCAGGACTGTGGTAACAGTTAGGAGCCACAAGTTGGCAGTGGATCGGGCCGTGGGAAACAGTGAGCATATGGCCTCTACATTAGAAGGCTTGCAGGGGAAGAGAGCAGTGCTCCTCCTGGAATGTCCATGCAGTGACTAGAAAGATTCTCTCATAACTTAGAAGAGTCTATCCCTAACAAAGGATGTCAGGAGTATATGTGTTCTAAACTCTTTCCTACTTTCTTAAAGCAGTCTTCCAAAGAGATCTACAAATAATCATTTCTACCTTCCCTCTCATCCACTATGACCTTCATCACATCCCACCCCCAAGGAGCCCATGACAGTAGTAATAGGGGGGCTGCCCTGGAAACTAATATCCAGCAGAGACCAGCCTCTTAGCTTCATCATCAGAACAGAGCAACCCAACTTGACATTTCATGAGGACATAACAGAGCAGAGGACCCTCATAAAGCTCTTCAGCTATCTGCACAAAATACCCCACTGTGGCACTTCTGAGGCAATATAGGCATGGCTGATGGTGTCTACAGGATAAGCAGTCTTTGGTATTCACCAATCTGGTTGAAGGCCAGTTTGTGGCCTTCTTTGCCAGGCACATACCAGATGTGTACAAATGAAAGCTATTCACAAATCTAGCCCAGGCAAATGTCATCTGCTTGGTGCTCAAATGCTGCTGCCTCCTCCAGAAGTCTTGTCTGACTTAGAGACCTTTTCTCCTCCTATGTTCCCTCTAACTTTTGCCTTTATATCATTATGGACATTTTGTGGTATTGTAATTATCAACTTTCCAAATGTGTAGAGACTTTTCAACTTGGTGCTCCAAAATCTGGTATAGCACATTCCTTTGTGTTTGTGGTATGACTAAAGAGTCCCATAGATCACATGCTAAACATGCATAGGACCCAGGTTCAATCTCCAATACACACACACACACACACATACATATACCCCACCACCACCACCTCCACCACATCACATCACATCACATCACATCACATCACATCACATACAAGCCTGACTGCATATAACTCTCTAGGGGTTTGGTTTGGACTATACTTAAGAATTCTGTTACTCTCATGGACAGCATCAAAAAGATGGTAAATCCATTGATGTCAGATTTGTTTTGCCTACAGAGTTTCTGAATCATGGATCATTATCTCAGCTGTTTTTTACATTGGCTTATCTCTTCCTGAATAAAACCTTCAGCCCAGTCTTCTTCTTCTAATATAGCTGTTGTGTTTTTATAAACCTCCGTGTTCTTCTCTTCGAAATGTGTTGGCCAGCTAGAAATTTTTCTGGTGTCCCCTGCTCCTCCATGATTCTGAAGCTTCAGGAAGACAAAGGGTCTGGATTGTCTTCACATAATGTTCAAGGAACTGTAAATGTTTTGTCAGGGAAGGAGATGGTTTGAGGAACGTGACAGCTGTCTTGAATTATTTCAGGGGCTGTCATGTAGAAGATGAAAAGGATTAGATTCTTTTGAAAGTACCCAAGGACTATAAACAAGACCAATTATTAATTCATTCAACAAATATTTTCTGAGTGAATGACACATGTCATGCACTATTCTAGGCAATAGCCAAGCAGTAATGAGAAAAATCACTAAAAATCCTTACCTGTGTGAAGTTTACATTCTAATGAGCAGAGATTATCCAAAAATCAAGCAAATCCAAGGAGAAGAGTTTCATAAACCCTCAAAATGAGCTTCCTGTGAGCTACTGAGTTGTTTTGGCATTAACTGTCTCTGTAACAAAGCACCTAAGAAACTCTACTTTCCTCAATTAAGTTTTATTTTGGCTCACGGTTTCATATACTCAGTCCTAGATCTTGACTCCATTGCTTTGGGCCTGTGGCATGGTAGAGTGTTATGGCAGTGAGAGTTTGGGGTGAAAGTCTGATCGCCTCATAGCAGTAGGACACAGAAAAATAGAGAAAAAATGGAGCTAGGGAAAAAAATATATTCTCCAAAGGTGTTGCTGTCAGTGGCCTACTGCCACCAAGTAGACTCATCACAATAATAACAAATTCGGCCTTGAACTCATCAGGTATTAATACAATGATGAGGTTAGTACTCTCATGATCCAGTCACCTCTCAAGGCCCCATCTCTGAACATTACACGAGTCTTTGAAGGACTCTTTATATTCAAATCATAGCATCTGCTCCTGACCCCTAAAGGGGGTCCAACTGTCTCCTGCAAAATAGTTCCAAAGGCTTCCCAACCATATCATGGCCATCTCATAATACAAAATGCATAAGTTACATACTTCCAACATACAATAGTGGGACAGGTACAGAATATATATTTTCATCCCAAAAGGGAGAAATAACAGAATAAAGAGGAATGAGTCCAAAGCAAGCCCCAAACCCAACAGAACAAACATACCAAGTCCTGTAGTTCCATTGCCAGCATATAGTTATGATCTAATCTGCGAAGGGCTTCAGCAACCACACCCATATGCTTTTACTGGCTGTAACCCACATGACTGCTTACTTTGGGGTGACTCCACTGGCTGCCTGTGGCTTTTCTCAATAGACAGCTTATACTCCTAGCATCTCTAAACTTCCTGGGGTCCCTTTTTCAAAGTCAGGTTCACTGGTATTCTGCTGTATGTTGCTGTCTCAGGAGCGGCCATCAGGAATCTGAGCCTTGCCTAATTTTGCTAGGCCTTCCTTTGAATCTGGGTGAAAGCCTCCCTTATTCTGTTAACTCTAACATCATCCATTCCTGCAAAACAAGCATCAGGGTCTGCTGGAAGCTTAGTCAGAGACTGGGCCTATTGAACCACAGCTCCAGGGGCCTCTGAGTGCCAGAATGGGTAACATAAGATGAATTCCAGGGTAACAATTTCTTAGGCAGTCCTGTGTAAGCAAAGTACTGTAGTACTTTCTTCCCAAAATTTTTGAAAAGGGTTTATACCTTCATACCTTCATGCTCTGGGTTTGGCTATTCCTGAGACGATTTCAGGTCTCCTTCCTGATGTCCTGGTACAAAGCACTGGACTTCTTTCCATCGTTTCTTCACAGCATACCTTCTTCAGCACCGACACTGCTAGTGCTTCTGCTCTGGGCAATCTGCAAGTTTTTCAAAACTTTGTGCTCTGAGTTTCCTCCAAGTTCTCATAAATCTAACAGAAAGCAACAAAGAATACCCATGCCACAGCCTAAATGCTTTGCTGCCTTGAAATTTCCCCTACCAGATGAGTCTATCATCATTAAATTCTGTCTCTCACAAAGTCTCAGAACAAAATGTAGATAAATGTTTTTCCAGACTTTAACACAAATGGTCTCTAGTCCAATTTCTAATAAAGTCCATGTTCCTTTCTGAAACCTCATGAGTACAGCCTTAGCCCATATTCCTATCAGAATCTGTATCTGCACTTTTACCAGGGTTGCCTGTTAAGTTCGGCTCATGGCATCTTAACATTTTTCTAGCCTTTTTTTCCAAACTTTTCCAACTGTCTCCCTCAAAACAGTTCCAAAGGCTTCCCAACCACATCCTCAGGTAACATCATAGCAACTCACTCCTGGCACTAACTTTCTGCATTAGCTTCCTCTCAGTGTGAGAGATCTCTGAAGTAATTGGCTCATGGTTTCAAAAGTTTCAGTTTGAGGTTGGCTGGTTCCATTGCTTTGATCTTGAAGCAAAATAGAATATCATGGTGGTGGGAGGGTATAGTGGAGGAGGAGGTTGCTTACCTTATAGCAGTCAGAAAGCAGAGAGAGAGAGAGAGACAGACAGACAGACAGAGACAGACAGACAGACAGACAGAAAACTATATCCTTCAAAGTTATACTCCCAGTGACCTACTTCCTCCCATTTAGCTATGAACTCAACCTGTTGATGAGGTTAGGCATTCATGATCCAATCACTTCTCCAGACTCCACCTGTGAACATTGTTGAATCAGGAATCAAGCTTTCACTACACAAGTCTTTGGGAGGCACTTCCTAGTCAAACCACAATAGTGTTCAAAGTACATTAAGTACTTAGATTTATCATTGTGAATAAAAGGGGCATTCCTAGTAGCTGGTTAGACAAAATTACCCTGTTCCTTTCAACCCTACCATCCCATGAGCCTAAGGCTAGTTAAAATGAATGGTCTTTTAAGTTCTAACATTCCTAACCCAAATCATGATCTCCACTCAGTGACAAGATCTCATCAGGGTAGACACAGCAGTACTTTCTGTGAAAAGCATCAAGAAATAGTACTTTTAAATCATTCCTTGTAGTGGGGGTATTGCTTTTATTTTAAGTCACTGCAACTCTAAAGCTGAAGAAAGAGACCATGGACAGTTTCGCTGAACCAGCAGAAGCGAGGTGAAAGAAAGAGAGCAATAGGCAGGCAGGTAGAGATGGAACTTCTGATGAGGGGAGTCGGCGGGGTCAGAATTGGGAGACAGACCAGGGGAGAGCCATCAACCAGAGACCCAGGAATCCCGGCCTCTTTTCCCTCCAGGCCCTGCTGCCATCGGCCTCTTTGAGGAAGTTGGAATTGAGGTATAGTGCCCCATGTTTCAATCACAAACTCCGACTCACTACCCTGTGGGGAGTTGTCACCTACAGCCACACACTCTGGCCTGAGACTACCTGGGACCATATGCCTTTAGAGGAAGAGGGGATTGTTCTGCTGTTAGCCTTGGTTTCCTCCTGTGCATCATGATGCAGAGAGGGAGCCTGCAGGTGTAGAGCAGATAGGCCTGAAGCAGAATCTAGAGCCCTAGCCGCCTGACACCCGGTGATGCCCCATGTCTTGCACAGCTGCCAGTGCTTGCTGTTTTTCCTATCTATCGATAGGGCTGAGAGATAAAACATCTGGAATCCTGACATTTCCTTTGGTTGTCAACAATTCTGTGCAATAGATAAATTATGAATTATTCTCTAGTTTTCAAGTAAGGGAACTTAGTCACACATAGCTCCTATATATACACAATTATAACTAGTTATAGTATTAGGACCAGATACCATAACATTAGTGGAAAGGTACTGGACTTTTCCAGAGTTGTGTATTCAAAGTTCAGCTCCACTAATATCCAGCTATGTAACTTAGAATACATGGTTTTTTTTGTGAGTTTTTTTTTTTTTTGGTCTTTTTGAGACAGGGTCTCCCTGTAGCCCCCACTGTCCTGGAACTCACTATGTAGACCAGGCTGGCCTTGAACTCACAGAGATCCACCTGCCTCTGCCTCCTGAGTGCTGGGAGTAAAGGCGTGTGCCACCACACCCGGCTAGAATACATGTTTTCTAATACTTAATCTTACTATCTATAAAATAGGTTAGACTAGAAAAAGGAAGTATGGCAGATAGGTAACATCCAAGAACCTATCAGTCCTTTCCTTGTCTAGGTCAGATATAATAAATCACCACACACTGTCCCACTGAGTTAGATACAGCTCCACAGTCCTCAGTACAAACCTTCCTGTAGCGAACAGCCCCTGCTGAAAATTGGTTATCACAGGGAGTAAAAATGTTTGCCTTCCCTCACTAGCTATACATGTTCTTTTCCAGTCTGACATTCTGGTCAAAGAAAACTGGTTTCTTCCCTCTCAGCCTTATGCTTTTTCCAGGTCATTCGGGAACATTCCTTTCCTATATATCAGTTGAAAAAAAAATAATGACCAGAAAATGAGAAGACTTCAGGTCAGGCCCCTTTTCTGTCTTATTATGATCTTAGTTTGCTTATTTTTAAGTGGAGGTAGTTAGGTGAAGTAAGCAGATACAGTAGATGAACACTTTTCTAAACTGTAAAGTGTATGTATGTAGTGCTGGTCATTCCCTTGACAGACCTCCCCATGTTCCCACTGTGTGGAAGGCAATGTGCCAACACCGAAACTTGAGCTCCCCACTAAGCCTGTAGATCCAGATCTTCTGTCCTCAATGAGGCTGAGCAGGTGCCTAAAGTATGGGCCATTGAACAGGCTGTGTGGCACCCCTGTTCATCATCAGATACACTGCCCATCAGAGGCCAGGTTGCCTGAGGCCTTGAATAGAGGTGGATTTTTTTGTCATGTCATGGTACCTCCTATGAGTTCACTGCTTTCTTCTTTTGGCAACTCTTCCTGTTCCCCTCCACTTATTTAGCTGCCCTTTGGCTCCTTTATTCTTTGTTTTGCTTATGCAATACTGCTGTAAAAAGAGAGAGGAAAAGGTCTGTTTCTTAAAAACACTGGGACTGAATGCTGGCAGGGACAGCAGCAGCAAAGAGGGCGGAGAGATGATGCGTCTAGAGACAGCCGTCCTGTAACCCACATCACAGATGTGCTCATAGGAGCCAGCACACAGCTAGGAGTCAGCTTCCCCAACCCTCACCCTGTCCCTGCAGGCTCAGGCTTTCCATTACCAGACTCTGTGAAGATTAACGTGTCATCTTTAAAGCACTTGGCGCTTCTTGGGAAAAGCCATGCTGTGAATTCAGACATTGCAAAAAGATTGAGCTCTTATTAAGTCTCCGACACCCTGCGTGCATCAGAATTCTTACAGCTTTTGCTGTTACATCTCCAGTGTCCTGGGTTAGTTCCCAGCTGGGCATATAGACAAGCAAATTACTGGCAGGTTCTGGTTAAGACACTGTACTTAGCACACCTAGAGTACTGGCAAGTGACAGGTCTCCTTTATAAAGGTTGTTTGCAAAGAGGCTTACCACATTCATACGTTCCTTCTGCTGCATCTTGAGAATGAAGGGACTCCAGGATCTCATAGGCCTTGGAGACTAGATCCATTAATCTATCAGAAACCAGCTTTGGAAAACTGACTTTTTTCTGTACTGATTCTATAATGCCTTGGATTGTCAACCTTTGCACTCTCTGAAGAAGACCGCAGGGTAGGACAGGCAGGGAGAAAAATCATCCAGCCTTGGCTTCTCCTCTCCCGTTAAACAAAATCCACTAAGTTCCACACCTTGTTCCTGCATCTGTGTCAGGTGGGCAGGGAATTCGGGACCCTGAGACCATGGTGGAAACTGTCCCATTGGGAATTCTCTTTGACTTGGTTCCTGTTTATCTCTTTCCTCCCCGGCTGCAAAAGAAGACTTGGGAATGCCATCTGCCTTGTCCTGTCTGTGCATCTCTAAGGAGAACATTTTTACCTAACTTTGCCTCTTGCTGTAGGGCTGAGCAGATAGGCAACAGGGACTTATTACTTCTTGCTAGAGAAATACACAAGGGGCAGTACGTACTTTCAAGATAAATCCTGACCCAGAAGGAGTCAGATAATGTGGTGTGACCTTTGGTCGGGAGCGGGGCTCTTGCTGCTCCACCCACCCTCCTTTAGATGCTGGAGTTAGCTAGCCATTCACAATATGGACCTAGAGGAGATGTTCTGAGAGTGTTGGACTTTGGAAACAAAGTAATTCGTTTTCAGGATGTAACTTTTGTTATCTTTAATGAAGGTTTTAGGTATTCCTGTCCCTCAGTATCACCTGTTTCATTTTTTTTCTTCCAGGTCAGATATAAACCAGGCCATATAACTGACTAAAGAAAATTCCTTCTAAGGTACATTCTAGCTGGAAGCCAGCTGGGCAAAGTGAGATGTTACAAATAGACTGAACTTTTTCAGGGCACTTGTTGGAACCTCAAAATTGGCCTAATTAATATGTTTGTATAGTATTATGCCTGTTTTCATTGTAGGCTTAATTAGCTTCTTTAAAAATAATTCTTCAGGTGAAGTATGTTAATGACTTTGCATCCTGCCCTGCTGAGCAAATCCAGAGAGCTCCACGGTTTCAGGCCAAATAGAAAGAAGAAGTACTTTACACTGTAGGTAGTAAATGTGTAAAAACCGTTACTCTGAAGTTATAAATAGATCCCAGGAATGAACTTTTAGATAAAGTCATGGGTGACAGATATAAACTGGGTTATTAAAGGAGCTTCAGGGGAGATTTGCTAAATTTTTCAAGTTAACATTGTAGATAAGTCACCCATATTCTTCCATGACCACCTTGATGCTACCTTGGGGACAAAGAGGAAAGTGGTGCCTGCTGTCTGACCTAATGAGCTGTGTTCAGATACCCAGGCTCCATGCTAAGTAAGCCAGTTCAGTCACTTGTTCTGTCTGTCTCTCCCTTTAATGTGCTGCTCCCTTAAATGGGTACTTCTTTATGGCTGTGAAATTACTTTGAAAAGCTTTAGAGTGGTCAACCTAACCATAAGATAGGAAACTCAAGGTCCAATTCTGTCTCTACTACTAAAACCAGATACTTGACTAGTACTTAATCCTCGACCAGGCAGCACTAATCACTATACTATAACCCTTCTACTTCTTTTAGTTTACTGCAAAAAGAAGGGTTTAGATTCACCAATGTCCAGGATCCCATTGGTGACTGAAGTCTCTGAATCAGTCATCTCATTCAGAGAGTCCCCAAGATAAAAAGATTGTGAGATGAGGAGGACTATTTTGTCTGATATTACCCCAAAAGATAGAGTAGAGCATTCCTCTTCTGGCAGGAAAGAGTGAACCATGTAGACAGTTTAAGGAGATGCCAGTCAATCTTGGGAAACTCCCTAGATGGAAATAAGAACATGAAACTCATAGGTGAGGATGATATGAGATGAGAGACATATTACCCAGATCCTGGTATGCAGTGAGTGTCAGGAAGGAGTAATGTTTACAGGAAGGAGGCAGGAGTTCAAATCAGGCTGATTATAATGTTAAACTCCTGGTGAGTGGCTGTCAGACCAGGAAGGACAGCATAGCTGAAGGAATAGCCTGTAGCCCACAGCTATGCAAAGACAAATTCTAATTACATAGGCCTTGCATCAGTGGTGGAATGCATTCTAACCTCTAAAAATCAGATTCAGTGTTCCACAATGTATCTTAGTTCCTTTTTTTTAAAGGTTTCTCAGCTTTTCAGGTTAAGATTGTTCAAAAGTTGCTTGTATGCTAATAAATCAGTGGAAATAATCACACATTTGTGGAGTCCGGGAAAGATTGGTACATGAAATGTCTTGTGGTTTGGCTTCTTTTTCTGCCACCTCCTGGTGGCATATGCAAATTGCAGGTTCATTTGAAGAAATTACCTCTAAGATCCATCATTGGAAAGTGTAACACTAAACTAAAGCCTGTACAGCAACAGTAAGTGTCCTCTCTGCTACTAACTCTCCTAACCAGCTCTCAAGGAAGCCCACAGACATCCTTCCGAGAATTTTGAGGCACTGCCTTGCAACTGCAAATTTGTACAAGTTCAGCCCTCGTACTCAGGAAGCCTAGAGAAGTACAGGCCCAGCCTCTAAAGGAAATGTTGCTCTCAAAAAGGAAAAGAGAGAGCCACTCTGCCAACCTCACCTTGTCAGCAGCGCCCCACTGCCCACCCTTCCTTTCCTAATGGAAACTCAAGTTCCCGTATGTGTTTTCCAAACCTGAGACTGGCCTCAGAGACTGTTCTCATAGCCAGGGAATCCAATGCCTTCTTCTGACCTCTTCAGGCATTTCATGACACAGATGCACTTACATACATGCAGGCAATACACTCATACACATAAAATAATAATAAGAAGTAAAATATTTTTTAAAAAGAATTTTTGGGTGGGATGATTTGGCAAGAGACAGCAACAGTTAGGCAGAGGTGATCAGCTGGAGGAATAGAAGATGTCTCCTGCTGGCGCATTTCATGGTAGTACAAGAAGGAGAATGATATATGGGGAAGCTCTTTGTTGTGGTGCTTGGCTTTTATTAGCCATTTGCTGCATACACACTGTGAGTACACCCTACTTTATGTCCTTTACAAACATCTCGCTTAATCCTTAGCAGTTACTAGAGGTAAGGCAGTAGTAGTACTCCCTCTCACAAATGGGGAAACTGCAGAATAAACATTAAATAACTTGCCCAGGATCATAGTGTTAAGTTGCAGTATAAGATTGTGAATTTGTGCAATGTCAGTCAAGCCCGGTGTGCCCTAATCTTCGTACTGTGAGTGTCAAGGAGAGGTGGTGTTTGGAGTAACCTCTGAGTAACAGAGAAACAGGAAAACCAAACCACCTTTTAGTTATTTGTGTGAATGGCATGTTACACAGTCATCATGGTAGGGTGTCACCAAACATGTCATATTTATTTTATGATAAATCTTGTTTGATGATGGCTGATTGATAACATGCTCAGTCATTGTAACCTGTTGCTCTTACTGCAGAGACATTTTTTTGCTAAGCTTATTTATTTTTATTTTATGTATATGTGTGTTTTGCATGCATGTATGTAAGTGCACCACATATGTGCAGTACCCACAGAGACCAGAAGAAGGCATCAAATCCCCTGGAACTGGAGTTAAGGATGGTTGTTAGCCACCAATGTGGTTGCTGGGAACTGAACCCAATTCCTCTCAAAAGCAGCTGCTGCTCTTAACCACTGAGCCATCTCTCCAGCCCTCTTGGTAAGTTTTTTTTTTTTTTATTAGAGAAAACTGCTTTGATTTTATGCCTTTTCTGGCTTTTGGCATTAGATAAAAACAGACATCTGTCTGGACTGAAGTTCGCAGCATTCACCCAAGGGCCTGTCACTGCACCTGGGTCTTTGTATTCTGTGAGCATCTCCTATCATGTGGGGACAGGATGTTCCAGGACATCAGCCACCCTGGCTGTTGGGATTGCTGTTGGAGTCTTCAGCACAAGCCTTGTAATTAACATACAACATAACCTCCTTTTTTTCTTTCATAAAACATAACAAGACTGGAAGTTTCCAGTTAGAACCTTCTTCAGTATCCCTTAGATATCCAGCTCACCGTGAACCCGTGATATGGGACACTATGCTATTTTCAGTAGTTCTTCTTCCTCAGCAAAACCAAGTGTAGCGTGTGAATCCCAGTCCTACCCACCAAAACCCCTGACAATATCTTCTGTGGGTTCCCATGGCTGCCCTACAGATACTTGAGAAAGCGCTATGACCCCCAGTCTTTTCCTTTTTGTACCAGTCCTGGCAACTCCTTTTCCAACCCACTGTCCTGCAGATGCTAGAGTTCAGGACATGGCCCACATGGCCCCCGTGTCTCTGAAAACCCCATCCTCCTCATGGTACCCTTTGCTCTCCTGAGTCAATTCAACACCCCAGGCTTGGTGTAAGATTTCCCAGTATGGTTCCCATCATGAGGATATCCCCTGTCCTTGGACAGTTTCTGAGACTGTCACAGCTTTGTGAGCAAGAACAATTGAGCGTATCTGTTGCTTGGAGTCAGCAAAGTCTCTTGTGCTGGAGACTCTGTTACTTGCAACCTAGAGGTATTCCTCTCTCTGACCCCTCCTTCCTTTACATGGACCAGTATGGTTGCTTCAGCTCTGGAACACTCTTGCCTGGCCAACTGGGGTGTGCTTAGCTGTTCTCCAAGCTTCTGGTATACCTTCCCACTGTCTTGTTCAATTTAAAGGGGTATTACAAATTTAAAGGAGCTATTACTAGCTCCTCTAGGGAGGAGCTGAAGAAAGGAGCTAGTAAGCCAAGTTATCCTGCTTGGGCCTGTGGCCCATGGTCACTTTGACATCTACCAAGCTAAACAGTGACAGTATTCTTAATGAGGTCTGCCATGACATCTGATTATACAGATGGCCACATGATCTAAGAGGAGAAACATCAGTCAGGGAATCAAAGCACTAGGGGATTAGACCTATTTCTCTTGGGAAAGACATGTAATTATGCCTCAGTTTCTCCAACTGGTTCATAAGATTAATAATGCTTGTTTTATAGTAATTCAAGGTTTCTACTAGAATATAGAACTACTCACATTTTGGCCTGACTACGTGTTTTTGTTGTGGCAGCTGTCCTGTGCATTGCCCCGGTGGTCAGTAGCATCCGTGGCCTCACTCCATAAATGCAAGTAGCACCTCCGATTGTAAAACTGCCTCAGGTGATTGTACTAACTCTTAGGTTTATTGGATTATGATCAGTCACTATGTGAAGAAACACAGGGTATGGTGGGTTCTGTTTGTTTGCTTTTGTTTGTTGGTTTGTTGAGGAATTCAACTTTATTTAGATTAAGAAGGTAGTGGGTTTTCATCTTCCATCTGTAGTGAAGTAAAAGCAGGAAGAAGAGACAACCTTTTTCATACTACACCCCTCCATGATCCAGGAAGTAGCTTGAGATGCCTGTGCCTTATGCAATTCAAGCAAGCTTCTCCCTTTTAATGTATTTAAGAGCGACTGTGTGTGGAGTCACAAAGATGAGTAACGGTACCTGTTTGCCTGGATGATAAATTCTTGTGGGAGGAATATTTAAGCACAGAAATGACTAGAATACAGAAGGAACAGACCTAAGACCAGAAGGAGGGGCTCAGGTGGCAAAGAGTAAAGGCACCAGAGAAGAGGTGATGTTTAGGATAGGTCCTGGGGGCCGAGCAGGGTTTTAGCAGCTGGATGTAGTATAGCCTGAAGGTGGTCGAGGCAGTGGGGCAGCATGGTCAGGGGAAGAAAGCACCAAGATAGACCTTGTGACCAGGTCATGAAAGCTCCAAATGCCAGGTTTGTGCAGTGTGCAGTGGGGAGCTAGGGACAGTTTTTGAGCAGTGGAGCAGAGCTCTGTCTGAGGAAGCTGGGAAGGAAAGTCTAAGTGAGTAGGTATTAGGAGGGATCAGATACAAGATGATGTGGACCCAAGTAGAGGCACAGTACCGGGAAAGGAGAGAGGATGGCTCTAGGGGAGGGGAACTTGTGAGAGAAGCACCTGGGTTTGTGGGGGGTAAAGAAAAGGGAGGAGCCTAAGCTCATGTATCATTGCAGAAGACGGGGCAGAAAGATTCTAAGAGCTAGAAGTGGTAGATGACCACAAGGAAACTGTGTTGTCTGGACACCACAGAGTAGTTGATCATATGAACCTACAGCACTTAGGACAGCATGATGCATAAGACCTGTGCAAACCCAAGCCAGACAGGGGCCCAGTGAATGAGGGAGGCGGACAGGAAGCCCCAGCCCTAACTGAGGATCTGTTGGCAATTGATAGTTGCTGGAAGAGGAAGAGTCAGTTTTCCTTACTGATGTGTCACCCAGTAGGCCCATATCCAAGAGCATTTTGGAAACACAGATTAGACTCAATAGGCCTTTTTTAAAAAAAGGCAAATAATAATACAGGACATGAAGTCAGAGGGGAGAGTAAGGTAGGAGGGGGCTTTGAATATGATCAACACATGTTGTATGAAACTTTTGAATCTATGAAATTTTTAAAAAGAAAGGAAGGAGGCAGAAAGGAGGAAAATAACAAATTTGAATCCCTGAGAGCAGAGTTTCCATTAATACAACAGGAGAAGTCAAGACGAGCTAGGACTTTGTGCCCTGGAAAAGGGCCAGGGCAAAGCTTTAAACTGGGGGCTTTCCAGAATTTTCAACACCCATGCCTGAAAGGTCTCCCATATTTCCTGTGAGTAAGGCACAAGAGTTTTTGCTTGGTGCTTTGTTTATTCCAGAGAGATAAGCTTCCCAATTCCATGTATCATTTGGAAGAGGGGATATTTATATGATCCTCAAAAATAGCATTCAGTTAAAAAAAAAAAGTAGGGGAGAGAAACAGCTCCCCTAGGCCTACGGGGCCTTAGTCCCCATGCAAAGCATCTATTTATGAGCAGAAAGAATCAGAGTTCAGATTTAACTAAGTTAACAGCAGGAATAGAATTGCATGTGGAACATGTGCCATATGCAGCTTTTCCTAATAGTCTAGCAATACATCGGGATGCTCTGAGTCTATGCACACAGGAGTGTGTCCACAGTAGGGGCTCCAGGCACTAGATTGGTACAGCTGGGCTTCCCACTACTGTTCACATAGCCAGACAGCAATACACAGACCAGACTGGGGACACTGAGAGCAGGACCCCATGTTTGTGTTCTGGCAAAAGGCCTCCACCTTTCCTAGGGACTCCTCAGTCACATTTCCATTTTGTCTTCCCCACAGGTGACCTGACTTTAGTCCATTATTGTTCCAAGAAACCTTGCCTCACCTCCCCCACTCTTTTTATTATTTCATTCCAACACTCCATGCAATTATAATGCTGAAATCCTTTAATGCATCAGAGGAGGGACAAATCAAAGTGATGACTCCCAGGATACCCATCTATCTTCCACCCAACATATATATTTCACACATCAATATTTATCTACTAACCAACCCAAGGGATACTTGGTACATCAATGGGACTGCCACAGGGAAGAAAGATATCCTTCCTCCTTGGGTTCATTCTGGACCCCACACCATGTTCACTCCCAGTGGAACAATGAGGGAGAAGCCCAAGGACATGGCCCTCCATGTTCCCAGCTGTGAATGTTGGCATGGAGATACAGCTGAGAAATCTCTGTTTACTCCAGCTGCTATCTAAAGAACATGGCTTCTCTGTGGGAACTTGTTTACCACTGTTTAGACACCTTCACCTACATTGGCCTATTCTTTTATCACAGTGGAGACTGACACAGGTAACAGCCTCCTGCTTCATAAGGGATACGGTGACAAGGATGGACCCAACCTTCTACCTGCTCACTGCTATTCTCTACTGCCTCAGCCTCTGCTTTCTTTCCATCTCCTTCCACAGGCTCCCTCTGCCTTGCTTCACTGCTCATTGAGTGGGCAATAAATATAGGAGGAATGATCAAAGAATAGAATTGATGAATGATCAATGAGTAGAATGAATGGATGAAATAATGGGTAAATAAAAGAATAAAAGGAGATAAGGGGGGCAGTGAGATGGCTCAGCCAGTGATGGCCACCAAGCCTGATGACCTGTGTTCAGCCCCAGGTCCTGTGAGACAGAGACAACTCCCATAACCTGTCTTCTGAATTGCACACTTGTGTATACTGTGGCATCTGTGTATGGGGCATGCACACACATAGACACACAGGAAATAAATAATTTTAAAATTTAAGGAGATGAAATGCAAAAGGAAGCTCAGCTCCTGTTGCTAGGTCTAATTAGGATATCGAAACAGCTTTGTACATTTAGCTTTTTGACTTCCCAGGGTGCCCATTTCTTTCAGTTCCTGTGTTCTCAGCTTTTATTTTCTTTGAATTTTTCAATGCTCTTTACAATTAAGTCTGTACTACTGAGGCCAGTTTCATAGATTGCTTTTTTTTTCTCTTTGTTTTGTTTTGTTTTTTTTTTTTTGACACAGGGTCTCCCTGTAGCCCCAGCTGACCTAGAACTTACTATGTAGACCAGGTTGGCCTTGAAGTCTCAGAGATTGATCTGCCTCTGCCTCTCAAGTGCTGGGATTAAAGGCATGTGCAATTATTTACGTTTTTATTGTATGAAATCACTTGGTGGGGACAGTGACGTGGATTGCGTTCCAGGTCATCAAAGACTCAAGGGTTACTTAGTACTATAGACACTGGGATTATGAATGGCAAGAGTATACTATTTGTCTTCTAGTCAATAATAAAATTGTTATTCTTCAAGAATTTAGACAAGAAATAGTTCAAATAAAACAGTACTTCTTAAAAACCAGAGCTTCCCACCAGCCACTGGTCATTTTTCAGGCATGTGATTGGCCTGAACCCATCTGAGTCTATCTTCTGTCTTTCAGCCAGTGGCTCAGAGTAAGGATGAATTGCTAGATTTTAAAATCCTGCTGGGCTTTGTCAGGTAACTTCTGCAGATGAGCACTGTAAGCCCTACTGAAGTTGGCTAGAGTCTCTAACTAACTAACAAAACCCTAACACATGAACACCCTGGATTTCCAGGGGCTCCCTCTTACCAACTTCAGCATCTCTTCAGGGAGAGTCACTAGGTGTGGTTCAGTTCTGAGTTTTGGCAACAGTAGTCACAGATATTTCCGTAGAAAGAATTGTTAAATGGTCTCTGCCCCTTGGAAGTATTTCTGACACTATGTGGGCTCAACAGTCACTTCGTGCTGACAGTGAGAGAACCATAACTCTAAACACATCTCACGTCACTGCGTCTACAGGGGCAGGGAGGTTACTGTTTGTCTAATAATTTAAAAATTACACAACCGCTTTTATCAAACAGCAGCTCCTGAAAAGGAACCACAGGGGGAAAAAATACCACAGAAATACACTAAAAAGTTGGACAATTTTATGCAGAAACTGCAGAAGTTTTAGTGTTTAATAATTAAGATAAGTGACGAAGATGTTAAGATACCAATTCCAGTTTGAGAAACTGGGGTGGGGATCACTCTGTAAACTAACTATCCAGACTGTGGTAAGAATGCACACTTTATAAAACCTGTCCGCACACAGTATTTAGTTGCAGAAAGCTGCTTGGGATTTCTCTTGGCTTGAAAATGTTGTTCTGGTCTTTGATGTAAATTATCAGCAACCTTCGGCCCTTGTGAGTGGCAGAGACCTTGATTTTGACTACCACACTTCTTCCACCCCAGCCTGGGTCATGGGGTCCTCAGTGCTTCCCTCCAGATCGTCAATTCCACTATTCATGTCATCAATTCTAATGATCTGGTCGGATGTGGTCTGAAATTTGTCTTGTATCTACTGCAAGAGCATCTCCATTACCAAGGTGATGACCTGCATGGTCTTGGGGTCCATCTCAGCCATCTCCCCCATGCCCAGCTTGACAGTGATGTCTCAGAACCATCACCTACCCTTGGGTTTGTCAGACACCCCCACTTTTTTCAATAACACAACCATAGGATCTCCGGGCATTGTGCACAGGTCGCTTTTATCAAGTACCATAATGCCCTGACTGATACAGTGGCTCTGTATTTTACCCTAGTAATTTCTACGATAATCATTGTCACAAACCAAGTAAGTCCATTTGCTACCTAATGGCCAGGGCTGTTCCAGATTAGGTCTGATCTGGAGACTTGCTCAGTCTTCAGGTTCACCCAGCAGGCACTCTGAGTGCTTTCTGATCTGGGTATGCTTGTTTCTCTGGTGTCCTTAACCTGTGGTGATGGTCAGACAGTTTTGTGAACTAAACGTGACTTTCTCTATCATAACCAAAGTTTTCTTTACCAACATCTGTTTAAACTAGCTATACTTTTTTCATGACATCAAATTCTATTTCTACCAATTGACAATTTATTGTCCATCTAGCATCTAACACTTTAGATAGAGCTGTGCACATGTAAGTCCCAACTGGTGAGGGAGGGACTGTGGAGACTCAAGGGTAGGGGGCTATGGTGCATCAGATCCTGAGTGCCCTGGGAGGAAGTTGGACTCAGGTGTAAGCCCCCCTTTCCAATCTCAGGTAAACCCCTGTCCCCACAGCCAAGTTCCCTACTGGATTGGTGGTGATTAGAATGGAGGCTATCATTACACACTCTGTCTCTGTCTGGAGCAGGATTGAAGTTCGAGATGGATTGTTAGTGACTACAGCTGCAAAAAGCTGGGGAAGGAGATAGGAAATGAAAGAGAAGCTGTCAGCACTTTGCAGAGCCCTTGCACATGCATCATTTAATTTAATCTGCCCAGTCCTGTATTGTTGGGGTGATTGTCTCTATTGTACAGTGAGAGTGCTGGCATCTAGAAGATTATGCAGTATGTCACCCAGCAAGATGAAGGAAGACTTGGCTTGAGCCTCAAAATCTTTTGTTCCTTCCATCACACCAGAATTAAATCTCTGGAATTCCTTCCTGAGGTTCATGTCTGCAAAATGGGGCTAATGATGGCACTTATATTGTGACCTATGTAATGAACAGTGGTGCATTTCATGCCCTACCTAATACGAGTCCCTCATCTTCATCTCATTCATCCTTACTCCTTCCTGACCTCACCTGCCTCCTGACTTTCCCTCTGAGCACCCTGGGCAGTGTCCCCACCCTCAAATATGCACATGGACACTGAGGCATGTTATTAGAGTTAGCCTCGCTATGTAACTAGAGAAACTGAGTCAGCATTTGAAAGCTTATTTCAGAAAGGCAATGGGTCAGAGGCCTGCTGTCTGTCAGACCAGTAGCTGAAAATGAGGCTAAGTTGAGGGAAACTATGGTTCCAGAGGAATAGCACCCTGGCACATACATACCCCAACATAGCCTTGTCATGTCACATGTAGAAACACTGCAATAGAAACAGCTCCCTGCAGAACGTCTTTGCATGCTGTCAGGCCTCAGTTACCCACTGAAGAAGCCAACTTTGCTTCAAGAATATAGACACAAGTCAGAATGAAGTATGGCTGGGTTAGAAAGGGGCATCTCACAAAGGTGACCTTGAAGGAGTGGGGCTCTGGCTGGCTTATCTGGTGTCTTATGTCCCCTCCCTACACCAGGTCTGCCAGAATAGCCAGTTTAAGCTGGCTTCTACAATGACCCCCCAAATCTAATTTCCAGGAGCCCAAATGACCTTTTCTCCTTCCCTCTTCCTGCTGTTGTCCAATGAAAATTTTGTTTGGTTCTGTCAGACACCATGATATGAGTGCCTTGGTCACTACCAAGAATATGAGGCTGGCTGTCATGGGCCCTCCCTCATAAGCCAACCGGGTAGACTGATGCCTGTTAAGTTATTTATACAGAGCACAGAGCCATGGTGGCTTTGCTACCTGTAAGTTTTATGATCTCAGAAAAATTACATGGGTCCCTCACCTCAGGCTACTTCCTTCAGAAAATGGGACTAGTCAGAGTACCTATTGCTGTGAGACAAATGTGAATTTTAATTAAAATACACCAAGTGCCCAGAACAGTGCTTGACCTATAGCAAGTGTTTGTTTTTATAATCATTGTCATTCCCACTGTTGAGTGTTATTCTGTGATAACTATGATGAAGACACAGGTGTGCTGGGAGCCCCAAAAGAGAAGCTTGATCTACCCTAGGAGCCTAGGAAGAGTTCCTGGAAGGGGACAATAAAATGAAATGAATCTCGAAAGGTGACTAGGCATCATCCAAGAAAAGAAGATGCAAAAAAAAATGTCCCAGGAGAAGGTGATGGAAACCAGGAGCAGGATGCTTGGGCATAAGACAGACAGATAAGAGCTAGCACCTGCTGGGCACTGGCTGGTACTGCTGTGGTGCCATGTTTTGGGGGTGGGGACAGTGACTGGGTGGCAAGCATTGGTCTTGTGACCTCTTTATCCAAGATCCCACTCTCCTTCCCCACTTTGGACTACACCTAGCCTTGGAACCCACTCGTACCTACCAACCTGACTCCCCCATTGTATTGGCCACAATATGGAGAGAACATGTGACCCAAGCTGGCCAATCATGATGATCCCTGGGATTTCTGCCAGAGCTGGGAGAAAAGAATGAAACTTCCTCCTCATAGCATGTTACTGGGAGGGTGTTTTTTTTTTTGGTGGGGGGGGGGCTCTACTTCATCCATAGAGAAGTCCTAGGCCTGGCCTCTGAGCTCCTAGGAACCCTGTGATCACTGCTTCCAGGAAAGTCCCCTGTGGTTCTTCCTTCTGTGCTATAAACTTTCCCAGCATCCTGCCAGCAAACCTCTCTTAAAACCAAAGTTTCTTCAATCTGGCTTCTGACATCTGCAAATGAAAAAGGCCTGAATAATAGACTAAGGAGTTTGGATTTTATCCTCTGTGCAGTGAGGAGCTGCTGAAGGGTGTTAAATTGGGATCAGTTGTGCATTTTAGAGCTGCCACCCTGACAGCAGTGTGAAGGAAAACTAGGAGAGAGGTGGGAGATAGAGACCCTGCCTAGCACCATTGTCCATTGCCAGGGAGAACAGAGAGAATACAGAAACAGGAACGGAAAAGAGAGATGCTCTGAGGAGTATCAAGGTAGGTGCCTGAGTTGTAGTAAAATGGCCAGAACTGAATGACAGATGTGCTTCCACAAGTGAAGCTGTGGGTCCTCTATGGTGGTCCAGGTATGTAAGAGGCCTAACTTTGCTTGAAGGTTCAGGACCCAGAAGCAGACAGTTGGCAGAGGCAGCCAAGGTCTGCTCTCTCCTTTGTAGTCAAAGCCTTTCTGTCACTACACACTGTCACCTTGCTGGGTCAGAGCCCAGCTCTCACTGTTTTGCTCTCTCCTCCACTGATGAATTTCTCTTAAATGTATTTGTCTAGTTCTGCCTTCCTTAGAGAGTCCCCTGCTCAGAGCTGGCCCTCCTTCTTGTTTTTAATGTCTTCCTTCTGGGGTTCTCAGCTTGGCTGTGTGTTCTCCATATAAAATACTGATGATGCCTGCAGCCAGAAACAACCAAACATTCCTGAAAAGAACCTCTGACAGAGGAAATAGCCTAAGAAGAAGGAAAGTGGCAGTTTAAACACACATTTTGGATGCCAAAGACTTGTCAGTTCACTTCCCTCCTTCTTTGATCCTGTGGGACACCTACCATCCCCATTTTACACGTAAGAAATCCAAGGTTCAGGAAGAGCAAATGACATATGAAACACCACATAGCTGCCAACGGAGTGGATGATGATTTGAACCCAAATCTGGAGCAACTCACACAGTTCTGCCTCTTTCACCTTTAAAACAATTAGTTTTTTAACCATTTGTGAGTAGGTTGCAGCTAAACCCTATTCTGAGATCTGTTGATATCTAAGATGTGAATTGGCTTATATGGTTTCGGGTGGTGAGCCTCACAAATTGAGTATCAGAAGGGCGCCATTTTCCTTGGCATCTGTTGTCTGGTTTACATAAGATGGGCTGAGCAACCAGAAGGACTGAGCTGGGGTGTGCTTGTGCTCTTTTCTTTGAATTGTACTGCTCCACAACTCAAGGAGAGCTTTCATCATGCGCTTCCAGAAACCCTGCTCATCTGGAATTTATCTCATGCTGCAGGCAAGGCAGTACCCTGCACCAAGCAGCCTTCTGATTATCCCAATGTGGCATCCAGAATGCCCTTGGATATACTCTCATCCCCTCCATTCTTGGTCCTGGCTGAGGACGGGGGGCGGGGGGAAGACATCTCCTGATTTACCTCCAACTTTCTAAAATGATGCTTCAGCAAATATGTTGCTCAGATCCAGGAAATTAATCCATGATTCAGCAGAGCAGTCAGAGTTCAGGGCTGTGACAAAGAGTTGTTCTGAACATTCACAAATATAAACCAAGTATACAATAGGCAGTTGGTAGCACCCAAATGAGAGTTGTCTTCAGGGCTAAGCTCTGGGAGGCTGCCATAGAAGCTGTATATGTCCTGAAGATGGGTTATACCATATGTAGAGTGTATGTAGTATGTGACTAGGAGGGAATACCTGCAGCCAGGTGACCAGGTTCCATCACTGAAGAATTCTGGGCAAGTTGATTACCCATGGAGTCTAATGCTTCTTATCTGGAAAATGACAGTAATACCTCATAGAGCTTTATGAGAAATAAATAACTTAGCACAAGTGAACTGCTTAGGACAACTTTAATTATAAGCATTTTAATACATGATGTACAGTGGGTATTAGCAAAAACCATTGCCATTCTTAGCCCTATCCTGGTCCCTGTTTTAGAAAGCCGTACTATGACCCTCTTCTGTGACTCTTCCATGGGGTGTAAAGTTCTGAAGGCCCAAAAAAACAAGCATTTACCCCTCCTTCTAGGCCATCCTTCAGTGGCAACTAGGACCCTGGACTCGCCCCCTGCCCCCATCTAAATAGCTTAGAGCTTCCAGGACCCATATGGCCCTTATCCTAGTTATCACCTAAGGATGGAATCCAATACTTTATGAACCCTCAGAGGCCAAACTTGACTGAAGGTCAGAATATGGACTGTGCCTGATTCTGTGTACTTCTGCGTCCCACCATGAGCATGTGGCCCCTTATGGATGATGGTCTCCACATGTTCGTTGTGGACTC
The DNA here is from genome assembly GCF_000622305.1 of Nannospalax galili. Classification (NCBI taxonomy): domain Eukaryota; kingdom Metazoa; phylum Chordata; class Mammalia; order Rodentia; family Spalacidae; genus Nannospalax; species Nannospalax galili. The sequence goes on along the minus strand of NW_008351346.1, from coordinate 3,223,923 downwards.
AAAATTTTGCATTTGAATCTAGTCTTCCAGATATGAAGATGTAATTGTTGGGGGAGGAAATTATCACTTATTTAACAACTTACAGGCTAAATTGATAACTTTTAAATATATAGTCATTTTTATCATGTATCAGTATTTTGCCTGCATGTATGTAAGTGTACCACATGCATGTAATGCCTGCAGAGGGTATCAGATCCCCTGAAACTGTAGTTACAGACAGTTGTTAGTCACCACATAGGTGTTGGGAACTGAACCTAGGTCCTTTGCAAGGGCAGCTGGTATCCTTAACTGCTGAGCCATCTCTCCAGCCCCTAGGTAGGCTTTTTAATTTTTGTCCCAGACTCTGTGAGCTTTAGGGATGGATCTGATAATCTTGATAGTGAAAAGTGAAATAAGGAAAGGTTACTCAACTGTTGCTCCCAAGACTAGCACCTGGTAGTGACCCTATTACTACACAGCTTTCTCCTCCTCCATCTGCTCACTTTGCCCAGGAGGACTGAAAACAGTATTTGCAGATAGGGCTGGGCCACCATCCACTCCTGCTAATGGAAACAGCTCTTAGCAACTCCCATTTTCACCCTCCCACCTCACTCTAGGTTCTTTTGGAATTGTATCATTTTGCTGTCTTCGGTTTCCTTTGCAATATCCCTCAGGGATACCTCTTCAGGTCCCAAGTGAACACAGTTATGTATTTGGCAATATCACAACCATGATCAATTCACATCAACATAAACAAGATTATCTACAGAAAAATCAGGTGCATTCTTATGTTCCACTCTTCTGTCTCAGCTCTACATATGGCCTTGAAAACTCACAGAGCTCTGCCTGCCTTTTACCTCCTGAATTCTGGGATTAAAGGTGTATAGCACCATGATGGCCAGCCAAGTAGCTTAATCTTTGAAAACCAAATTCAGAGAGTAGAAAGTGTGAGGCTTCTGTGAGAAAGAGACAAGATGATGGACCATCATTTACCATGGTCTCCCAACCATTCCAGAACCACTGGCCGTCTGTACCTTAACACTTGTTTCTGCACTTGTTGGACACCCTGCTAAAGTGGGTGAGGCACAGTCAACTCCCAACCATGGAAAAAGAACATCTCTGGACTTAGGAGGTGGTACTGTGTAATCAAATGCCCCACTCTGCCACTGGCTCAATCTGTGTCTTTGTAGCAGTTACTGACTTGTTTGATTTGTGGATGCTGCATGTATAAAATAGGAATTATGGTGCTGACCTTGTAACTGTGACGGGATTTAAAGAAGCAGCATATATAAAAGCTCCTGACAGTACCAGGCACAAAGAGATTCTCAGTAAATGTAAACATAAGAACCCTGTCTGATCCTCACACCACAGCTACTGCCTAGCAATCCACATTGGTCCTTGTCTTCTTTATGCTGAGAGAAGCTGTTTGTTGGAAGGGGGAGGCTGAGCTCCCTGGCTCGGGTAACTGGCTAAGCCCCCAGCAGAGCTACCTTTGTAAGCTCATCTCTGTCAGCCTTAGCTTTCCTCTTGTGGCTACCCTTGAAATTCAAACTTATCTGAGCTGGACAGAAGCTCTGTGGCCTGGAGTACCACACACATATCCAGTGTATCGCCTCAGCAAGGCTTCAGGGAGTCCCGTGTGGCCGCTTGCAACATTCATCCTTTATTCTCTTAGCTACATATGTTCAGACTGCTAATGCACTTTACTCTCTTGTGTGAATATTCATTCCTGCCTGTCCAAGAGCGATGTTTGGTAAAGGGTGAGTGTAGAAAATGAAAAAAGGTAATTGGGAACCAGGGGCAGGGTAGCTTTGAGAAGGGTTAAAATGAGGGGGTCGGTCATCAGCTTTCAGTGTATGCTCTCTTGGACATCATTCTAGAGGTTTGATTGTTTCTTGTCACACTGGGAAATCTCCCACTCAGAAGGCAGAAGCTAGACATGGGCCTCAGACTGACCATTGTTCCTTTAAGTGTGTTGTGGGTAGGTACAGCTTGTTTTCCCCTCTGCATCATCTCCTTTGAAGTCTCTTATTTCAGAGGGAGGTAAATATCAGGCACTCATATGTTTTGCTGTGTGTAGCAGATGCCGCTGAAGGAATTGAAGGCAACTAGGTGTGTTAAATTCATTTTAACCCATCAGGGCTGCTTGGAGTAATTTCCCTGGAAACCTGTGAAAAGGGTTTTCAAGTTGAACTTGAGACAGTTGTAAATGTGTCCTTTTGTTAGATAACAGAAGGTGAATGCTAATGCTGAGAGGGACTTGGGGAGCCAGATGAGTTCTTGTCTGAGAAGCTCTCAGAAGCATTCTTTGTCTTCTTTCAAGGCCTTAGCTCCTTGGCAGGTAATTTGGAGCTGGTTCTAGAGGGTGAGAACTGTCCTGTGGAGAGTGGGAAAGTGGGGTGGAGACCCTGGTACAGTCAGTTCATCTCTGCCCCTCAGGCCCTTCTTCTGTAAAGTCATAGTGTGCTTAATGTGGAAAGGCACTAATCAGCAGAGCTGTGGGGATGGGACACCAGAAGCTAACACAAAGTCACACAGGCCTGGGTGTCAGCTTCCTGGTTCTCATCCTTGGTGACCAACCAGTCACCTGAAGTAAGTCATTTGACTCTATCAGCCTTGGTTTTCTTGTCTTCAAAAATGAGGGATTGGATTAGATCGAAAGATGAAAAACATTTTCTCTCAAGATTCAGAAAATCTTTTATGTTTTAAGCTTCATGGGCCATGTGATTTCTATCTCAGCTACTTAATTCTGTCACTGTAGCATGAAAACAGCCAAAAATATATTATCTAAGAGGGTAAACATGGCTGTGTTCCAATAAAACTTTATTCATAAAAATTGACAGCAGGCCATTGCTTGCCATCAAGGTAGATAAAAATATGGTTCTTGGGCTAGAGAGATGGCTCAGCAGTTAAGAACACTGGTGGTTCTTGCAGAAGACCCAGGTTCAAATCCCAGCACCCACCTGGCAACTAACAACTGTCAGTAACTTCAGTCCCAGGGGATCCGACACCCTCTTCTGACCTCCGCGGGCATTGCACAACATGGGTGCACTTACCTACATGCAGGCAATACACATACACATAAAATAAAAATGATAAATTAAATTTTAAAAAATATATATGTTTCTTTCTTACAATAAAGTTAACAAATTTTATCAGTATTTGAATGTGTAATTATAAGGTTTTTCTTTACTGCACAATTTACCGCAATTATATGTTCAATAGCTATCTTGAGTATAGCAATATTTTTTAAAATATTGCCACTCCAAGGCCCTTGGAGGTCATGAAATCCCATGCCCTTTCCCTGCTGGAAGTTCCTCAATAAGTCCCTAATACCTGGTTATCTGTATTCTTTAGTGAGCTTGTCATTCTGGGGGCGACCACTGCACCCAAGCCCTTCCCCCTATTGGCAGGCTCTAGTGAAGGCAAAATCTGCTTCCTTGTAACTTTTCCTGATGGCCCTAATTGTGCCGGCCCCTTTCTTCTGCCCTATCTCCGCCATGTGTCCCATGGGTAGAGCTGCTATTCGCCTATTGAGTCCATGAGGCCTCAACTTTGCCTCCTTCACACTAATATGGTGCCCCTAGTCTCAACACCCCTTACCTCAGTGCCCTGCCCTAAACTTACTCTTCCTTGCTGAGCCTTGTAGGTAAAACAGTAATTACTATGGTACTGTCTACTCAGCTTTATGTTCTGGCTGTACTCCTGTCTATCAGTCCCCACATAACCCAACCTACGTACTCTTACCAGACACCCAAAAATTTCTTTCTGGGCCCCAGTTTGTCCAGAGAGAAGGATTAGAATACATCATAGCCAATCAAATTGCCAGTGCCTTCCCTCTACTGTACACCATAGTTCAGTCATTCTTGCTTGAGTAAAACAACTAGCTGCCTTCCCAGCAAAAGGCTGTGCTAATGTAAGCATGCATCCATAGAAAAATAAATACCATTAAGACTGGAATGAAACGGAGGTCCTTGGAGCAGCACTTCTCAGATGAGAGCAAATGGATACTCACTGTCATCAGCCTATTGGAGAAACAGCAGCTTGTGCTGATGAGGAAATGTGATATGGGACTGCCAAGGTTGTACTGGCTGATTGCCTAAACGAAGGAAGGAAAATGTACTATTTGGGAGTCTATTAATCTATTGTATTTATTGAGCACCAGCGGCAAACTCTGTATCCCTTAAGATACAAAATTCAGGGAGACAAGAGTCTCATCCTGGGCACTATGAGTTTCCCAAACCAGACAGGACAGAAGAAAGGGAGCATACAAAGGCAAAAGTGAAGGTCAAAGTCAGGAGTCATGGTCAAGATTTATACTCAACCAGGAAGGATGACAGAGCCCTGCCATTAGAAGCCAAGGGCCACAATGCCCAAAGAGGTAGAGCTAAAAGAGCTCTTGGACTCCTCCATTCCAACACTCCATTTTACAGATAGTCATTGAAACCTGAAGAGTGCTCAGGTTCTTGAACCCAACCACTGTTTTCCCATATGTTGAAAGTGGGCATTTCAGCTGAAGAGGTAAGCCTACTATAGGACAGCTCCGATGGAGGGAGAAAAATGCCCTAGAAGATGAAATAGACAAGCCTCAGAGCTGGAAAAGGAGACTCTTCTTCCTGAAGGGACTCCAGAAGAGAGCAAGTAGCTCATATTCATTCTGACTTCATTGTTGGGAGTTGTTTCATTTTAAACTGTGACCTGGCCAATATGCTAGTGGAAATTTACTCCCCAAATATACCTCGTCTATAAAGAGTGCAGACTCTTCTCTTTCCCTGGCTGAGGGCCTTCTGCTGTAGAGAAACACAGCTCTGGGCTGAGCCATGTCTGGCTCGTGTGGAAACAGCATCCCACGCCCAAATGCAGACAAATGGCAATGCAGATAACCAAACACCTGGAGCCCTGTGGCTTGCCTGGAGTGCAGAGGCTTGATTCCATCTCCAGTTCTGGCTGCAGATAATGAGGCACCCAGAAGTAAACAAGAGGGGTACATATGTTTGAGCAAGTTCAGTCACTATTGGAATAACTGTTTCCACAACCATGTCTCCAGCAGCCCCACTGAGAGCTGGAATATCCATGGAGACCACAGAAGCCACCAGGCCCTGAGCTTAGAAGCCTGGGTATAGATTCTTGTAGACCAAATGACTAGCCTCTGTAGATGGATGGAGAGACGGGAAGAGCATCCATGTGCATGATCACACAGGGATCATCAGTGAGTAGGAGAGAGCCATGCAGTGAGATGATAACATGTATAGTACATTCATCTAAGACTCATAGTCCTCAAAGCATTTTCTCACCTTGACTGAGTTTTCTCTTTAGAGAAAAGTCTCATTATTCCCATTTTATGCACAAGGGAGTTGAACCTTGGAAAAACAAAAGGATTAGACCAAGAGGGAAAGAGGAAAACCCTAAGTTTAGAACACAGACACTCTGCAGCATGTCACAACTAGTTCCTGCCAGGGCTAGTGTCATTGTCTCTGGAATCCCTTCTGGGATCATCAGCCCTTCCAAATGCCCCCAGCATTTACCATGGGGTCCTCAATTCAGCTCCTTCTCTACCTATCATCCATCACTAGATTAGCTACATGAAGTCAGGGGCCATGCCTTCTTTACTGTTGTGTCTCCAGAGCCTAGGATTAGTTGATAGACAGAGCAAGATGAAGAGCAAAGTCTACCACCACAACCCAGAGTATCTGTGCCTTCACTGCGCCCACTATCTCTTTGCCCTCACCTCTGCCCACCTTCCCTAAGCTTGCCTTGGATGCACAAAACACATTTATACCTCTCGGCCTTTGCTCTTGTTGCCCATATGCCTGGAACATCTATCACCAGTTATCTCCCTCACTTCATCTGGTATTTGCTTAAAATGACAGAGAAGCCATCTTTGTACCTTTTCCTAGATGCCTCTATTTGTCTGTAGATAACATCTCCAGGAACAGGAGCTTTACTTCACTCACTATTGTGACCCTAGAGCTTAGAACAGTCTCTGACACTCAGTGAAAATTTGAAGAATGAATGTCAAACCATGCTATCCTGCTATGAAGTCACCAGAAACTTCTGTCAAATCTTGAAAAGACAGTAGTACCACATGACCCTCCTGAACCTGTCACTTTTTATCCTTCCCTTCCATCTTCCTGAACTTCGAGAATCACTACCTCTACATCAAGTGGAGAATGCTGAAGGGAACTTTATAAGACCAGACTGTGTCCCTGGGAGTCAGGAACCCCAGCGATACACTAGTGTCAGACACATGAAAAGATGTTTACTGATACAGCTATGGTTTCTGAGTTTTTATAGAAAAAAAACAGCAACAAATCTTTAAATCTTTTAAAATAAAGAATCCATGTTGTATGTTCCTGGGAGGACTATGCCATGGCTGTCTCCTCCTCACCCCTACTCCATTAGAATGCTGGGTGGACCACATTATTTCAAGTGCTGCTGGAAATCTCCTAGCTGGAAACCTTCCCAGACACCCAATTTTCCTGCTTAAAGTACATTTCTTCTTTTCTTCTTGAAAATTAATGCCAAATTTGTCTCAACTTCATGGGAGGTATAGAGTGTTCAAAGTTGAACTTTTTAAATGCTAGTCCTTTTCAAAAGTTGACAGATCTGTGCCAAACAGCCTCAAAATCAATTCTGAAAACTCTCAACCATTTTATGAAGAATAAATGAGTGAATGAGTGAAACTATTATTTAACCCAAGCTCTGCCATTTAATAACTGTGTCTTAGGACACACACTCTCTCTCTCATTGAACCTCAGTTTCCTGACCTCTAATAAGCATTAAAATGCACCAGTATTTTTCAAAAAATTAATTAGATCCTGCATATATCAGTGCCTCAAAAATTCTAATGTACAACAATAGTTTTTATCATCATCCCAAAGATGCCCAGCTTAGAGTGTGTACAGAGGAGGCTGAGGGATAGATTTTGAAAGGATAGACAGTGTCTCTTTGATTTCTTTCTTTTTCTACATCTTGTTACTTGAAGAATTTCCTTGCTTGGGCTGGGAGTAGTGGCACATGCCACCACTGAGGCAGCCTAGGCTACATAATGAGTTCCAATCCAGTCAGCTCTACACAGCACAGATGTTTGTTTGTTTTGGTGGTGGTGATTTTTATTTTTATTTTTTGAATGCTTAGCAAGTCCATCTAGGCTGGGGAAACAGCTCAGTTGATAAAGTGCTTGGCATGAAAGCATGAAGACTTGAGTCTGGTCCCCAAAACCCATGAAAAAGTCACACGTGATAGCATATACTTATAATCCCAGCACTGGGGAGGTAGAGACAGGTAGATCTTGAGACTCACTGGTCAGCCAGCCTAGCCTAATAAGTGAGCCCTAGGCTCACTTTCAATAAGAAACCCTTTTTCAAAAACAAAGTGAACAGAGCCTGAAAAACAATATCCAAGGTAACCTCTGGCCTCCACATGTACACACCCATGTATATACATCTCACACACATGTATATCAGCACATACATGTGCATCACATACATATAAATTTAATTAGTTAATTAATTGGCTTCAGGCTGGGTGGTAGGTCCTTATGTAGTATGCAACATTAATGGTCATTAGGATGTATCCTTTTGACCCATGTTCAGTCTTCATAAGTCTTCACTGGTTTGGATCCCGGCATTGCTGCTAGTGTGGCCTCTTCCCCTGCCTTCCTGCCCTGTCACACAGCTGAGTAAAGGCCTATGGTTTCCCAGCCCCATTCATCTGCATTCATCTCCCATTGTACAGCAATCCCTCTGCACCAGGAAACACCAAGTTGCTGTCAGGTTGTTCAGGACAAAGTATTTGAGTGCTAGTGCAGGAAAAGTGAGCTAGGGCAAGATAGGGAAGACACTCACAACTCTGGTCCTCGTAGCCTGCTGGAGAAGCAACAGAGCTACTGAATTTCTGACACTACATACACATCCACCTAACTTCAACATCATTTATTTTATTAAATTCCTCTTTCAAAGTTTAGGTATGTTTGGAATCTCAATGGTCTCTCACACCCTGATGAAAATAAATATAGTCATGTACTTAATTACTAAGGTGTATACAGCTTCTGTGCTCTCTCATCACACATTTAATCTTTATAACCCTGTGAAGTAGCTGTGAGCCCTGTTTTAACACCTGAGGAAAGTGAAGCTGGACCAGTGAAGTAACCGAACATAAGGCTGCAAGTTAGAGAGGAAGGATTCCAACCCTGCTTCATCGCCATGCAAAACACGTCTCCTCACCGTACCACACTCTTCCAGGAAATCCGGCGGAGGCATTCACCTGTGTAGGGAAGGGCTACAATCCAGGGCCTGCCAAGGACAGCCAGTCTAGTCCAGAGGCCCTAGTGAGAGTCAGCTTGTCCATCTATTGTCCACTCCCATGCCCCACTTTGACCAGGAAAAGATGCCTAGGGTCCAGGGGCCACTGGCTATCATTAGGCTGAAAGACCATCAGGCACAGCTGAACCTGGTTCTCTACGGTGTTTCTGTATTTTCATTTATTTAATTGGAAAATAGTTTTAAATCTCATCCATCTAATTTAGCCAACTTAACAATGCACTTAAAGTAGTTCGCCCAAGACTCGAGACATAAGAATCTAATGGTTTGGATCCATATCCAGACTTTGGCGCTCATTAGTAAATTACACAATCCCTGTGAGCCTCGGTTTCCACATCTATAAAATAAGGGTAACTTGAACATGTACCTCCGAGGACTACAAAGATGAAATTAGGTGTTTATTGTATAGAGTGCTTAGTACAGGGCAGGCATATAGGAAACACTCAAGGAATCCTGGCTGGTCCGGGACCTGGCCATCATAACCCCTGTTTGAGGGCAGGAGTTTAGGAGCACTGGCTTATTGCAGCCACTCCTTGAATAGTGGAGAAGGGAGCGGCTGGTGTAGGAAGTTATCACATGCTCTGTTTGTCATCAGCAGAGTCCAAGCACTGATGTCTTCATGGATGGCCTTCAGAAATCCGTCTCAGCTGAGGCAATGCAGTGAAAGCCGAAGCTGGGTCTCACAGCACTGGGAGGCATAGTCTGAGGGAAAGTGCCCTTTTAAGCTCCCAGGGTTTCTCTCCTCAGCTACTGAAGACTGTTAACCTGAAAACCCCATCAGACAATTTAATAACTGGAGTGAAGTAGGTGGAGTTCAGAAGAAAAGGAATAGGTGGGATTCATAGACCCTGCTGTGGGCTCATACCTGTATTTTCCTCAGCCTCAGTCTGTTTTGTGTGTCTTTCTGGGGACCAGAGTTGTAAGCACAATTATAATAGAAATGTAATAAACGACTAAGAATGCTAATCCCTAGTAAATCACTTTAAAAGATGGGCATGAATGAGCTGACATAGACTTGCAGAACCACTGGAGAGATACACCCTAAGAATGCAGAGGTAGCAATACCAGGGAGGCCCTGCTGCTTCTGGAGGTGAAATTGCAAAATTATAGCCTGGGAGGCCACGGCACTGAGTAATGATGTCTCCTGATGTTAATAAAGTCCTTGAGAGCCTGGATCATGCAACTTACAGAACTTAATTTATATTCTTTTAGGCAAAATCACCATGACCTGGATAGAAATTTAGCCAGAAAGTAATAAAGCTTGGAGAGCCACAGGTGCTAGCTGCCTCTGGCAGGAGCCCTGCACTATGACTCGGTATATCTTAAATGTTATAGGAAATTAGATAGTATTAGACATTTATTAAGTGCATTTTATGTGCCAGGAATTGTGCTGTGAACTCTGACAACCTGCATTCTCTGAACCCCCTCAAAAGCCCTCTGCAGAAGACATTCAGTTTGGGAAGTGTTTCTGTTATAAGACCTTATAAGACCTCTTTGACCTTGGCAGTTTGACTTTTCTACCACTTCAGAGACCAAAAAGAAGTAATATTCCCAGTAACTTGTAAAGAAATCAAGAGACTTATTACATTTCCACAACAGACCATTGACTCGGCAGGGACGTTGTCCATGAACCACACAGTCCACTTGTCATTGATATGGATAGCTGTTCCAGCCTCTGTCACAGGCAGGTCTAGACACTTCAAAGATTCCTGGCTTTTGCTTCACACTTCATGATATCAAGTGCATTAAGGCCCTCAACCAATTACCCAAGTTCAGAAAACAGAGGCCCACTGGTTGGGGTACAAACAGAAAACATGAGATCCAGTAGAGTACAAGCCTTTCTGCCCCTGCCCATCAACTCAGAAAGAGTTCCTGCTTCTAATAAACTCCATAAATCTGGGGTAGGTCCTCTTGTTACAGCAGCAGTGCTCATTCCTGGGCAAAGTCTGGTCACCTGGAGTTCGTACTTGCTTGGCCCATGGGGAGATAGAAAACAGAAGGGCCATGTGTGGGCCAGTGGTTCTGGAATGATCAGGAGACTGGAATATAATGGTCCATCATATTGTCTCTTTCTCTCAGAAGCCTCACACCTTCCACCCTCTGAATTTGGTTCTCAAAGATTAAACCTCTTGGCTGGGCGTCATGGTGGTACACATCTTTAATCCCAGCATTCAGGAGGCAGAGTCAGGTGTATCTCTGTGAGTCCAAAGCCAGCCTGGTCTACACAGCGAGTACTAGGCAACTGGCGCTACAGGGAAACCCTCCCTCAAAATTACCAAAATATGAAAATAAAGAAGACTAAGCCTCTCAACCAGATACCCAAGTTCAGAAAACAGAGGCACACACTGGTTGCAAATATGAACTCCAGGTTCAAGGGAAGGGGAGGTAGGTTCAGGGCTTAATTGATAAAGTGCATTGTCTGCTATGCAAGCAGAAGGGCCTGAGCTCAGATCGCTGGCATCCATGTGAAAGCTGGGTATGGTTGTACATGTTTGTAATCCTAGCCCTGCAGAAGGTGGAGACAGGTGGATCCCCAGAGCTCACTGGCTTCCAGTCTAGTCAGTAGGCAAGCTCTGAGTTCAATGACAGACCCTGTCTCAAAAAGATAATGTGAGAGATCAATCAAAGAAGATCATAGTGTCAAGCACTGACCTCCACAAGAATGTACACATATGTGTAGGGCACACACACACACACACACACACACACACACATCTACACTAAAAAGAGAAGACAGAAGGTATAAATCAGAAATGAAAGTAGGGTTATTACTACCAACCATAAAAAAAGAAATTCAATATAATTAGTCATTCAGGAGAGAGAGAGAGAGAGAGAGAGAGAGAGAGAGAGAGAGAGGAAGAAGCAGCATCTGGCTTCCACATTCCTGCGTATACATGCTAATATGCCCACATGCTACACACACACACACACACACACACACACACACACACGATGATAGTTTATGCTGGTCATTTAATTTTTCACAAGTCTGTGTTCTTATTTCTTGGCAGGAACTTTTGAGGTTTCTCTGTGATTCCTATGCAAATGTATAAGGCACAGGCAGGACCTTGCAAAGCTTGATGGTACAGTGCCAGGATTAGCTCACACTTAGAACTTCTTAATTCATAGCCTGACCTTGTACCTTCTACCTCACAGTTCTACATGTATACAGCTTCCACCAGCTCTGCCAGATAACATGTCAGAACCTAAGTCTCTAATAGGGGCCACAAGCTCTTCTCTCTAAAACTAGGGGTTTCAGGTTTCTCTGTGTAATTTGGCTTCACTAGTCAGGGTGTCTGAAGTTACTGTTGCCATCTAGCCACCAGCCAGTATGCATAAGTGGCACAGCCACTGCTTCCATGATGGGCAAGCAAGAAAGGAACAGTAGTACCAGCTACTAGGTGGGCTTTGGGCAGGGTCACATGAGAGGAAATCCAGTGATTGTTCATCTCTTTCAGTGGCATCAGCCACAGGAGAAAAAAGAATAATGAATAATTTCCAAAATGCAGAAGTAAGAAAGCCGTTGCAGTCTTTTACCACCTGACTCTTCAAAGATGCCCAGCTGTGCAGAGCAAGGATCTAAAGTCAGGATTTCATGATACCCAGGGAATAGCGGGGTCACAGCCAGTGATAAATCCAGTCAGGCTCTTTTTCCTTTGAAGATAGCTCTCTAGACCCTAGGACTCTAGGCTGACTCCCCTGGAAACTAGCCATCTTCTTGGAACAAAGATGGGGATAAGGGCATGTGAGCCTACCTGCCACGTGTAAATATTTGGGGACAGAGGACAGCAGATGAGGAAGAGAGGGGAAGACAAGAGCATTGGGTTAGTAATTTTGACTTTCATGACAGACAAGGATATTATCCTTCTTTACAGATGAGGAAACTGAGGCATGAAGTGTTAAGTGACTCACACTGGGTCACATCAGTGGGAGGTTTTAGAACCAGATTAGCTCTGTCATAAGAAAGAATTGTCTTTCTTGAAGAAAATGTCACCGGCTAACCATGGAGAGACTGTGAACTTCAGGTTGTTCGCTTGGAAAATTGATTTAGGCATGGCTGGCCAGCTAGCTACAAGCTCACTGTCCTTGGTGTGAACAGACCAAGCTCCTGCAGAGTGGACAAGCTGTATGCTGGGCAGTGACCAGCTTGCCCCCAGCAGAGGCTCCCGGGGAACAGCAGGGACTCTACAACCTAAAAGAGAGCTGAAATTCAAGTGTGTGTTCTCACCAGCCTGAGCAACTCAGGATGAGAATTTGCTGAGAGCAGCAGAGGCTCCTGAGACGACTGGCAATTTGAGTTTCTCAGAGACAGACAATATGTTGGTACCAGATGTCATTTTAAGCTAAAAACCTATGGTTATGTTGCTTAGATGATCTTCTTTATTTACTCTAACCCATAATCCCAAAGCCATTCTAGATTGAATGTGGGCTGCTGAGCATTCCTGGGAGAACCACAGCTCAGTATTTTTAGGTGTTGCCATTTCCGGCTGGGGAATAGCATTACTGCCTGCAGTTTCCTCCATTTAGTAGCTAATATCTCTGTACTTACTCTGTTCCTGGTCCTCAGAGGCCAGCACCTTGCTCCTCTCTCTCTCTCTCTCTCTCTCTCTCTCTCTCAGGGGAGCATCATCCCCTAAATTGTTTGTTCATCTACTTCAGGCCCAGAGGCCTCCTGGGAGGCTCTGTGCCCCATTCCCTGCATCTGTCCCTTGGGCACATTCCCCACCCTTTTCTTCCTGCCCCTTTCTTGGCAGTGATGAGGAAAGGAGTCTCTGGGAGGCTCAGGATCCCTGAGGGCTCATAGGAGTGGGGCAGAGGCAAAGGAGTGAGCATTCTCTGCCAGGTCAGTGCAGAGTCTTGTGGAGGAACCAGCTGTAATGCTGTCATTGAAAGTGGTGCTGGTGCATCATCCCCTGCAGCACCTGATCCTCCCTCCCCCAGAGGCTTCCAATATCTATGAAGAATACCTATGCCCCCACATGCACCTGAGCCTCATGACAGCACTGGGCCTGATCCACCAGCTACATGTTCTGACTGCCCACCCTCCATTGGCTGTCCTACCACACTGACTACTGACCCCTCCATCTTTCCCTCTGAACCCCTTGTTTCACCTGGGTACAGTGGTAATCTTCAGGGGCCCAAGTCTTCTTTCTGGAATGCTTCTCCCTATCCTTGTCAGGGCTGCTCTGGCCGTGATACCATAGGTGGGGTTGAGATGGCAGGAAGGTCTGCTCTATAGCATTTGCCCTGCTGACATGTTTCCCCTTGTAATGGCTCCCTGCCACTACCCAGGCCAGCATCATGAGAGCATCATACCATATAATCCAGGAAAAATTAGAATCTAAGTATAGTTTCTACTGAATGCTCATGGTTTTTGTGCCATCATAAAGTCAAAGCATCCTAGGTAGAAATCTTGTAAGCTAGGAATTGTCATATGTAAAATAGGTCTAATAAGCTCCACTGTGCAGAAAGGTTGTCTCAGGACTAAATGAAGGACTCTATGTAAAATGCTCCACTCTCTGGCTTTAAATGGAGCTGTAAACCGCAGTAACCACCATTGCACCTGATGTTACGCAGAGGAGGGCATGACTCAGGCTCAGTGGGCCCCTGACCACTCTCCTCTCAGAACTCCCTTCAGAATATGTGAACATTCTAATTCACTGGAGCATTGATGCAAGGTCAAAACATCCACTGAAGAAAAATTAAGGTACCTCCTGTCCCCACACTCAGTGGACTCTGGCAGTGGACACAGGCAAGTGCTGACTGTTTAAAGCCGAGGAAAATCTGCCCTGACAGAACATGACAGCATGAACTCACAGACTCATTTCAGCACAATGCAGCATGGCCAAGGGCAGTTCCGGGTCCACCTTGATTGGAAAATGTCCACTGCGGCACTCTGCCAGAATGTAGGGGTCAGCATCACACACACACACACACACACACACACACACACACACACACACACTACCTGGCAGAGCCCCACCGCAAACACAGAGCCCAATTTCTCTGTCCCCATGCAGCATGCTGACCACCTGCTTATCCCCCCTTCTCTAGACTGCAGCTTCCCTCTCTCTCGGGGTCCACTTGCTCACCACCATATCCACCTCCCATCACTGCCCCTCACTCACAACCATTTTCCTCTAGGTTGTGGGCTTGGGCATTCCTAAGCACAGGCCCATCTAGATGGCATCTCTTCTGGCCTGCACTGCACCCCCACCTCCTGCATTCCTCTGGCTCCATAGATCATAAACCCAACACCACACACAGGTGCTTAGCCACATGACCTGAATGCCCTCTCCTAGTCCCTCCCTCGTGTCCCTCTGGGCACAGAAATCAATTCTGGGACTGAGTTCCCGCCACATCAGGAATCCTAGAGCATTCCTACCAGTCAAGATTATACTAAGAAACAACTCAGACCCTCCCTAAAAAAATCAATAACCTTCCTTCTCTCCAGTGCCCAGACTACCCCTGCTAATTTTTCCACCTTCTTTAAAAATATAATAAAGAGCACTTCCCACGTCACCACCTGTCTGCCATTCACAAGCCCCTGAGAAGCCTCTGCTGGTCAGGACTCTTTTATTCTGCCAAGAATTGCTCTGACACACTATTCTCTCATGGATTTGCCCTCTGTTAATTTAGCACAGGCTCAGTCTCTGGAGCTTGCACATATGGGAAGGGAAAGAAGTATGCTATGTGTAATAGAAAGCCTTCAAGTGGGGGGCCTGTGAGCCCTGGGTCATATAGGGCCAGGCATGTTAGAGCTTTTTCACTGCCTTTAACTCTGAAGGAAAGGAAATAACAAAAGGAAACAAGAGCGCTGTCTGCCCCCATCTCTTAGTGAAAGCAATGAGAAGAGCAGGGACTTGGTAAAACTACTTGGAGATGAGAATTTAAGGTCATCCACATATTTCACCTGCTGTTCACAACCACCATTTACACCAACAGTTAAGGCATGACTTGTCCATGTAATCCTACCAACCATCTGTTCTGGGAAATTCTCACAAACTGACATGCCCCAGTTTAGGAAAAGTGGATGGAGAGGGGGAAGGGGAGAGAATAATTTGCTTTGATCCTTGTTTAATGTGTGTGTGTGTGTGTGTGTGTGTGTGTGTGTGTGTGTGTGTGCGTGCGCACTTGTGTGCTGAGACTCAAACCCAGGACCTCACAGACATGTTAGGCAAATACTCTACCACTGAGCCACACCCTACCCCAGCCCCTAGACAGAATATTCTAAGGAAACCTGTAAAAGAGGAGAAATGGATGAATGTTTATTTACATACCACATAAATAGGTTTCTGTTCCTAGCGCTCCTTTAAGGAGATGGTGTCTGTATATGTTGAATTATTTCTTTACATATCCTTAATGATTGCTGAGTTTACAAGCACATTTGAAAGAACATAGATTTGGGACTTGGAGCCAAGTTTAATTCCAGCTTCACCCCTTAGTGACAAGTTGTAATGTCTGAGATCCAGGGTGCTTGTCTGTAAAATAGATGATGGACATTGTTGAAAGGATGAACAAGGTACTTGACTCCTTCATTCACCAACATGTATATTAGAATGATGTTTCTGAGAGTTTCTTGTTCCCATCATATCACACACAAAAGATAACTGGTCAGATGTTATCAAATTTAAGAGAGCATGTTTGAGTGGTAAGAACTAAATTGGTAGTGTGTTGCAGAATTCACTCTGGGGAGCCTATGCCCTGCAGAACCCTTGAGCCCCAAGGGTCAGAATTGGAATTGTGGGTAGGCAAGGCTGACTTGCAGCTGAGAGCCATAGTGTAATCAGAGACCAAAGTCTTCATTATAGATGACAAGAACAGACTTAAGGAAGACTAGTAGGTGAGGAAGAGACAGAGAGCCAGATGGATCCAAGGCGAAGGGTCTCCAGGCCTGAAGAGGCGGGGAAATGGTCTTGGCACAGGAGGAGGGAACTGAGAACCCTGGGCCCTGGAAGGGTCCCTTTGAGCAAGCCCTTGGAGAGCAGGGGGCAACTGGCAGCACAAGACAGGGTTATGAGTTTGGGCTACCTACAGGCCAGGCCAGGACAAGCCAGGGGACTGTCCCTCTAAAGGAGGGACACTTTTCCATAGCATTTTATTCTCCACATCAGTGCTTGCCTCGATTGGCATAGATAATTAGCATTGATGATAGTTCATTAGCTAATTATTTCTGGCTCATGTTTACCAAGTGTATTACAGGCAGTTTGGGCAGTTCATCTCCCTATGAGCCAAGTTCTGGAAAATGCTTTAGAAAATAGACTTCTGACATGTAAGTTACCCACTTTTTTCATTCTGTAGAAAAAGATGATGACTCCACCCTGCGGACTGCAGTTTCCAGGTTCTCCCATGGTCTTGTTCAGTGAAGAGTAAGGGAAGCAGGGTAGAAAACATAACAGGATGTAGACACATTCGACCTCTGTCTCTGTCACTTAGGAACTGTTGGAGCTTGAGGAAGACTTTTAGCCTTTCTGAGCTTCCGTTTCACTATTAAATGGAGGACATCGTATCTAAATCATAGAATAACTGTGAAGATGGTGGGGGCAGCGTGAAATGTACAAGTACATATTCGGCTGTGGTTCCTTTCCCATTCTCTCAGTCACCAAGTAGTAGGGGAGTATCTCCACTGCAGGAAGAGATGGTGAGACCCCAAAAGATTTACGATTGGGATACTACCTCCTGAACCACCCAGCCCGACATCCCTGGGGAGCTGTCATGGCCGCCACCTTCCATTCAGCCAGTCTTCTGTCCTGTATGGACCAATGTTATATTTAAGCAGTACAGAAACCTTCTGTGCCCTCTCTGCCCATGCCAAGACTTGATCATGCTGCTGTCTCTTCTGTTCTTTCTGCATCCACGGTCTGCTCAGGAGCTAGTCAGCTTATGTTCAAATTCTCCACTGTCCTGGGATAGTTGCTTTAACTCCCCAAATCTCAGTCCTCCCTCCCCTTAAATAGGCATAATGGTAGTACAGACTTGGAACAGCATACTTGAAGATATATGAACAGTTCTTGTGCAGAGTGAGTCCTCAGTCAACACTGTCACCACCATCCTGTTCTTCCAACTACTCAGGCCCTTTTGTTTCTACTCCATGTTAGTGTTTCTGCCCCTAAATATCATGGGTTTTTTTGTATAATTTTATTTACTTATTTATTTGTTGTGTTTATGAGTGTTTTGCCTGCATGTATGTAAGTGCACCTGTGTTGTGAAATGCCCACAGAGGCCAGAAGAGGGCGTCAGATTCTCTGGAACTGGAGTTACAGTTGTTCATCATTTTTATTTGTTGTGTTTATGAGTGTTTTGCCTGCATGTATGTAAGTGCACCTGTGTTGTGAAATGCCCACAGAGGCCAGAAGAGGGCGTCAGATTCTCTGGAACTGGAGTTATGGATAGCTGCTATATGGATGCTGGGAACTGAACTCTGGTTCTCTGCAAGGGCAGTTAGTGTTCTTAACCATTGAGCCATCTCTCCAGTCTTCACATGTTTTATTGATGTGAATTGCTGCTATGTCTACCTCTCCAAATAACAGAGACTCTGCCTCAGAGCAGGGACACTGTCTTAGTCTTGGTATTCCCTGCATCTAGGAAATGCCAAATCCATTACAAGTAGCACTAATGTCAAATGAGCTCACTCTCTGAAGTGCCTGTCTTTGTTACTGGCTTTGACCAGGACTGCATTCTCCCCAGTAGAGCTAGTTATATCTGTAGAAGGACTTGATAACCTGCTGGCTCTTACTATACTGTCATTGGAGAAGTGGCTTCATGACACCCAATTCCCAGCTGATATATACCTTTTCAGCTTGTTCTTATGATTAATAAGGGGTTGGTTTCAGGGGTGCAGCATTGCTCTGCCTGTCCAGGGTTGGGTAGGCCCTGTATCAGTGAAGGGAAACATGGTCTTGATGGCCCTGGCCTGGAGAATGTAGAGTGAGTGATCATCTGTGCTTATGCTCACAGGAGGCCTATAAAATAGTGCATGTTTTTACACTGACATCTTTCCACCTACACCAGAGTGCAGGGTCAGAGAGTGGACACTGGGAGGAATTGCAGGACTCTGGGAGGGATGGGAGGAGCAGTGCAGAACTGACCTGTGTACGAACTCTTTCATTTTGAACAGCTGCTTCTGCACTACATAATTATCAGCTTCCTGTTGGGCATTCTGTCCTCCCCTGCCTCTGCTGTTCAACTTTGTAATTGCTGCCAGGAGAACCAATGCCTCGGTGTGGCTCAAGGACAGTGGGTGCTAAGTCTCAGGAGTCCACATGGCCTTGCCAGCCAAGGGATGCAGACCACCGAGGAAGGGAAGTTACTCACCCTGAAACTTAGTTCTGTTAGCACAGCCGCCTCATCTCGAGTCCCCTCAAACAACTAGCAGGAAGGACCATCCCATGGCATACGGATGATGTCAAATCCCTCCATGGAGACTTTGACTTCCTGCACTGTTTCTGAATTCTCAGGACCCTCTGGATGCCCCACACTCTAGCATCCCTCAGAGCACTATATCTGTCACTGTCTTGGAATCTCACAACACAATGATCTTTGTGGCTGCACCTCAGAAGCCTTAAATCCACGCAGCCTACTCTTGGTCTTTCTGCAGGAGCTGATCTGTCATCGCTCAGAGCCTCTGCTCCTCTCTGCCTGCCTCACCTTGCTGCCCCTTAGGCACTTCAATGCCACCACTGCTTTCCCACTAGACTGTACCCTCCTGCATCTCACTGCGCCTTCCCACTAGACCTCCATCCTTCTGAACCCTAGGCTTCCATCCTTCTGCAATCCCTTCATGCGGACATTCACTCCATCCTTCTATTAGGAGATGCCATCACATGCCAGTCTGTGAAGAGCTGGGTCTACAGTGGCCACCATCCAACGTGCTCCAGTCCACAGAAGAGATAGACATTAAGACATAAGCGGGTGTACATATATGTAACTAAAAATGGCGTTAAATTGCATGAATCAGGAAAAGATGGGATCTGAGAGACCTAATTCAGTTCAGTGTGGGAAGGTTGAGGTAAGTGGATCAACGAAGATTTCCCAGAAGTGATACTTACATTTCAACCTGTAGATTATTCACAGTTAGCCAGGGGAGTGGTGGGAAAGGGTGATTCTCACACAGCACATGCCAAGGCCCTAGGGCCAATACTGGCATGTGTGAAAACCATTGAAGCTGATGGGGATTGGGGGTGGGGGTGGGGGTTAGAGCTTGGGAGAATATGTTGTGATGTGAATCCAGGGGGATTGTTAGAAAGTAAATTATGCAAGAGCAAGTTAGGAGTCTCTACTGGCAATGAGAAACCTTTTGACTTGGACACCAGAAAGGCCACCTGCCCAGCACAACCCAAGCTCCATGTCATCCTCCTCTACCCCTCACCCCAGGGTAGCCAGGTACTATGGAGTAAAGCACACAGCCTCCCAGAAATCAGGCAGACAGGAACAGTCAGGAAGCCCATCAGAGAGGATCAAGGGGCGAGAATGGTTTAATCATAGCTGGGCACCATTTGATAAATCCTGAAAATTATAAAAAGCATAATCTAATACTCGTATGAGTCACATGGTGCTCTGTGAGAGGGCATTATTATCTCATTGTTCAGCTCAGAACACTGAGGCCCGGAAGAGCCTCAATGACAAAATCATGCAGAGATACAAGCTAGAACACAGACCCAGATCTTCTGACTCCAAAATCAGTGCCATTTCTGCCCCATCCAGGATCTATGGAGCAGAGCAAACTTCCCCTGAGGAAGACATCCACCGGTGGAGTGGAGAACAGCTCCTGCAGGTGTGCTGGTGTGCTAGCGTTCCTCCACCTCCCTGCACAGCTTGAAGTGCTCCCCACTGAAGGAGCTCCGGATTTCAATTTAACATCTGAAGAGTGTAAGGTTCCTGAGGCTGCTGTTGCATGCTGGCTCCCCCGCTGGCTCTCACACAGAATCATCAGAGCAGAAATGATCTGTCTAGGGACAAAAGCCAGTGCCCCGAGTGTTTGAAAGAGAGGAGCAATAGCTTGAGCAGAATGGGCTTGGAGCACCTGCAGGCCTGCTTGTACTAGGCGAGGCTGATCTCTGAGCCCCTGACCAGGGAGCAGAGAGAGGGTGAAGCAGGCATTAATGCTGCCTGCTGTGCCTCACACTCCAGAACCTTCTGGGGCCTTAGTAGCATTTTTCTCCTTTCTGGATTCACTAAAGTCACTTGCATAAGACCTATGCCTGTGAGGTCATTGGCATCTTTGACGTACTGCTCCAGACACATAAGGCTTAAATAATTGCTTGTTAAAGGAATCAGCCAATCGACCCACAAGCGTAGTAGATGGGAGGATGCAGATAAATAATGCAACTTGCAGAGACTAAAAGACGAGCAGTCTTGTGAGAGTCTCTCACGTGGGTTTAAGTCCCAGCTGTGACACACTGGGTTAGTGTAGACAAGTTACTTAACATCTTTCTACCCGAGCTGCAGCATTTACAAGACAGGGCTAACCATGCCTCCTCCATCAGCACTGTGGATCACCAAATAAGGAGCCAGCATGGTGTGTAAAGGATACCGTTGCTCAAGGAGTGGTTGTGTCCTTTCCTGGTGGCTTTGCAACTGCATGAATGAGCATCCTGCTTCAGTAACTAACTCCAGCTGTAATCTAAGGCATTGTGCAAGCTCCCTCTGCCTCAATGTCCAACTTTGAAAAATGAGAATGACGCTAGAGTAGCCACCTACGGTGTTGTTGCAGATTAAGTGAAAGCAAGCATGTGAACCTTTTGCATTTGTGATAGCTGCCACAGCTTTCTACTGTACATGCTGCATGCTGAGGTGACAGTTAAGCATCCTGAGAAACCTTGCAGCCTCTCTTCCCCTGGCAGCTTGTAAACAGCTTTGTGAATTCCTCTGTCCCTACAAGTATGTCAGAGCAGCCCCACCCCTGCCCCATTGCAGACAGGCACCCAGTCTGTGGTAAGACATTTCCACAGTCCTTACACGGGGCACACACAGCTGTGGGCACTCTCAGAGCTCCTCCTCTCAGCTCAGCTGCCACCAGTAACGCCTCACATCTGTGGCCCTGCCCAGGAGGCAGTGAAATGCCACATGCCTGCCGAGAACACCAAGCAGAAAGCTAATGAAAACAATAAAGTCTGATTTTAAAATCTGCTGCTAGACTACTCCACCTCCATCCGTCCTGTTTTCCCTGCCTACCTTCCTCCCTGTATCACAACCCTAGCCTCTTTCCACACCCTTTTCTCCCTCCTAGGTCCTATTTGGCCAGAACTGGGACACTCACACATAACTGTTTCCAGCAGCCCTACCAGTGGCACTGGCAGATATCTGCCCCTCTGGCACCATGACCTCCCCTGGGAGCATGCCTTAACTCTGATATCACCAGTGAGAACCTGTGCTTTAGGAATAGTGGGGAGGGAGAATCAAGTTAGACCAGGTCAATACTGGTTGTGACAGCTTTGGTACTGACAAAAGAGTGGGCACAGGGTCTCTGAATCAGTGTCACATCCCTCCCAGCTCTGCCACATCCTTGCTTTGTGATGTTACTGAGTGATTTGACCTGAGCCAGTGAAAGATTTATCGTCCTCTTTTTTTTTTTTTTTTTTTTTTAAAAAAAAAAAAAAAAAAAAAAAAAAAAAAAAGCCTGCTATGAGGTTGTTGTGTTGAGCATTAGTATAATGATTGGCACACAGTAAGCTCCAGTAAGTATCAGCAGTGGCCGTATCAATACTCCTGACTTTTAAGGTTCCCTCCCTCTGTCCTGCTGGTCTTCTCAACTTAGTCACTACAACTATTTTCCTCTGTGGTTCCCTTGGCCTTGTTCTTGCTCTAAAAAACAGATTTCTCTGATTTTTACTTTTTTCTTGACTTCTAGTCTTTGGAAGTCTTCTAGATTACTTAAGCCAGCTGACCTCAGCCTGGACTGATCTGCCCTGGGGGGTCCTTAGATCTTGTTACTCCGAACCCCACCTCCAGCTCACGAGCCCAGATACAGGGTCTATCAGGCTTTACCCTGATTCCTCAGCTTTTCTGCCTATCCTTCCCCCAATTCTAATTCCCCCTCAAAACAAATGCCTCTTAGTGCAGCCTGATCCCTCTTATTCCTTTCATAGTGCTGGCCGAGGAGGTGGGCAAGAGAGGAAGGGGGCTTCTCCTCTCTTCCCAGTGTTAGGCAACACCTGAGGATCAACAAGTCCCACATGGTTCTGATAAGAAGACTGAGTTAAGCATGGTGACAGTGGACACACCCTGGCCATGGCCGCTTGTCCCTGAACCACTGATGCTTCTGTGGCCAGTGAATCTGGTCCCAGAGGAGCTGCTACACATGAGCCCAGAATACTGTTCTATTTCATTCATTCCTCTGATAAATGCTTAGTGGCTCCCTATGACCCTGAAGATTTGACAACTGCATCTTCATCAATATGCCCTTGGCCTTGAAGATTTGTTCTCCTTATGATTCTCAAATCAGAGAGGAAGAAATGTCAGCAACTGCTGAAATTTGAAGAAACCCGTTTTGCCTAGCCTCCTAAGCTAACACAAGTTTAGATCCAGATGTCAAGGAATGGCAGACTGGTTGTCCTTCACTTGAGGGCTGCCCAGGGTCCCCTCAGCCAACCATTCACACCGTTCATTATCTCCAACAGATGATCTGACACCGTTACATTTGGCCACACAAAACCAGTCCTGTTTTTATAAATAGTTGTAATTGCAAATGCGCTGTTCTCAAGCTGGCCCTGAGGCTGCAGGGCCAGACTGTGCCAGCAAACTACCGTGGAGTTAATAGGGAGATCCCAAGATGTCCACTTCTAAGGACCCACCAGAAGATTTCACGTTAGGAATCACACTTGAATGATGAAAAAACAAATAAGTGAGCTGCAGCTCCTCCATTAGTGACATGGCACAAGAAGACAGTGAAAGAAAGGGATTGGATGTCATAGGAGCTGTGGGATTGGAGATTGTGGCAGAGACTCTAGGGAAAACTTGGCTTTGAGGACCCAGGCAGTGTGCAGGCAGGAGTAGCACCTCCTGCCACCACCTGACAACTGGCAAATCTAAAACATCCATCAGAGTTCACAGCTCTAGCAGCTTTGCAGCTGCAGGCAGTGGGAAAAAAAAATCAGAGCCAGAAGCCTGGAAAGGACAGTAAGCAGGGAGTTAGACTCAGGCATGCACCGCGGGGTCCCTGGTGCACTACAGCCCAGGAGAACCAGTTAGAGTCTTTCTTTATGGGAGGAGCAGGACTATTCCCTTGGAAATAGCCAGCACATCTCTCTTCTGAAAGCAGAGCTGCTTCCCCTTTATGGTCCTCAAAACTCAACTCCTATCAGCACAAAGACTAAAATATTGAGTCAAAGTAAAAAGATGTTAACCCAAGTCTTATCTATGAGGGTGTTTATTATTGAGAGTGAAAGGGTTTGTAAAGAAGGAGTTCAAAACACTCTCAGAAAGAAAAGGAACAGCCTCTAAGTAGCTGGTAACTTCTTGTGCAGGCATTTTTCGGCTAGAATTCTGTCCCCCATGAAATT